>NC_137743.1:67430278-68002778 GCF_963264785.1 Psittacula echo | reverse complement strand
TTTTCCATGTTCCCTGAAAAAAAGTCACTGGAAGTGTTAAATACTTTTTTCCCATGTAAAACCCATTATGCATCCTAATCCTCATATCATAGTCATGAGTGGGATGACAGCCTCAGTTCAGGTCCCATGAATGTATGGCCTGTCTCAAACCCAGTCAGGAAGACTTGTAGAAACTCCTTTTAAGAGAAAGGGCAATGTGACTGTAATGCTCAGCCTCTGACGACCATGGTATAACAATTTGCTTCGTTACCTGCAATTAGACACAAGGTAAGAGGGGGAGAAATAGAATTAATTTTTTTTTTTGCTAGGAGAGTGATCATTCTTTAGATAATTCTTTTAGTTCTGTTCAAGATCTAGATTACTGAAAAGCTGCTGGATGAATGTCATCAGCTGCAAAACAATGCCAGTAACAGTCTGCTGTGGCATCTGAAATCTGGACCACACTCTTCCTTTTCTTGAGGTCTAGGTTTTCAAAAGTGACTAGGCAGAAAGAAGAGAGATGAGTTTGGGAGTCCCAGATAAAGCCTTTTCAGAAACTACTATAGATTTTCTCTTCAAAACTCATTTGAAGGTACAAAAACTTAAAATATGTGGTCTCTTGAAAACTGTGGGATAAAGACTCAGAAAAGTTCAGTCCAAGCAAGGAACATGCATTCCTTGGGTACCTGGCTGGGGAGCCTATCAAACACTTTGTCCCTAGTACCACAGGCATGGAATATTAATATAAAATCAATCTTAAAAATAAATAATAATTTAGAATAGAAAAAGAGGTACTGAAGCATGAGGGGCAGTACCTGATATGGAAATTTCTCAGCATCATGACCCAGCTGTCACATATGTGACCAAGAGTGGGCTTAAGAGCTGTGGATGGGCAGAGCGCTGCTCAATGCCACTGTTTCCTTCTGATCTGTCCAGCCAAAGCAGATGATCTCAATGAGTTGCCTATGAATGCAAAGTACATGAGCATTTAGCTTTTTAAATTTATACCTTTTCAGAAGATTTCCACAAAAAAATAAATTGCATTTTCAAATATAGTCTCTATATTTCCATTTCAAGACACTATTGGCCAATGTCTTGCTCTTACCTATGGTGTTCAAGGACAGTTTGCAAGACTGAGACTCATCCTGGACTGTTGCATGAGATGGCCCCAAATTAAGTAATTTTACCATGCAATCTGATTATTCAAAAGCCATTGGGAAGCTCAGAGCTTAAATCTAAGGCACTGCAAAACCTGTCACCAAATGTAATTGGTGTTAAATGTTCTTGGGGTTTTGTGTATTCCCAGCGTCACCCAGTTCTGTTTAGTTAGCTGAAAGAGCAAATATCAGAAATCAGTCTGTTCCTGACCACTCAGCTCAAAAGACTGCATGAGGAAGAGTCTGTATTTCTAGCAGAAGAAAGTGCTTGAGTATTTATTTGTCAATTCCCTTATAGTTTTCATTTTATGCACTCAATTCCCGCTGCATTGATGCGCTGCAAAATTAAAACTAAAATCCACACAACTGATTATTTGGATTAGATTGCTTTATTCTAACCAAACATTTCTAATGCTTATAGTAAGATTCAAATGTGTTGTTAGGGCAGATCCTTAACTGACACACATTCTGCTGCACAGAATCAGTGGGACTATGGTGCTGAATATTTGTCTTACCTTGTAGAAAAACCTGAGTTCTGTAAGATTTTACAGCAGTCAGGATTTAGTTCCCACTGCAAGAACTAGAAATTTAATTTGTCTTCATACAATTGCATCTTAAGTCTCCAGAAGCTTGAGCAATGGGACTAGAAAAGATGGTTCAGTTCTGCTTCATACTTAATACATTGTTTTCTTTCCCTTTGCAGTGCCGTAACCATGCAAAGAGGTAAAGAATATTTTCCCATGATTGTCTGTGGTTAGTTCCTTCAATATAAATATTGAATTCTTGTTTCTTAATTTGTACAGGTATTGCAGCAGATTGACAAATAGACGTATTTCTGCCATTAAGGTAAGGAAATTTCAAGTCATAAAAAGGAAAATTTTTTACTTCCAAGTAAGAGTAGCAGAACCCTAATTGTAAAAATTATGCCATCATAGCAAGAAATGTAAATAACAGCATGTGATCTTCTACCCAAATAAGATGAATGGATAAGTCTTGTATTCTAAACAGCAAACATTCTGTTTGTTATTCTTTAATGAATCGATATATTTTAGTGAATGACTTTGTATAAAAGGTATATCTGTAAAAAATGTAAGCTCTTTGAAGGACCTGACAAACAAGGAAAAGGCAACTTTCTCTAAGTATTTAACTTGCTGGGGCTTGACTGTTCAGTTCTGAGTTACAAAGAGAACTATTATTTTTATCTGAATTGTTATCCAAATGTTCTGGTCAATAATCCATCACTAACAAATACATTATTTACACTGAGGTAACAAGTATAATTAATAAGCAAGATGAACCCATGATCAGAAATGTGATCTTTCTTTTTCTGTTCTTTACACTGATAACACTAGGGCAATATCAGGGAGATGCACCTAATTCTAATTTGGTGTCTGGACTGAGTCAGCTGTTCACTGCAGAAGGCACTGGCGTTGCATCTTCCAGTTCAGTGTAAGTTGCACATAGGCCTGAGCTGGAAGGTTTGATTCTGGAAAGTAAGTCCTTCTTCTACTGAGGCTAATGGGAATGTCATCTTCATGACTTGTTCCCATGATTTCATGGGAACAAACTGCCATTGTGGATCTTGAACAATTTCTGAATTGTTTGAAACTCAGGGGAAAGGCTGACACTTGCTTTTCCAGTCCGGACCAACACTGATCCATGAGGAGAGGTATAACCCTAAAAAGAAGAGTTTTGCTATAATTTTTCAACTGAATAGTCATTAAGGCCTCATCTTCACTAAAATGAGACTTTTGTACCCGATTTTCTTTCACTCCTTTTCTTAATATACTTCTATTTGCAGAAACTGTATTTTTCAAAACACATTAATTGATACTATGTGAAAACGGCATCTCTGCTTTTATGTCTCCTTATAGGCGGTTTAAGGGGATAGTCATATACATATTTAGCAGTTCTATCCAGGCCGCTCTTTGTTATATGCTAAGCAGAACATGATATTTTCCAGCAACACATAAAGCAGGCAAATGGCTTCTCATCATCCATTTTTCAAGCATGTTGTACATACAATTCTCTCCTGGCTAATAGCTCCTTCTATTGTCCATGATTTATCATTGTCAGTATTCTTTACATTTCCTGTTTATCTATTTTGCTGGAACTCTGTGCATTTTAAAAGGACATCCTAGATTAAATTAGTCCACGCAGCATTTTCTCATGTAAGCTAAAGCATATGTTGTTTTGGAACATATAAGAGTATAACTTTCAGTAGTATTCTTTCTCTTCCTGTCTCTTTTTTTAACTCTTCTAAAACACTATAAAGTAAGTATCAAAGGTATCCTGGGTAATTAGCCATTACAGTACTGCCACAGAGGCTTCTGCAGTCAATACAGAGATAATTTGGGCAATGGTGAATGACAGCGTTGTCCAGACTTTTGGGATAATCAAGGACACATCCAGCTGTACCAGACATCTGTCAGACCCATGAATCATTTCAAGTAGCTTTGTAATAGCCAGGCAACTCGAGCAAAGATAAACATTCCAGCAGCACACAGTCATGGGATAAAAATACTGCTCCTACCAGGCAGCATTTACCTGGTCTATGCTGCAGGCCTATCGTTCAAAGCAGAAGAGGTACCATGCACATCTTTCTGATTTTGGAAAGGGCATACATTTGTAATGTTACCTAATGTAGCAAAAAGACTGAAATAGCATACCCTACACATGCACACACATATTCATTAGAATAACTGGGTCAAAAATAGAGTCAGGGGAAAAGTTGCAAAATCAAAAAGACTGAAGTAATCTTGATAAATGCAATGTGCTCCCTTTCAAATAAGAGTATTTTTACTCTTTACATTGGCCTGAATTTACTAGTTGTATATTTTAGATTTTTCATACATACAGTGAGATTGTTACTTACTCTAAATGTGCATGAAGATTAGGAAGGAGCTAGAAAACTCACTTGTATTTCCCTGTTGCTGTCACCTTATTCATGTACTTGCACTGGAGAGCTGAAAGAAAACAAAACCAGCGCTGCACTTTGATGTCCTGGGGAAAGCCTGTGGGTGAAGTCGAGCTGTGACGTTTGGACTTTGCAGTGTCACTGTCACCTGCATGGTTGTGGGCAAGTTTCCTGTGGTTTATGTGATTTGGATTCCCCCTCCAATTAGGCAGCCCTTATTTGTGAAGCACACTGACATAAATCCTTTAGATTAAGTTATTCTCGCTGCTTTGCAGGTGGGTGGGGATTGCTGCTTCGTCTAGCACATCGGCTCACAAGGATGAGTTACGATGAAGGGAAAACAACTGGCAGGATGAAGAGAGCCAGTTTCCCTTCCCTGCTTGAGGTGACCACAGATTATGGAAGTGAGCAAGGACCAGCCCAGCTCAGATTCAAACAGTGTGGTTTTTGCTGCACTCTGCAGGCAGCAAAACTATATGGAATAATTTCTAATAATTCCATAAAAATGCTATAATTAAGCCATACAGTGAAGGAGATTTCTGAACAATTGTGAAGTATCTGTCATACAAATATTTGCTATAGAGTTCTTTGAAATGTAATTTTTCACATGGCGTTGAAATTGTTTGTGTTTTTTCCTTTCTGTATTTTGCATGGCACTGCAGGGGAAAGAGTGCTATTAAGACTGCAGGGTAGCAACTGATAAACTTTGTTAAGCTCCATTTGAGAATCCAAGAGGCTAAGAGCAAAGCAATGCTGTCTGAGAGGACTCCTGGAGGCTGTTGCTGGTGAGTGGAGGGGTGGCATGGGAGGAGAAGCTGGGCTGGGAGGCTCTGGAAGCAGTCAGTGATCTGGCAGAATGCAGAGATTGATTTGTTGCAAGGGGTATGAATGCAGCAATTGCTTTCGGAAAGCAAGAGGAAGAATTACTGGTGAGACACCAGAGGTTGTGACTGACAGATTGGTAGCTTTCCAGTGACAGACTAAGGGTTGTTGAAGTATTTGGGGAGAAAGAGTGAGCCCACCACAGAGAAAATGCCATGCGTTGAGGTTGTTTCTCATTATGAAGATGAAGAATTGTATCTTGAAAAGTTGACAGAGATGTTGACAAACTGTTGCTGCATCCTCTAAACTTGCATTTGCCTTTGTCCCCTGCTTTGGCCTTTTTCTCTCCCACCGTTCCCAGCTGCTGCTGCAGTTCAGTGCCATTGTCACTTAGCTCTGAAGTTTGGGTGATTTAGGAGCCTGGGCTCCTTTTTAACAACGAAGATCTTCCTCTCATTTCCATTCATGGGTATATTTCTCTGTTGTGATACCAAGCATGGTAGATTGCCAGTTTCTAGAAATTATAGAATCATAGAATGGTTAAGTTTGGAAAGGACCTTAAGATAAACCCTTGTTTGTAGAGCACACTCACTCAGGGCAATGATGTACACTTTAATAAAGCACTGACCTTAAGCCCATGTACTCCCACTTGATTTCTGTGTTCTCCTGGCCTCAGTTGCTGGTAGTTCTGTACTGACCTACAGTGTATATGGTTCCAGTTCTTAATCCACAGTGCATTGCCCATACTGTTTTGATATAATGGTTCTTCTGTAAGATTTTGCCTCAGTGATTAAATACTCACACACACAAAAAATCAGATCCAGATTTTGTGGCAGGTGCCTTCTCAGGTTTGCAATTCTGTGTTCCAGTGGAAAATGATGTGGCTGTTAGTGATTGCAGCATGCCTCCAGTTGTGTTGGCTCCTTAATGTCACCATTTGCATTGCTAAATAATTTGATCACTGATAAGAAGGAGTAGTTATTGACTGGAATAGGCAGCAATAACACTCCATCACTATATCTATTTGATTTGTAGGTTATTTCTGCTATTTCAATTTCCCAAGTTTATGTTTAGAAAGATGTTGAGTTCAAATATCCGGTTGAGGATTTGATTTATTGTGAAATTCTTTTTAGCATCTTATAGTAAAAATCTCTTCAGATTGTCACCTACCTTGTCATCCTCAAGCTTTCTTTCAGTATCTTTATGGAACTGCTCAGGCCTATTTTGCTTTAAAATAATCTCTAGCTGTATAATTACAATTCATTTTCGCTGTGATCCTCTTCAAGCATTTTCAGCTTGTGCAGACCCCCAGAACCAGAATTCTTCCTGCAGCCAAAAGCCCTGAGCATGTTCATTATTTCTGTGCAGAAAGCACTTCACCAATTTTGCTGTGTTGCAGCAGGGAAACTTTAACTTTATTTGCTTTTATACCTGGCTTTGCACAGTTGTGTTCATTCATAAATGTGAAAACTCACTTCTCTTACTTCCTAAAATGTACATATAATTCTTCCACTGGAAATCCTGTGCAAACTGTCTGGTTATTTTTAGCTCTTTATGCAAATTACCTCTCTTAAATACCCTGCTATCATATGATAGGTTCTCTAGGGCTGTTACTATTCTCTATTCCTGTGGTTTGATTTCAAGCAGTATTACTTCTAGTCAATGGGTCAGACTTTTTAGACTGGTAGAGCCCTGTCAAGTACAAATAGCAATGGTTCTGAGGAACTCATTGCCACAGGATTTCCTGGAGGCCAAAATTACACATGAGTTTTAAAAGATATTAGACAAATTCATAGATATTTGAGCAATTTTGTCATTATTAAATGAACTGATCCAGAGAAAACATCCAATACAGCAAGTCCATAAGCAGCTGATTACTGGAAACTAGGTTAATACAGCTGAGGAAAAATGACTCTGCACATGCATTTTAAATTCTCTTTCTAAAGAACCAGAGCTATTGCAGAGAAGTACAGGTGCAGGTGTCCTAAAACAGTTTATACCTTCAGGCAATGTTTGTGTCCTTTGGATTCTTGTAGGACCATTTTTGGAAAATGGCTAATCAAAGACACATCAAACGTGACCTAAAGTATCCTAAAAAATTACAGGAAATGCCACTGCAGTATGTCTTGTCTGAGCATGGGCAGTTGAGTTAATGCATCTGCAAAAATAGAGTAGTCTCAATAACAGAACTGCCCCCCGCTCATTATGTGATCTTCCATCAGGGACAGGTTCAAAGGTCCACAGGAAATGAGAGACTATGCCTCCTTAGAGTTATACTAATCTCTAACCCATCAGCACATGGGAAGAATCTGGCCCTGCACCTTTAGCTCACTTAAACCACATAAAGACTTAACAATCTACTATTGCTTTTTCATAATCTGCTTTAATTGTCATTGATTTGCATGTTCAGAAGGTGCCCTGAGCTGACTGAAGCCTTTCGTGTGTGTTTGCGGCTGCCTGCCTTCTCTGCAGTCCTCGAACTGCTCTACTCAGGGACCCCCCGAAAGCTTCTCCTGGGCAACACCTCTGTGTTTTCCAGGCAGGGTTTTTCTTGCAATGCAAGGATTACACGACGCAGGTCCCCTCTGTATGTGTGTTCAGCTGTCACGTTGTTACCCTCTTCCTACTCCCATCCTCCAAGGTCATCCACACATAAAAACGAATGAACATATTTTAACAAGATGAACTGGCAAACAGTTATTTAATCAGTTATGCAGGAGGAGATTTATTACTGGAACAATCTGGATAACCACATCCCACAAAAATCACGTTTAACCAACAGGACATATAACTTATGGTTATGCAGAAAGAAATAGTGTTTAATTTCTTGAACTCTCCAAGGAGGCTAGTCCAGTAGAGACTCCAAATGTGATCAAGAAATCATTTAACACATGCAAATATATTTCATGTTCTACAGCTTGAAACTTCCCATTTTAATTTACAGTTAATCTGTTGGGCATTTGAATAACACAGAATTTGAGGTTTAAGAGGCAAGTTGCTGCAATTTAAACATTTTGGGTACTTTGTTACTTTGTTTGGTACTTACCTTATATAAGGTAAGGTAACAGGACAAAATTTCCATGCAGTCGTGGTTTAAGCTGAACCCAGGACACATGCAAATAAAGGATGAATCAAAAGGAGAGCAAGGTTGGTTTCTTCTAAATGTCACATGTCATGATGACCAGACTTATATTGGGCTAATCAATCACACTTCCACCACCCTGGAAAGAAGGGTCATTGTGTCTGCTAGATCTTTAGAAAGGACAAAGCCTTTTACAGCACAGGCAGCCCACAATACAGGTATAAATGAGACAAGAAGATGGGTAGTTTAGTTGTATGACATGGTTACCTTTCAATTTGAGTACGATGAGCATTTTTTATGAGACTAGCTTCTCTTGGTTACCTACAGATGCCCCAGTGTCACCCTTGTGGTCACAGACAGACAGTTCGCCGACTGGTTTGTGCAGAGCCTGGTTTGAAGCATGAGTTGGAGGTTCAACAGCAGAAAGCAAGTATATCAGTAAGTGAAGCCAAAGGTAACTCACATCCCAAGAGGGAGCATGACTGCCACAGGCATGTCCTGCTGAAAAATACAGCTGGAGCTATTTAGGTGTCTGGAACATCATCACCTTTGGTAGCAGAAAATCTCAGTAGGTATTTCAGATTACTTACTCGAGTCTGCAGCAAATATTAATTCATGCAACTTGATTTCATTTCTGCCAGTAATGGCAACATAACAAAAGAAGGGAAACACAACAGGGGAAAATTTTTTGAGTACCTATATCTTAAAAACATAATTGCTACTTTTACTATGAAGAGGTCAAAAGCACAAGTACAGAATATATAATGTCTGGTTAAATGGTACAAAAAGGTCTTCTATTTCATTTGTACAGAGGAAGTTTAAGTATTAGGAAAAAGAAATTTACTGCTCCAGACACAGAAAAACAGTAAACTTGGCTGGATATGAGTTTTTCTGAGAGAAGATTTCTGAAAATGGAGAAATATCCCTCAGGGATGATCAGGAGCATTAACTTCCAGCATTGTACAAATTTTACGAGTCTTTATCACCTGATAGAAGTGTGGACCTTCATGGAATAAATATAGCTTGCTGATAAAACAGCTTGCTTGTCTTTGCTGCCTCTCAAAGGCCTTTAAATAGTCCCTGGATTCTCAGGGGTCACCAGTACAGAAGATGTTTGTAGCTAAATGTGGTATGGTCTCAGATCAGGGGAATGGGATTAAGGGAATACTTTAAAGCCTCTGCCATGTATATGATTTTATAACTGAACTTTGCTGTGTCTACTTAGCAGCACTAAATGCTGGTGGCAGCAGCAACAAAATCCTACCAAACTTGTGTGGTCCAAATCCTTGTTGCTGTAGGAAATCCTGCAGGAAAGGTTAAGAAGACAATCTCCACACTGGAGCTTTGGAGACTTCTCACAGTGAGTTGCGTTATAAGCTGGGAAGAGACTTGGCAGGCAGAAAGTTCTTCTCTTCCTATGCCTTTCAGGATGAAATTTCTGGGAGGTCTCCAGAAGGGAAAAAGAGGATGGCAGAGGCTGCTAACACTGCTTTTATTTTCACAGGAAATACTAAGGGATAGGGTTTGCAGTGTAATGACTTCATGCCTCACACACTCACCTACACCTTTGCATTCCACTTTGAAACATAATGGTGATGCGCAAATGCAAACCTATAAACTTAGCTGATAGATCTTCCCAAGAAGTGGAAAAGTGTTCGTTAAAACCATCCCTTTTTTGTCCAAAGATCCAATCAATATTTTTTTGCACATCTCTAATAGTGGCTTAGTGGACTGCAAAATCACCAGTGCAATGAACCTAAGGAAAAAAAATTACTTTGCAGAGCATTCCTTGTGGTTATTTAATCGTAATAGTATGGTGGCTGTGGTGTATAGCCAGAATTGATGCTCAGATCTGTAATAATTACAATGGTTTGACATCGTCATCCTTGTATAGCCTGCCAAGGACACGCAGTTCAGACTTCCTTAGGAGGAACTAAGTAGTCACAGCTAATCCTCAGTTTATAAAGCATTTGAAAACATCTATCTTCTGTTTTCTTCTTCTTTTTTATTTAATGTTTCTGTTCTTTTTTATTTAATGTTTCTGTTGCTAATATAGATAATGCCATCTCTACAGGCCAAACCGGACATGTGATTCAAAGTTACCTCGTGGGCTTTAACTAAGGTATACTGGCTTGTATCAGGCTAAGATAGGTTCTAGTTATCAATACCACACAACAAGGCTCGTAATGCCTACTAGAACTGTCATAAAAGATGTAGATACCCAAATTTCATCAATTTGCTGGATAATTAAGTCTTTTGGGTGCAGTGTCAAATGATGACTATATCACCTGAGATCAGCTGAAAGTCACTATCCTCTATTGCTCCAAATCTATGGAAGGTAGGGGCAAAGGACCTGAAAAAACACACACACATGCACCCAAACAAAAAAACCCCAAAACACCACTGTCACCTCAAAATAGCTAGTTATCTCAACTCTAAAGCTCAGCTGCCCATAAGTCCTGGAGCACTATTTTTAGGTGAAATAGATGGTTTCCAGGAAAAGTGAGGAAAGTAAGAATAATTTCAAAGAATTTATTTGAAGAAATTGCTAATCAGTTACAGAAAATAAATAGCATTTACCTAAGTATGGCACACCTGATGCTCCTGATGCACATTCAAAGGCAGGATTTTGATCTTGATCTCTATTTTCCCATCAGTAGGACACTGGCAGTACAGAACATTAATTTACTCTGAAGGGGGACTTACTGAATTTATATGCTGCTTTGCATGCATTTTTGTAAGCCTTTATTCCCAGTGTACTCCCTACTGTGAAGGTTACTGATAACACCCAACAAGAGATTGTGTTTCTTTGAAATGTATTTTAATTTTTAATTCCTAAACATTTGTAGTATGCAAAACTCACTCAATATATTGTCTCTGATCATCTTCTTGGAACAGTAACCCTTTTTCATTCCAGAAAAGCCTGTTGGCTTTTACAGCATGCCATCAACTGGGATATAGAGTACCTGCAACCAATTATTTTGTGAATGAACAATGATTCAAGAATTATTTCCTCATGTTATAGTACAATCACTTCTAATAATGAATATACTGAAGAAGACAGTTATCTGCTTACAGATAATTCATGAACTGAAAAAGAGTTACACCATATTTTTAAAAAATATTAATATACTGCAGCACCTGGTTTTGCTACCATTGCAATGTTCTGACTATAATAGTTATATGGAAAAAAATATATAGACAATATATTAATTCTAAATTCTATATGCCTATTCTATTCTGTATCGGAGAAAGCATTGGAAATAGAGCTAGCTCGTCCCTCTTTTTACTGTAAGATAAAGACCAAGCTAAAAAAATTAGCTGTTAGAAGACCCTGTAGGAAAGATCTCACATCTTCAGGTTACAGGTCTCTGAGTGACCTCTCAAGGGAGTCCTCTCCTCTCTTGGTGAGACTGTTTCTAGGCTGGTCTACCAAGTCCCTCAAGTATAGTAAGCTTGGATTCTGCTTTCATGCAAAAATCATATATGAGCCTGCTTTTCACAGAGGCATCCATCCTGAAATTCCTGGCTGTGTGTCCCCGATTTACAGGAATAGTTCACTCCTAAGCATGTAGTTTTACATTTGTTTGTAAGAATCTCTCTATATGTTTCGCTTAGCACAGTGACAATTTTAAGCCGTGTATAATTAATCTGCCATAGAAATTAGTTGTTTATTTATTATGTAAGTATGCCTTTTATTAAAACTACTTTATGAAAACCTAATTGCTGCTATAGTAATATAGCATAACAGTCCTTCACATAAATACATGATTATTATGTACAGTCACTTATCTGTGAACGAGCTCTGCTACTACTTTCCTTAATTAAGGATACAAAGGGCTCCTTCATCTTTGCATATTCCCTAGCTAGGACATTGATACTCATTATTTCCTAAGTCCAAACACTGAAACTGTGTCAAGAATGCATCTATCACCAGATGGGTACTTATAGTCAGCGGAATTTTCAACTGTGTCAGCAAATTCAGCAATTTGCAATTTCTGTATGTCTGACGTGTTTTTATTGGTGAAAATCACTTTCAAATACCAAGATCATGAGAATGATTCCTCAGTTAGTCTCCTCAGCAGTGGAATGTAATGACAGTAATTAACAGCCTGTGATTAGCAGTTACTCCAGAAAGTCTTTGAATGTTAATTTGCTTCAACTAATATGCAGCACTTCTGTGTAATGAGATCTATGCTACAGGTTCACGCTGAAAGCAAATTATTTTCCACCATTTAATCGTACAAATGATTCTCAGTTAATCACTTGAAGAGTAAACCTCAATGTTTTAATAAGTGACATTTGTTTTTCTGTCATTTGATTTATTACAAACATAGCCAATAGTATGGAGTATCAAGCAGTGTTTCTTCAAAAAAGGTCATAAACATAGTTATTATATTTCTGTGGATCACATTGTAACCAAGGTGATCTCATTTTATCTTTTCAAAGCAAAGTAGCTTTCCTTTTATCCTCCTCTTTTCTTTTTGGTTCTTTATCCTCTTGTTTTCCTTGGGGTGCCTTTCTGTATGGCACCCAAAGTGCTACCCCTGAACTGCGTTTCCTCCTTTTCATACTGTAGATTCCCAAGAATACTAAACCAGTTGCACTTCAGTGCACTTGAAGAGGGTTGAAAGGAAGCAAGACAGAATGAGCTCACATTGCCAGTGGACAGGAGAGACCACAGGAGCATTAGGAAGTACCCACGTGAATTGCTGCATTCCTTTTTGTGTTTTACATCTGCAAAGGCTAACTATACTCTTTGCTGTTAAGAATGACCAAATTATCCCCTAGGTGGAGGAGTCAAACACGTTAGAAAAAAATATGTTTATTACATGAGTGTGAACTTGAGGAAATGCTCTCTCTGCTCTTCCAGCTGTTTAGGCAAATATGCATTGTGAGCAGATATGACAGATTGCTTTTCTCCAAGGCAGTGCTTAGAAATCCATGAGAAGCATTTCACAGTGAGACTACACAGCCTTTCTGATACACAGAAAAAGTCTTTAGACAGCTGAGTATTGCAGAAAATACCTTCATCCTTCTGAGAGAGAGTCGAAGTGAAGGGAACTCCAACAACAGGACAGAGGTGTAGGTGGCAGTATCCATCTGATTCAGTGGTATGAGCTCTGGGACTCTCATGGGCTGCCTGCTTTCTCCTAGAAACCTATACTGACCAGAGCTCTCTGCATCAGCTTAGTTCCACCATGGGCCCTGGAGCAATACCCACCTCAGGGCACTCCTCAGCCATTCTATCTTCTAGTTCAGTTCACATCTGGGAGAAAAGTAATAGTAGATAATTAGAGAGAAGTGGTTTGGGTTTATTTTTAAACTACTTTTCAAAATTCAGATTTTTAATATGTAAACTGATGCTGGTTTGTCCCTCCCCATTCTGATTATTGTCTTTTCCTAGCAACCTTCCTCTAGTCGTCATTTTATTCAGATCTTTTGTGTGACAGAAACACCAGTAGCTTCACTTTGTAGTCTGCAGCAAGATTCAGTCCTGGAGTACAATAAACACCCTTAGCTGGAGTCAAGGGTGCACTAGCCCTAAATCCCTTAAGAAACCTGCCCATGGCTGTGGACCAAATTTTCCCCTCTTGGAACCAAGATCTAAAAGCAAAGCATTTGGTAACCAGAGTCTCTTTTATTACTCCAGACACCCTTGGCATTGCACAGGAAACTTCATCTGACACTTTGTGCAGTCTCTGATGCCCTGTTCAGGAAAGGGGTGAGCAGAGGCCCCATAGCTAATTCTGCAAGCTGGCACCTGCCAGTAGGGACAGGCTCATTGCTTTTTTTAGCATCATTCACCCAGCACAAGTAGGAGGGGATTTTGAAAGTCAGCATTCCTGTGGATAGGTAAAATGAAGGGGAATGGATTCTAATCTAATTGTAAATGCCTTGTTTTTAAAATACTTCTTGTCAATAAATCCTTCCATTAACAGACATGCTGGCAGCCCACAGCACAATCAAATCAAGAATCCAGCTCCCATTGTGATACCATATTTCCATCATTCAATGTTCAAAAATCTGTAGAAAGTTTTATGCTGAATTAGCTGATTTAAAAATGAATTCAGTCTTCAGGAGCTTGTTTTGGTAGAAACACTGAGAATATCCCAGATTGTAGGACCATATTTTCACCTTTCTGCCTTTCATGTCAAGCTTAACACCTGAAAGAGGACCTATTCAGAAGCCTATCTATAGCCTGAGCCCAGGGTTGGGAGTGGGAGATCTTGAACCACAATGATTTTTTTTGCAGCTGAGTTGCTGTGTGGGTTTAAACAAATCATTTTCCAGTCATATAGTGAAGGAAAGGACACCCCTCCATCCAAGGATGAATAATGTTGGCTGATAATTAGTATTTTAAAACATTTGGCATTGCATATAAAGGTGTGGATACAAAACTTTTTCCACTGTATTGCATCTGTCACGATAAAGTCAGTCATAGCGGTTGAGATATGTATGCTGTAATTTTGGTCTCTGTCCAAGTTTGTTCAAACTGATGTCAGTCATATGCAGGAAAGGGGTACTCTTAGCTTTCTATTACTTAGCTGCCCCTCCAGTCCTGAGTCTTCTTTCATTTCTCTGATTTTGTCTGTATGCAGACTGTTATGTCCTCTCTAGATATTGAAAACTGGTACCACATACAGCTTATTAAGCTAAATTCTAAATCAGCTGGCCCATATTCAGGTTACTCAAGATTAAATATAACTCTTATTTTAAAAAACAAAACAAAAAACAGGTTTTGAGGTAGTTTAGCTGGTACACTTCTCATTTGTTTCTTCTTTTCATTTGTTTCTTCTGTTCATAATCTTTTTATTACAAGCATGCAGCTCCATCCACTTGTAGCAGCATTCCTCCAATGCTATCATGAGATTCACTAGCGATGTTCTGTAAATGCCAGCCAAAATCTATCTGCAAGAACATCTGCTCAACAGTGCAAAACTGATGTAATTACCAACCATCATCTTTTATCCTCCTGCTGGGGCAACTGCTCCAGAGCATGACTTTTTGCCCTGAACTAACAAGATCCAGAAACTTGCTGTTATGTACAAATCCTGCCACAGAAAACTAACATGGCTTATACACAAATTCTAGCAGAATCTCTCAGCTACAAGAGGTAACAAATACCCAAGTGGCATGGGTCTTGTGTAAATGGTCAAAATTTTCTGTGTTCTTATTTGCTGCTTCTGCTTCATACTTTGCTGCTCTATGGGGTTATTTAAAATGGTTAGCAATGGTCATACATAAGGACTATTTTCAAAAAATATGGAAGTATATAAGTGAAAAGGATGTTGCAGATGCTCAAATTTGACTGTAACTAAATAATAGGTTGTCATTATGTGTTGTGTAACAGATGATGGGTACTAGGAGATGGATATTCTGTACAAGAAAATATACACAATAAGGATACATTGAACTTGCTTGCAGGAAAACCACAATTTTACGCAGTTTATGGTCTGGCAGATATACACTGCAGAAGTCTTCAATAGATAGCTTATAACTTTCAGCAGCTTTTTTCTGTGCACTGGTATCTTTCTCTCTGGGAATTGTTCCCGACATTGCAAACCTCCAAGAGTTTACAATTAATTGCAATTTTGTCTCTCAAGCAATCTGATAAGGAAATGTTCCACTTGTCCTTGTACTACAGAATGGGCTCCAGAGAAGCCACATACCCTGGTGGCAGGTTTCACATCCAGTGTCTCTGGTTGACTCTTCAGTCATTGAAAATGTAATGTGCATCCAAAGCATAAAACTCTGACCAGCGAAGGTTATAATTGCAGGGTTGTACATTTCTCAAATAACATTGGTTTCACCTCATTCCTGGGTAAGGGAGCTCTCCTTCCTGAGCTGGATGAGCTCTACCTCAAGATCACATTGGGAGGAGTGTGCAGTTTAGATCGCACCTGTAAAGCCTTGCACCTTAGGTGATTAGGAAAAATCACCTGACGTGCAGTATTCCAGTCGTACTGTTCAAAAAAGCAGAGAAACCTGGATTGCTGAAATAAAATCAGAAAGACCCCACCAAACCAATAATATTTGATGTGCAAATGGCAGCACATGCAGAATGAGGTTTCCATTATATTTCTAAGTGAATACATTTACAAACCACAGCTAAACTTCTGGCTGAGCATCCTGTCAGTGTTGCCTGCCTGAAAAATACACGCCTGTGGGACAAAAGGCAGGAGCTCCCTGTTAAGCAGCCTCTGCTTCTGCATAATTTCTGTGGCTTCCAGGCCTGTATTCTGTTTCTTGGACATTTTGATCATCCCTTAGATCCTCGGTGGGATGATTGCTGCATAGCTGAAGCAGGTAGGGCTCTACAAAAATGGGCTGGTTTCATAGCCAGATTTAGCAGTGTCCCAGACACACAGGTGTGGATTCCTTCTTGGAGATAGTACAGAAAGATGAATATTGGTACTGTGTGGTATTGCTTGTGATATAAATATATTTCCAAGCAGAATGCTAGGATTTGCACATTCTCTGCTATATTCTGATCTTGAGTTACTCTTAATCAACGCATTCACAGCATTTAGGTCAGCTGGGCTATGCTGTGCTGCACCAGCAAAGAACTTCAGTCAGCCTTGGTGACTTAAATACTGCAAAAATATCTGCAGTGGCACTTATTTGCTTCTTCATGCAGTTGTCCAACACTTTTTGTTAAACCTGTTGATATTTTTATTTATTTGGACATCCTTCTTATTGCTATATGTCTGCACTTCATCATCTGAGGAAAGAAGCAATTGCAATGACAGAACTAGACCTTGTTATGGTATGAGTAATATTACACACAGTCCAGCACTTCTGGAGGGAATCTTGAATGCTGGTGCCTTATACACATGATAAAGAAGGGGAATTTGGTTTGTATTTGAGATAATTTATGGTATAGGCTGCCTCATGTGTAGCCACTGCTGTGCTGTTGTTTCATGCCAAGATTCATTTATACATAATGGGTTGGCTAACATCTCTGGGACTTCTTAGAAGATGTGTTAAAGAGCCCTGAAAGAAAAGTACGCAGATTATAGCTTTCCGTGTTTTTTGTAAATGTTTCAGACATTTGGAACATCATTAAAATTTTAACAAAAGGAACAGAAGGAAAGCACAAGGCTAAGTATTCTTCCTACTCATTTTTTGGGTAATGAATTTTCTGCTTATGGAAGCATATTTTGTCTGTTGTCTGCCTGTTGATTAACAAAGGGCTAGAACAGTTATTGTATTGCTTGCTAAAAGCAATTTGTGTAGTACTAAATATCTTCCATGTAATTCTGGCTTCCTAAATTTTTTCTAGTTTGTGCTTGTAGAAAGAGAATATAAAATGGAGATAAAAGCCCATTGAATTAGAACAGTGTGTTTCTAGATCCACTTAGCACTTCTTTTGAGGAGGAATAAATGGTAAGGGAAGGGTAAGCTGGGACATTCAGGCTGTAGCAGTACACTAGACAACATACAGTTACAAAATGTGAGCTAAACTCCCAGCTACAGTGCAGCTGGAGGTCTAACATACATTACTGGTGAGACTTGCCTAGAGAGCAACCCTTAATATTTCTATGCGTAGCTCACTTGGAGGTTCACCCCTGTCAAATTTTGACATCAAATGCACAAATAACAGAATAACACCAATAAAACCCATGGCCACATAATACTGTGCCAGTGAGAAGTGTGTGTGACAGCTAGCACTGATTCTTGCCTTTTTGCCTGCAGAAAACCTGCACCATCCTGAAGAGATCTAATAAAAAGTGCTGTGAATATGACCAAAGAGCAGAGAACTAGATAAGAGGCAGTGGGCTGCCAGGATGCAGCAGTCCCTCCTGTCTTTGTGGGACCCCAGTGTGAGTAAGGAGAGTCTTTTGGAGCTGGGCACAGGGTCACTGGTGAGTGGTGGAGCAGTGGGCAGGGACAAGCAGGCCCACACAAGCACGGTGGGAAGCCAGCAGAGGGAGGTGAAGTCTGCATCTTCTCTGCTTCACTCAGCAATGAGAACACCATTGAGTACAGTCCACTACTCTGCTGGTCCCCACACGCACCTATGAGCAGCTTTCAAGTCCTGTTTGCATTTGGATGAATGTCTCATCTATGATCACCTGGACTCATTGTGTATGCAATGCTATGGCTATTAATCCCTCTGGTATTCCCAGCTCCCTGGATTTTATTTGGGTTTAGAGCTAGTGGTCCTTAATTTTTAGTGTGAGCCTTTGAGGCTCCACTGCACAGCTTCTGATACAGGATTCAGTACTTATATTTTATTTAAAACACAGGACTTGTTACTACAGTGCTTTTAACATTCTAATATACACATAAAATTTTTATGCTCACTCTCTTCCTAAGAGAAGTCTCAGGTATAAAAAAATTTTTCAAAGAAAGAAAAAAAAAAAAAGACATGTAACAGCCTTGCTTTGCTTTAATTTTGGGTCCACAAAATTCTCTATGCGTGATTGATATCAATGAAAACAAAAGCACCAGAGAACAAAGCACCAGAGCATTTTAAAAAGCAGCTTGTATCTATGCTGGCCTCAGCACACTGCAGGTTTGATCTCTTCTAGGCAATGGAGGCAAAACTGTGGATGGCTGGAGCTGGAGGCATCCTGGCCACCTCTCTCCAGTGTCACCCAGGTATGGTTCCAGAGGAGAGCTGCTGACTCTCTTCAGTTGATTTTAGTGCTCTCCCCACACATCGCTTTTCCCCTATTTCAGTTTCCCACCCTAAACACACACGTTGCCTGGACATGATGCCAGTGATGAGGTGAGGTACAGCCCAGATGTGATGCAGGCTTTGGCCCCACTGGCAGAAGGCACAGGAACAATGTGATCACAAGGTGATGGAGAGCCCCTTGTCTGGGGCCCTGCAAAGGGGTAAGGGAAGTACCCAGGTTGTCTTTACAGCACTGCTGGCCTTCCTGCTTATGCAAAGCAAGCAGGAAGCCATCATGTTCATGCCCAGGTAGTTGTAGGCAGCAAGAAGAGTGACAGCTATTAAGATGGGTAGGAATAGGACACTTCCCTGCTGCTGTCCCTTCTGGCATAGTGCGTCCATTGGCACAAAACCCATTCCCTGAGGCTATTATCAATGTACTGTGGCTGAAGATATTTCAAATTCCAGCTGGCTCTCATCTTTGGGATCTGTACCTGCTATTTGCATCTGGGACAAACAAAATTTTGCACCCCTTAAAGGGACTTTGTGTTCACTGGTCATTTTTCTTCCATGCAGAAGTTCCTGCTTTACCAGGGAAATGGTGGTGTGTAACATTTGATTGAACACAGAAAGCCTGAACATGTCTACAGGGACTGAAAGCCTGAACTACCCACCAGGTCTTCATCACAAATTTATCTGTGGTTAGCTACAAGAAGCTGAACCTTTATTGAAAATGAATCAGACAGAACCAGGTCCTCTCTTCATGTGCAAAAGAGTTTGATTAGCTGTTTGTTGATACACTAAAATGTTTCAGACAGTTTTTCAGTGCTCCACCTCCGGCAATGTTCAAGGCCAGGTTGGACACAGCCTTGGGCAACATGGTTTAGTGTGAGGAGTCCCTGCCTGCGGCAGGGGGGTTGGAACTAGATGATCTCAAGGTCCTCTCCAGTCCCAATCATTCTATGATTCAGTGCTTATTTAATCTTGCTTTTCATTTGCTTTAACAATATACTATGGTAAAAATGTTAATTATTATTCTTACTATTTTCATCTGGAAGAGTAAATAGCATGGTAAAGCTGCTTATGGTGTATTTTCCACATGGCTGAAATGAGGAATTACTGGAAATCTCACATGAAGTTCTGCTCTTACAAGATTTCCAAGTCAAAGTTATTTGGATACATTAAGTTGCAAATTTTATTAACAAAGCCAGGTCAGCTGCAATTTGTGAGATTTGGTTTTTACTAGAAGAAAAAAAGAAGTACAGCTCTAAATTAATTATGCATGCTTACAAATATGTGTGAGTGAACACCCTCAAAATCTATATACAGATTAGATTTATAGAGTACAATTCAATACCTTTTTACAAAGTAATAAAAGTATTTGCAGATTCTCATGAAAAACATCAATATATTTTACTTTTAATAATGGAAATGTTTAATAAATAAGATCCAATTATCAGCTTCATGGATAATACAACACAAAGCCTTTTTTTTTCTATACATGTGCATTTCATATTTATTTTTTACCAGTCTTCTCAATTTGCTTTTATTATTCCTCCATTTTATTTCCTTTTTCTTTACAAGAGACCCTGGCTAATTGTTTTACTCCTTTTACTTTGAATTTCAGGGTGAGTAGTTTAATGCAGAAAGGTTGCTTATTTTTGTGTGCAAGTCAGGCAGGAAAATGGGTGTTGTTTGGTTCAGTGTTTTTTTGCATATAGTGTGACATAATTGTTTTTATATCTCTTGGTTGAAAGAGAATCTTATGATCTACTGTCCTTGGAAGCTGTTGTCTGAGTATTTTCCTGTATTTGCCCTGGAAATTCAAAACCAAATTCCATCTCGATGTCAATAGATATAAAATAATCCAGTCTATTTCAGTGGATTCTCTCTTGCTTATACTGGAGTACTAGCTTTTACCTGTTACTTAACATCAAATGGTGATCCCGCACTTAAAGAAGAATTTATTTTTCAGAGATGAAGTTCCCTTTTCCTCCACATCAGGCTTCATAGGGTGCAACTGCCCTAGGAATAGGTATCACTGATTTTATATATATATATATATATATTCTATCTCTATATATGTGACCTTCAGATTAAGTTATTTCCCTTTGCTACAGTTACCTACTCCTTTGAAGAAACTCTTTCCATTTCCATTCCTTCTCCTCCAAGCTCTGAAGAGGAGCTCATAATTCAACAGTGGTCAGACATCTGTACGTGCTTATCTAAGTGCAAAGTATGTGGAGCGAATGTTGCAGCATGTGATTTGTGGTGGATTTTCAAAGGCACCCAGGCGCTGCCCATTAAGCCACACAGTGGCAGGACCCTTACTGACCCTCTGGGGGGTGCAGGAGGCCCATTTGTGGCAGGGGGAGCTGTCCCTGTTGTAAATAAGTAAGGATGAAGCTCTTAAAAAGTTTTTTCTTCTTCTTGATGCTGTATTTGGGAGCATGGATTAAGTTAAATCTTGTATTGGCTCACTCGGGTGGTGCCACTCTGCCTCCCCACAGCCAAAAGGACAAGCGGACAGGTCGTTTTCTGCTTTATTAAGATATTTGAAGGTCAGAGCATCAAAATGGTAATTTCAATCAGAGCCAGTCTGGTTGCCCAGCAGACTAACGGAGCTACTGTAGGTTGTAGATCTTAATGCATGTGGAGACTGTGATCTAATTCTGAGTCCTGCTTGTTGGGTCAGATCTGGTTGAGTGAAATTGCGATGCATCAGCCCATCAGGTCATTCCTGAGAGGTTGCCTCCTGCCTAGGTGGCTGCAAATAAAATATAAAGAAGGGAGGAAATGGAGACCTTGCTTTTCTGAACAAGCACAAATCTCTGCATTAAGGATTAGCACTTAGAAAATAATCCACTGTTGCCTGTAGGGTAACCTCAGCAGACATACTAAATTCAATGTTGAAACCTCTGCAGGTAGTGTCAAGTACCAGACAAAGGCATTACTGGCAAATGGATGGGAGTTGAAAGCAGGGACTGGAAGAAAGAGAATAGATTAATTTCTTACTGCCACTCTGTTAATCCTTGTAGTGCTAAATAGCAAGATTTTGACTACAACAGGAGTCACTTCCATGAATTCACAATTGTATCCAAAAAGGAGAGAGGGATTTCATGGCTTGATTTCAGGTGTAAATGTAAGAATTTATTCTGACAGTATAATAACCAATAAGGATTTGTAGGTGCTTGAAGGAATAATAGTATATTTAAAACAAATATAGAGAGGTGTTTAGAACCTTACCGGTGCACACTTCTGTGCCCAGCCCCAGCACACTAACAATAGCAGCAACAGCAATTATGTAGAACTGTAAGTGAGCAGCATTTTTCAAGACACTGTAGGTACTGTATTAGGAGAAAACCCCCAAACAAACAAATTAGCAAAATGAAAGCACAGCACAGCACTTAATCACTTGGTTGTCTCATTTAAATCAGTGGGTCGACTCATTTTCGTTTAATTATGCACGTTTTTAAGATATGCTTGGTATGTCACAAGACTGTGTAATCTTATAATTGCAGCTATCCATTTCCCTTATGTTTGCCCTACCTTTGGAGAAAGGACTGCTGTTTTGTTACTGGTTGTCGGGCAGCTGGCACAGAGGGGCTCAGGCTTGCAACAAGAGCTGGTAAGCATGATGACAGGGTGCACAGTAACACTCTTAGTTTAAAATAACTAATTATTGCTGAAGAGATGGTAAAATACAGAAGCTGCTTGATCACAGGGATACTACAGCAACCCTGCAGTGGAAAATGGTAGGGTGGCCAGGTAAATGGCTTCTACCACCTCTGCAAATGTTGAAACCAGTAGAAGCCAGACCAGGTAGGTTTAATTACAAGAGGGGAGCTGTGGCAGAGATGGGGGAGTGCAGGTGGTGGGTGAACAGTAGTAAAATGATGTGTTTTATGTTAGTGGTGTCCTGTCTTTTATTTACTTTAGTCTTCTGGCAGGATGTTTCTCTGTAAACATTACCACAAAACACCTAAACAGGAATAAAAGTAACTTTTATTGAAGGAATTTAAAAGTAGTCTCTGGAAAACATGCAAGAAACACCATGTGGACTCCACATCTTCTTCAAAGTAGAATGAACACAGCAGGGATCTGCTACTGTCATCAAAACCAAATCCAAACTGCACCTTTCAATATTTATAATTGAAAGTACAAATCAAGGTTGCTGCCCAAGAGTGCAAATGTTTCACAACAGTGAGAGTCAAACTTGTCTTTTCAAATTTGCAACAGAATACATAGCACCAAATTAATGCTGTAGTTCTGGCATAAACCAGCAACATCAGGACAATAGTGCTTACCACATATTGCAAAATATAACTTTCCAATCTTTAGACTAATTAGAGAGGCAGCCAGTAGCACCACTATGGTTCTGTCAGCATTTCCACAATAAAATCTCCTTTTCAGAGCTTTATAACGTGGCTGTAAAAAATTAGCTTCAGGCTGAAACTTGGCATGCCATGGTTCACCCCAGCAGCAAGTCAAGCTGTGCATGTGGTTATGTGTGTGGCTTGTTGATTGTTTCCTAAATACAAATTTTCATTAAAATCAGTTTTGCCACTTCTTGGAAGACAATAATAAAATAAACAATTTTTTAAATGAGAGTAGTTACATCCTTTGTCAGTCTCTTGCACCAAGCTAATTGTTGAAGTATGAAGGTTTGAGGTGAGAAGCATACAGCCTTGTGACACTTACTTGTTTTAAGTTAAATCATCTCATGGGAAGTTTAAAGCACGTCGTTGCACTTGCATGATGAACTTATTTCACAGGGTGTGATCCTGACTCCATGAAAGACATCAAGTGGTTTTGACAGAAAAAGGCCCCACAAAAGCAGCTCACATGAGGGCACTGGCACTGAAATAGTCCCTGGAGCCCTTAGAACAGCTCTGCCACAGAGAAGGTCGGTGTCCCCTGAGCTGTAGGAGTGTCCAGGCCACTAAACACTGAGGCGGAGAAGCCATCATTGTCCTCCTCCACTTTGCACATAGTGATGGCAACATCAGCCTTTTCAAGGCTTGTGCCACATGGTGAACTGAGGGATCTCTTCCCATTTGTGGGTAGTAAATTAAACCACTGTTTGTTAAATTTCCATATTATGGACAAGCACAGTGCCTTACTTCAGAAGCGTTCACATAATGTGTCTATGTCCACAAATTATGAATTGCACTGACTAGCATAGATAATCTTACTGCAAATGTTTCTGTTTCAGTTTCACTGTGGGCTGTAGGAATACCCAAGGAGTCAGGGCACTACCATGCACCTGGAAATTCAGCAACATGGAGAGAGAAGTGGAAGTATTGAAATTAATTCAGAAAGACTGGTAAGATGGGCAAAGCTGACCCATTTTTCTTCAGGGGAGTCTTCCTTGGTTTAATGTGGTTTAAATTTTATTGCATGTTTTGATTATAATTTGTGTGCTTGTAACAGTTAATAATAGTTGATTATTAAAAAAGATAGGAAAAAGTGCAAGACATGGACACTAGCTTTGTTTTTTCCAAGGAAGGGAAAAAAGAGAAATACTCTAAAAACACATAGGAGATGGAAAATGTCATCAATATGCACCAACATATTCTCCAAATCATTCTTCAATATAAGTGTCACAAAGAAAACTAACAATCCACATCCAGTATTCTTCGATCAGTGAACAGTTGAAGATGAAAATTAATATTATACAGTAGAATAATCAATTATAAGCCAATTCAAAAATCTATTCATCATGGACTCAGTTTTGCTGTGGGTGCATGAGATTTGAAAGAGAGATAAAGTGAGTGAGTAAGCAGCACTGAACCGACTCACCAGTTTCCCAAGCACAGAGCTTTCTCACCAAGCCAAAAAGAGAGCGGATGGCTGATGAGCAAGTGAGATATTTGGGCTCAGCCCATCTCCCCGAGTATGAGCAGTCAGCTAAGAGAGCTGCCTCTCATGCAGAGGTAGGCTCAGGCTCTCCATCAGATCAGCAGAATTTTGTTCCAGCTTTAATTTTCTCCAAGAGTAGCTGCCAGGATATCCTTGAACACATAAACCCAATTAAGCCAAGCTAAACTGATCATTAGGCTTTCAAGTATGTGTCTGCTGATATTTTATAAGGCTGTAGTCTACTTAAAGTTTCACCTCCTGCAGTCACCTGAGGTTGACCCTAGGAGTCCACTGAAAAAACAGGCAGAGGCTCCTGAATTTCTGGAAGTCTTTGAGTGTCTCAAAGTTACAGAGGCTGTCCAGACCACTGTGGTTCACATGATAATTACCCCAAATTTCTTTTTACCCCTTCCTGCTGCTGAGGTAGCACCCACTCTGAATAGCTGCTGTGACTTTGACCTACAGCTGTGGGCAACCTGAGAGTATACAAACAGGAAAGCGTTTGAAGGCGCATAGGAGACATGCACGTGCTTCTTCAGGCACAACCTGCATTCCATTTGTCACCTTAAGGACCTGTTTAAATTTTCTGGTTTGTCTCCGTTTTCAAAACCTATCATGCTCTGGCTGTGATCACGCCGTTGTTTAGCAATTGCTAGCACCTAGTGGAAAGCAACCAAAACCTAGTGCTTAGCATCTCACTTCTTGCTTCCGAACCCACCTCCCCGCTCCAGTCCCAGCTTATATAAATAGCTTGCCTTTGCACAAACAGATCTAGGTCTCTAGCATGGAATACTGGCCCAGTAACTAGGTACTTCGTAAAAATAAATAACCCAAATCTGTTGAACTGAGAGGGCATGTACTGCTCCCTAATCTTGATGCTTTCCTGTGATGTGACACAAGCGTGACTTGTGACTGTGTGGCCAGAAGCCAGTTTCACTCTTACTAGCTAAGAAACCAGCATCAGTTCTGCTCATCCAAGCTTTGTTTTCTTACAAGATTAGTTCATACTTAAATATGATGAAGGACTAGGTGAGCAGATACATCAGAGAACACCTAAGGGGATTTTACAGGTCAACACCCCCAGCCATAGCTACTCTTTGTCCATTCTCATGCTCACTTTTGCCTGTCTTATAAGAGACCTCATGAACATGAAAACATTCTCCTTTTTAAATGCTGTATGTGTTTCTTTATGCTTTAGCAGGTCTTCTGTGATAGTAAATATCTTATGTACAGTTTTGCTTGAAGAGGTGTTTGCTGTCTTTGATTCCCTTTGACACTATTCAAAAGCCTGCAGGCTTAAGTCCTCTTTTCTTAAATTTGGGGATGTGCTGACTAAACTACATCACCAACCAAATGCCATCAGGAACACGTGGCCTTACTCCTTGGGCTAAAATGCTGGAAAATTACATTAAAAGAATGTAAAAACTTTATTAGCACATCCCACTTAAATGAAGATTTTTAAATGCAACAATTTATTATTGTAGAGGAACATAATTTACAAATATTGTTGGTGGATTAGTAGGACTTTTAAGCCATCAATATCCATGCTATTGTGCTGACATTGCCTAGGACTATGTGGCCTCTACAGCTTCATCAACTGAATAAACACTTCCTAATATTTAAAGATATCCTTTGCCTACTTAGAATCCGCTTGTTTGTCAGTTTTATCTGAAAGATACTGTCAGACTCCTTTTTTCCCTTACCAGTTCCTGCTCGTGTTTTCAAGGAATCCAAACCTGCAGACTGCAATTTTGATTTCTGTATTTCTGCAAGAATCTCCTCTATGATTTCTGCAAGGTTGCACACAACCTGACTGAATGGGAACCCAAAGCCTGCTGCCTGGGACTTTGTTGAGATCACAGGAGAATGAAGGAAGTAAAATATCAAGATAGATCTTGGCTGCATAATGCTGGCTACCAAAGGAAATAAATACAGAGGGCTGAAATCAGAAGTGATAAGAGGTAAGGCAGGGCAAGTACCTCTATCATAAACTAGTCTGAATTAAATAATTAAAACTAAAGATAGAATATGGTATAATGAAAAGGGAAACACAGAAAATGATAGGGCAAGGTATTTTCCTTATTGCATCTCAGCTTCCAATTATCATTAAATATGTACCTCAGGCTGACCCAACCTTACATGCACTGGATAGTTACTTGATAAACTTCTGCCTGTGACTGGTCTTGCAATAGGGCAGAGCTTGAAAAAACTGGAAGGGAGAGGGGTGGTTTTTAAAATGTGTGTATTTTTATTTAAAAACAAACAAACAAAAAAAAAATCTCATAATATTCTTCACCAGAATCTAATAATTTCAAACCAGTATTGGCATTCCTGCCTGACTTTGCTGAAACCTTGCATGACTGCACTGTATCAATTGCATTGTCCAGGGGGCTGTTACAAGTTTCCATTGTCAGTTTGTGTACTCCAAATCCTTCCAGGTCATGCTAGCAGGGAATGAGGTGGCTCTGAGGAAGTCAGAGTTTTGTGCTAGTAATGAATTTGGCTCTTTGTAATAAGAGGCTGATATCCCTCTTTCCCCTCCCTTTCTCTTTCCAGCAGGAAACATTCATTTTCCAATGCAGTGACTCATAGAAGTCTCTTAATCTTTTTTGTCTGAAGCTCTGACTCTCCTGATGATGAGCAAAAGCTGAATTCTACACAGCAACATAAAGGGGATGCCAGTTATAATTAAGGTAAATTTAAAGCACTTTTCCATGTATGTTAATGCTTTATGTACAGCTATGCATGCAGCTAAATGTAGAAAATAGGCTGGCAAATAGAAGGAGATTATGTTCATAGCGAAGGCTGTGTTTCCCCAAAAGGAAAGTATTTAAAGATTGGGAATTGCTTCTTTCTTTTACCCATGTTTCCCTCCCAACTCTATCAGCCAACTTTCCACTAAGTCTTGCTCTGCTTTTAGTTATCAACTTGGTTTTTTTTAAATCCTATTCATAGGAAAAGACAGTAAGCAGATAAGAATGGAAAACAGAATTAGATAAATATCTGGCAGTGTTTCATGAGAAACCTATCCTAGAGAGCAACAACAATCTAGATAAGCTTTAACTTTTCCTTTTGCTTGCTTTAAGGACAGTTGTGAGATGAATGTTTCCAATGTATGCTTTGCTGTTCATGTATAAATGTAAACTTCCTCCCCTGAGAATCACCCCACAAAGAAACAAATAGTGATGAAAAAAGGTTTGGGGGATGTATTTGTAAACGATAAAAATTGTGTGCATCCATAGTAACATCTTTTGGATAAAGATTTTTAAGGCAGCCTTTTTACTTTCATGTGTAGGAAATGCAAAACACAGCAATTGCTTTTTTTCATAAGGAGTAACTGTATAGATAGGTATGTTGGGACAGGGAGGGACAAACAAACCTAAAGATGACAGATCTGTACAGAATGCTGTTAGTATGCCAGATCTTATTACAGAGCAGTGGGAGGCCTTGTACACTACGTACCAGCTCTATGGGGACCTCCATATTTAAAACAAGATGAAAAAAAATGTGATTTGAAAAACCCCTCATGGGCAGCCTTCAAAGGCACAGACGGGTTCTGACTGGATTAACATTTATTGACTGTTTAAGCCTGCTTTTTTGCTTCAGGACAGAGATACACGAGTTTAATTGCAGAGGCTGTTCTGCTAACTGATCACCAGAGTGGCAACCAAAGCTTTACTAATCGGTCCTTCATTAAAGAAAAGTCTCTATTACAAAACAAATTAAGCATGCTCTGATCCTAACCTACAGGTCCAATGGCATTACAACAAAGTTTAAGCTGTTAGAGCACTGAAAAACTTATTAAGGTTTAGTGCTGAGATAGTACTTTTGTATTGATTTTACAATACACAGGTATTATGATTTATGGAGTGCTAGTGTCACTCTAACAAGCTGAAGGACACACAATATCATCTCTAACATCATTAAAATTCAGAAGCCTCCAGAACTAACTCATCAACCACTGTACATTGTCACAGACTATAGAGCTGTATTCCAGTTGGAAAATGTCCTTTGCCTTCCGGACAGTTGTCTTCCTGAATCATTTAATTAAAAAAAAAAAAAAAAAAAAAAAAAAAAAAAAAAAAAAAAAAAAGAAGAAAGAAAAAGAAGGGAAAAAAAAAAGTAACTCAAACTCTGTGCATGTTCTAAAAATTAAGTGATTGCAAATGGCTAGTTCATGTAATAGAATGACAGTATTATTTACTATCACCTATAGCAAAATGAGTTTTTCTGCCTTCTGTTACCCAACTACTACGGCACTGGTGAGTATAAGGGTTATTGAAAATAGCTGGTTAATGGAAACTGGAAGTGGAAGGCTTTGACGCGCCAAGTGACAGCCTTGCGTTATTTTACCTCGTTCAGTATTCGGAATGCTGTATTTTATCGAAGTTTGGGTCCCCACCCTGTCTCACACCAAAGGCACCCCTCCCTCCCTCCCTCCCTCCCTTCCTGAAGCGGCCGTTCTCGCTCTTTCCCCACAGGAAGACAAGCCCCGGCTCCGCGCTCCTCTTAAAAGCAGGGAAAGCAGCGCCTCAGGTAAACAAAACACAGCCCCGCCGCGGATATCCGCACACAGCCACAGGCCGCTGCAGCGGCGACCGCTCCCGGCCCCGCGGCTACCGGATACGGCCCGGCCCCGGCACCGCGCCGCCTAGGCGGTTCCGCGGTGCGCTGGAGACCCCTGTCGGCGGCCGGTAGCAAGGCCGGACCGTGAGCTGGAGCCTGGGCAGGGGTGTCCGGGGCCGCTCTGCTCGCCGCGGGCAGGAGCCGGGCTGCGGGGCGCGCCGGGGAGAGCATCCCGAACGTGAGCATCCCAAATAGCGAGAGCACGCGGGGCCCTCGTAACTTAATGTGTGTTTTCTTTTCAGTGTATGTCTGCCATCCCCAGTGCAGCAATAGAGCCTCTGCTCATACACCCCGGTTCTGAACTGGTAACGCCAAGTTAGTATGTTTACAACCAGTGGGGAACGCACTGAGTAGAGGCACAACTTCACTTTTCTCCCAGCAATATCTAAATCCTCCTGGAATTTTGGAGCTCAGCCCATTGAAAGCATGCAGATGACAATGGTATCTGTAGCAATGGAATGGCCTGGGCTAGCTGATGGAATTTAGCTTGGCAGAATCCTCTTTCATTAGCCTGCACTGCACTAAGTACTCACTATTTATAATTATATCAATGGGAATCTCCAAGCCTGGTTCTCTTCTGAATTACTATTCATACAGCCCACATATGGTCGTCTACACCAGCACTACCAAATCGCTAAAAAAAGGAATGTAGGAATGACTGTACAAACCACCTGAGTACCAAAACCCTTTGTTTTTAATAAAGCAGCATAAGATACCAGGTATTCTATAATAAACATTTCCATTCTTTTGCATGGTGATCTCAGGCAGCTGTTATTTCCTACAACAATTCATGAAAAGTGTTGTATCGTCATTACATTTGCTCTATGGATATAAGCAAATATAGAAACATGCGTTCTGCTGCTGATCTTTTGTGTGCACAGCTCCCCTTACAAGCTGTGGGAATGTTTCATGTGAAAGGACTTCAAAGTCAGGCAATTGGGTAGCTAAGCTTATTAGAAAGCAGCCTTATCTTGAGGAGTTCCAAAGTGGCCTAAATTGACAAAGCCTTGCGATATGCCCCATGCTTCTTTTTGGCACAGACATATTAATTTTTCTTCCCAATTCTGAAATGTCTGAATATTTTTTAGCTTTGAGTACACTTGAAAATGTCATTTAAAGATATCAAATACTCCCTAAATTGCTTTTCTAAATAAAGTTAAACTGTAGCTCATTGATTACTTTTATCTAAAATGACCCCTAAAGCTCCTCAGATTTACCTCTTACACTGATGTAAGTCTTAATTCAACCAGGAGGGTCTCCTGATCTCCAGTTGCATCAGTGCAGAGCAGAAGTGTTCAGTGTGAACAAGATCAGAATCAATCCAAAATATGAGAGTAATACTTGGAAGGGACTGAATGAAAACACTCACAAAAGTATAAATTAGCATTTCTGTCTGCTAGGAATTGCAGTACTCCTCCTTTTTTGGATCTCTTACAAATCTACTAAAAATCCTTCAGGACTCAAGTGGTCCTGCACAATGCTACTTCTAGTGTGTACAGCAGAGTAACAGCTAAAATAATAAATTATTGTAAATCTTCTTAAAATTATCAGAATGTATACACCAAAAAGATTAGATGTTTTCCAAATCAGTGTAAATATGTATTAGTTAATGGCTTAGTAGAGTGAAGTTGTTTATATTTTGTTGCTTATATTTTTAACAGCATATTATTTCTAAGTAAGAAAGAAAAGCCTTTTCTTTCCAGTATCGCCAAAGAAGCCTGATTGCAAAATTTAATCAATCCTAAAATTAAAATTAGGAGGCTGGATCGGCATGAAAGCAACTGTGGTATAAGTCAGCGTTAAGATGTTATTGATAGAAGAGCTAATGCAATACATTTTCCTCTGTCACACGTTTCTGGCCCAAAGCAATTTGCCAACTAGCTAACCACCTCAGCATAAACACCGGGGAGCCCCCGCTGGGCCCTGGAAATCCCGTTTGTCTGCAAGTGCACAATATACAAGGCAAATCTCCATAAAGCTCGGTGCCACAGTTGAATACAAACACTCCTCAGGTCCTGCTGTGACTTGGCATACGCTGCCGGACAGCTGGAAACTGAGAGGAAAGGAGCGGCTGCCAATAATGGGTTACAAGGGATTGTCAGTGCAAAGTTTCCTGGAAACAGGCAGCCACTGACATTATTATTTTGCCGGAGGATATTGATGTGATATATAAGATATATATATATACATGATACACGGTTGCATTTGACATATATTTGACAGGATATAAGGTGAAAATTATAGAGCCTTTTTGATAGAATCTGTGTTCTTGGGCTAAGAATTAAACCCTGAAAACAAACAGGATTTGTCCCAACCTTACATTTTACCTAATGTAATTCTGAAAATCAGATATTGCCCTAAATGTCATTTAATTATGTGTATCAAAAAGATTTAGCATACTAAGGGTCATGAATGTGTATCTAACACCTTTGCAGCTGCAGTTTAGTGTAGATAGATTGCATACAGTCACTCTTTCATTTTTTTTTTCTTGGAACCACTTGCAATGAATTGCTACCAGCAATCATTGAAAAAAGATTGCTCTTTTTATGTAGCTTGAATGTACAAAATGGTACTTATCTGCATTCCAGTGTAGAGAATGCTTGAAAGACAATTCAAAGATAAAAATGAAACAGCTAAATTAGGGATTGGCATACTCAATCATCATTAGTCTAATGCAATATAATTTTTAATGTAAAGAAGGTACATTTTCTAACCTTGAATAAAAGCATGGTGTTCTGTATGTGTTGTAATAAATTAATGCGATAAAAACAGGTACACTTATCCTGTAAAGCAGCTTATTAACCAGACTGCTAGTGCTGCAAAATTCGGCATACAGTAAACAATACTTTTTTTGTTAGAATAATGACATCCAGTTTATTCTTTTACACTATGCAGCACTTGGGGACCACATCCATTTACCAAAATAATACCAAATTAGTACTGCAAATATTGAAATCAGACCTTTCAGACTAACCAGTGGCCTAATTTTCTCTTCAATCTGCTCTTAATCTCAATTCATCAATAACACTGCCTTATTATAGGACTTTGACAGCGAGCTAGGGCTTTTGATAAATTATACATCTCAAGCCAGATTTAAAATTTGAAGCTCAAGTGCTAATTATCTGTACAGGCCTAGTTAATAACGAGATTTCTTGTTAAGTATCTGATCACAGCATGGGCATCATTTGTCAAGAACCTCAAGTCTACCTTGGAGACTAGCTCTTCGAATTCTCCCTTGCCTACCATATGTAAAATTGGGATCTTTGTTTCTATAATAACCTTTTATTAGGAAGCTGACATAATGATTAAGTTCGCTGTAGACACATACAATGAGTTAGACAATTACCCTTGCTGCTTTAAACTACTCAGGCTCCTAGCAAGACAAAATAATTAATATTGAATTTTAATTTGATGTGTTCCACATTTAAACCCCAATTTGCAAAGTACACCTGGAAGGCTGCCGCTGTTTCCTTGCAGTTTGTGCTGATGAAATAAAAGCTCCTGCCGTTTGAATGTAAAAGCACAGAAGGCATGATGCACCACAATCACTTCTCAGTGGAGCAAAGAATTTTCGAGCATTAATGGGAAAGGTAATTACCTAGGTCTAACTTTATAGCCTTTTCTCTAATGAAACTATAATCTCCCAGGCCTACATGGTTTAAGCATTTACATGATTTTAACGATTTCAGTGCCATAACAGTTGTCACACATGGTAATTTAAAAACTCAGTGCCTTAAAACAAAGATGCTAATTATATTTCTATATTTTTATTATTGAAATAAAACTGTACTGTGCGAAGTGACAGAACCATAATAAAAACAACCATGAGCTGCATTGCCTAAGTGGAAGGAAGGAGTGTGGGGGGCATATTTGTTTGCAGGAAAGAAGGCGCCTGAGAGCCTTCACAACTGTACCTGTTAACTGTGCTGAGGGCTCTAATTCCCCTGAGCTTTGGCAGTGGGGAAAGCACATGATATGCTCCGAGAACCTTCAGTCAGTCTGACTTCAGGTAAAACTCCCATTGTGCCAACTCGTGTAGATGTTCCCTTTATAAAATACAAATGGTTCTCAGCCATCATCACCTAAAGATACACCGCCTACACACAGTCTTGCCCTTGTAAAGTGGAGTCCTGGAGCTCTTCCCTGATACTGGCCCAGTACTCCTGTACAAGCATTACGGCAAAGCTGGTGGCAAAATCGTCACTGTAAATGGTGAGAACTTTTTTCCACATATGGATGAATTTGAGCCTGAAACACGTGGGGAAATTGGCTTATTGCGTGAAGGAGTGGGTGGATCGGCCATTTGCAGTGTGCATCCTGTAACATGGTTCCCGCCTTTCAGGGCAGTGCCCCAAGAGGTCTGCTGGGGTGGGACAGGGCTCCCACCCAGCTCACATCATCTGCTATTCACAGCTTTTGCAGCATCCCCTCGGCATCTCTCTGCTAGCCTTTGCTTTTACTATAACAGTTCGGTTACCCCCTCACCTCTATGTCAGACATGCAGGCTGGCAGGGGTGTGGTGTGACATCATCAGTAAGATTGGTTCTCCCAATGACCTCACCTCTGGGGCTGGGACCCCAGCAAGCACCCTGCCTTTGCTCTGCTCTATTAGGACTGGATAACTTCCTCTAGTATTGGCTTTTGTCTGTACTTGAGAGGCTCGAGCCTCTAAACAAGCTGAAGTCATTGCTGCTACAATTTCAGGGTAATCTATTGGATGTTCATCATCATGGCATAGCTTTCTTTTCACATTCACTAGCCCTGGGCCTCAGGTGCAAAGTTTGGATCCATACCAAAATGCACACTTCCCAAAAAGGCAGGTGGGCTCATGTCTAATGCAGACACCTTGTGATTATTATCAGCTTATAAGTGACACAAAATGGCACATTTAAGCAGAAAAATCAGAAGCCATTTTGCTGATAAGAAGGGGGGTCTCAATGCTCATGTAGAGTGTTAATGGGGAGCCAGAATTTTCATTCTGTGGAAAATTCAGCTATTTTTTCCAGTTCTTTACTGGAACAAAAACTCACAAAGATAAAACAAAATTATCAAGATTATTTTTCAGGCAGAGCCACTCCTACTGACCTGAAAAAGTAAGACTGAAAAAGTAAAGTCTTTTGGACCACAAACTCAAGTGAAAGACTCTAAGAAGACTTCTGGTAGAGCAATTTCAGAGAGGTAAGCTCTGCAAATCCCTGGAGAGTAATAGGCCTGAAGGACAAAGCTATTGACAAAGAGACATGGACAACTTAATATGATGACTAAACACGAAGAATTAGAATCACCTTCTCTGCCTCAGCTCCAGAGGGACATTGCAGACCAGAGGAAGATCTTGTGGCATAACAACATGTGGTGATGTGAGGTAAAAGATTCTTTTATCAAAAGCTTAAACTACCAGTGTCTGAATATCAGCATTTACCATTATACATAAATCCAGACAGATAATTTCCTATCCTTTAGAGATTTAAAATCCAAATGTGCTCTCCGATGACTGACAAGGAAAAACCTTTTTGTAACACTTTTGTAGTGACTTTTTCAGCATAACCAAAGTGTTAAAACTGCTTTTGCTTTGTTTTAATCAGCAACAAGTTAGACAGACTAACAAGAGACAAGGGCAAAGGCTGTCAGCTACTTGTGGTTTTGTTGGCACTATTCCATTAAAGAAGGTAATTTGCTAGTTGTCTTCACCTAACAGGTGGGGCACCTGGAGCTACCTTGCATTTACAACAGGGAAAGAGTACATTGAAGAAGGCAGAAGAAATGAGGGTGCAGTGGGTTGTCACCAGTGAAACCCTGTGGTGTCCCAGTGCAGAGGCGAAGGCAACCAGGAGGTGCTTTAGCATTGCAAGGACAGAACTCTGGATCTGCTCCAGGTCACCAGTGTCCCCGTGCCACAGGTCACAGCAACATCTCTCCCACCTTGTGTTACCAGGCATGCATCCCAGGAAACCCACAGGCACGCATGCAGACAGACATATTTAATTAATCTGACTACTGCTATGCACCCTGTACTCATAACACACTTCAGGCATGCCCAGCAAAGCTGTTTATTGTGGGAAGGATTGCTGTGCCTACACAGCCTCAGAGAGCACAGTACAACCCCACTCTTCTACTGCATGTGTTTAGTGTCACTTTTTTGTGTAATAGCACAGAATAGGTGTCTCTGGAAAGCAAGGCAGCTGAATGACCCTTACATGGTGCAACATAAAGAGCTACAAACTCCTGTAATTCTAACAAGCTGTAAACTCCCCCCCTTTCCCACTGATTTGTTTACACCAGAAAGCGTTCATGAGCTATCTTGGACACCAGAAAACAGGTTTTCCACACAGATTCCCATGTTTTCACCTCCTAAACCGGGCTGTATTATTCAGGGGAAAAGACCTACTAGTTTCCTTATCTCCTAACATTGTGAACGAATACACCAGGATACTGAGGGAGAAATCATGAACCCCAGTTTTAAGAAGGTCAGCACTGGGGAAATTAAATGATTTATCAGTTTTATCATTAAATGAGATATTATGTTACAGGATTTCTTTTTCATTTGAAAGCACAGATTTACAGTAACTGGCAGATGTTAGAAGAGATGAAATAAGAAGATGCATTATTAAGATGGTAAGTAATGACAGGCATCTTCCTTAGCTACTCCAGTATAGCCATTCAGTAGTGGTGCTGCCTAATTAGCCTCCACCGCTTACTCCAGGGAGGGGAAGCTCTGAGAGCTGCTGTTCTCGTGCTCCTCCTCTTCAATATGACAAACAAAAGCAGCTAAAGCAGCTGCTCTGAGCCACTGGCTCCTTCAAAGCTGAGGACAGAATGAGCTCTTTCTACTGCTTACTTACTACTGGCTTATATATAATATAGTTTGCATTATATAATATACATGTCATTTCCTCCCTAGTCTATAAAACATCTTGATTGTCATTGCTACTGAATACTATAAGAAGTAGATTCCTGCCTTTTGAAAATGCTATGGAAACCTTATGCATCATGGTATGAGAAATATGAAAACCTCTCAGTAGATTGATGACTGTGTCTTTCCATGGGTTTTATAGAGAGAAGAAAAATATGGTTCTATTAATAGTAAAACTCAGAATGGGTTATTCAGATTAGGAAGTTTCTAACAGAAATTTCCTGTTAGTTTTAGAACAGTCTCCTTGCAGGGTTCCCATCACAATTAGAAATTTCTTCACAGCCACAGATCTTGCAGAACCGAAAATCAAATCTAGCATTTTTTGGCATGTATAAATGATGTAATACTCAAGCTTGACATGCTAGATATAAAACAACACTGGGATAAAGTCTATTTTAACTATATGAAAAAATAGTAGAATTTCAACACTGTGCAGCAATATATAAAATCCACAGATGTTTATTAATGCACACAGGCAACACAATTCAAACATCCCTTTTTTCCTTTAGGCATGCATTGGGTTTTTCAGACATCATATTACCGTGCAATAAGAAAGCCCAAATAACTCATCAAAAATACTGCCAATGAAAAAACAGGATTGCCACTTTGCTGGTGGTCTTAGCAGATAAAGCAAAATTGCCACTATACATCATCCTTAAAAGAAAGACAATACCAAAGAGGAAGCTGCCAGAAGGTGCCATTTTCAGATGTCAAGATAAGGGATGGACATCTGAATTAATGCAAGACTTGTTGCATGTTGCCTGTAACAGGCAACCTGGTGCCCTGCTAAAGCAGACAGGGATGCTTGCTCCTGAATGCATTTCTAGAGTGCGTATCTGAAGAAACCTGAAAAACTTAAGAAAACAAATACTAGTCCTCAGAGTATTCTGGAAGGGAACTGCTATGTGTTCTTGATGGTGCTGTGAGCTGTCCTTTAGGAGCTGTATGAAGAAACTATACAGAGATTGGATCCTGGGGAGAAAAATCCATTGGAAAACATCTATTAACCCTAAGGGTGTAAATCAAGAAACTACCATTGGCCTTCCTGGGACCAGGGCTTCTAGGGAAGAATCACTCGTGTCTGTGTTGTGAAGAAATTATGTAAGTACCTAATTTGGGATACTGAGGATGGGAATGTTGGTGTAAGCAGAACAACAAGGTAGGCAGGCACTGCAAGCAGCAATGAAAGTATTAACAGTAATGCTAAGAACTAGTGATTGCAGGGATGGGTGTTTCATTGGCAAAAGAAATGCCTGCCATTTCCTTACTCTTGGGAGTAAGGAAAGGATAACTGGGGAAACTGTGATGCAGACTTAGGTTTGCCTGGGCTAGCATGTAAGTTTTTTCCTGAACCTTGCTGTATGTGGCTAGTGTTTGCATTTGCTGGACTTAAATGCATTAACCAAGACTATCTAAAGCTTTGGCTCCATTTAAGGGTAGATTTGCACCTATTATGGGCTTCTGAAAATGGATGGGAATTAATCAGTTTCATTCTGACAGGAAAATAGGCTTGGCTGAGTGTCTGAGAAATTAAAATTAATATTCTTCTGGTTGCTAACTTCTTAAAGTTACTCTCCAGCAATGTAGAGCCTCTCAAATGTGTCATTCTTAAGCTAGACAGTGTGTCTATACTGCTTTCCTATGCCTCTGTCTCACAGTGTTTTCAAGTTGTTGTGCTTTTTTTCACTGACAGAATTGTATTTCTGGCACAAGCATGAACCTGCTGCCACTTGGTCAGCTAACACTGGAGCCTCTTTATGGCAGAGCTACCAGAACATGGAACCTCACTGAGTTCCCAGTGTACCTCATCTTATTTAGACAGAAGAAGGGTTCAGACCAGAGGTATCTGTGATCAGGATGCCTTGGTACCTGGTAACTCAAAGTTGCTCATGCTCCCTCCACTGTGTCATCAGGCCATTGCAGAGCCAGCAGGGACAGGAAGGAGTCCCTGCTAGAACTGCAAAATTAGTTCTATGATGCTCCTGCCAACATTAAGGCTGCCACTGCTACAGAGCCCTGATACGCTAAAAAATTTTACAAATCTGAAGAATTAGCATCTGCTTCCTAATAGAAGCATAAATCCAGAAAACTCCCCTGATACTGGGAGCTGGGGCTGAAGACATCTATGTCTATACAGAGACGTCTCTTGTCTACACTGAGACTACTGAAAGTAGAATTTAAATGTTAGTCATATTCCTTCACCTGTAACATGACCATGCTTGAATTAGCTCTGGAGCTGGCTTCAAGAACAGAGTGTTGTAGTGCTAAATATATTTAACTGTTAAATCTTTAACTGAATTTTCATCGGTCATGTACAAAGCCAGAGTAATACCTGAGTTACATTTCTACTGACTTGCACTCTTCACAAATGAAAGATGGTGAGATGACTTGCTAACTGGTGCAGTAATTAATCTTCAAGAGGGTAGAAGATACAACATTAAATTGGAGCTCAGGTTACAGAGATGAAATCAAATGAACAAGTTCAGTGTCTCTAATATCTTACCACTTATTCCACAAGATGTCTAAGAGTACATCAAGAGATTTAATTAATTCTGAGATTCCCTGATTAGTTGCAGAAAAAAAGACAAAACACAGTGTATGGCAAAAGAGTTCTAATCAGACTGACCTGCTATGTGGTACCAGGATTATCGGTGTACCCTATGTGCACTCTGCAGATGACACACTGTCTCTGTGTCAGGCTGTGCTGAAATTCAGACCTACATGGCAAGTTCCTGCTCTCAGAAGGGCATTGGGAAGACCCTGAGAGGACCTTAACTGATACATTTGTCAAGTGAAAATTTTCAGTTAAATTTAAACACAAAAAGAGTTTCTCACAAAATGCAAGACTCTTCCACCATGTATGAGCTCTTTTTACCGGTTAGTTAAGACTGCTCTGCTGGCCACCCACTTCCCCTTTATAAACCCTGCTGAAGACAAGCCCTGCAGTTGAAGGCACTGTGAAGGAATGAGTGCAGCTGGGAACTGCTCCAGGTGGAAATGGAGGACCTTCTCTCCTCCATGGCATCTGACTAGACAGACGGGTTTGCCCCCTCCTGCACCAACAGCTCAGCAGAAAGCAGTGCTGCATAGGGTCTGCATCCATCCTGCAGCTGCCTGAGCACCAAGAGAGTGTCAGGATCAGGCTTGGTGTGGGGCAGCACCTCCAGGTTATGGTTTTATTACTTGCTCTTTGACTTCTGCAAAAGAATGGAGGCAGAACATTCAGAGAGAAATCACGGTGTGCTGGGGAGCTTAAGTAGGGCATGGTTTGTTTCATTCCCTTTTCTCTGCATAGCAGCTGGTCTTTGCATCCCAACTAATTTAGGTAGGAAGCTTGTTTTTATTCCATTTACTTTGCAGCATGAATGTCACCAGCCATAGCTGATAGCAGTGACCACTGCCAGAAAGCCTTCAACACTTTTATGTTTGTAGATTCACAGTACTCCTTATTATGCCTGCAAAACACATCGCAGCAGATCTGCACAATTTATTCTAGAGCAGGAGCTACTTTATGCTCTGCTATGTTAAAAATGCAAAAGTGAAAAATCGTGATCTTGCCTCCATTGTTCAGACAGCTGCTGTCACTGGGGAAGGACCAAATTCAGAGCCTGTGACAGTGCTTTCTGATGAGGTATTGGCACATTAGAGACTTACCATGTTCACCTGGGGAGGAGCACACCTGTTCAGTCAGCCCGTGTGCTTGATAGCGTATGATAATCATGCACCCGTGCTTCTGGGGGCTCTGTCTTTGCACCCAAACTGCTGAGCGATGGTCCCATCTATAATACCTACATGAGTAGGAAGGGTCCTATGCACTGAATAATGCTGGAGCTTCTTTGTTACTCTTTTCACATGCTCAGTTTGGCAAGGAGAAGTTGACAAGATCTTGATCTAAATTATCATTGACCTTTTGATTTCAGAAGAGCTTTAACAACTGCAATAGCTGAGAATTTGGCTAGTTTTCTACATCATGTTGGTTGTTTAAGGACCATGCAGAATATTGTTTTTTCTTTAGAGGTTGATAAGTTCAGTCCTCTGAAGAAGCTGTTGACTACCATTAGTAGTGGGTTCATTTGTTCTCTGCTGGACACTGTCAGCCAGCAGGGGTTTAGGCTGTTGTGCAGCTCCCAGCTCAATTATTTCTTAGGGCTCTTTGTTTAATATAATGGGGTCAAATTCAGACTGTAGGTGGCTGATGATTTCTGGTCCAATTTACAATAGCCTGTCTACAAGCCCACCTTGAATCGAGTTAATCTCTTTTGTGAAATAAAGTAAAAACTCTGCAAAGCGTTCAGTGTGTTGGGCCAAGATTTAGTTTTTATAATGTGATTTGATTAGCAATTTTTCCTGTTCAGAGTAGCCCTGACATATTTATGCAGCTGTGTTGATAGAGGAAACCTTTTTGTTTCTCATATTGTAATGCACTGTGATGGGAATTCTTTCTGCTGAAAGATGAAATGAAGAAGCGAAAATAGATTTAGTACTGACAAAATCTACCATTAACTGTTTGTGAACCTCAAGTTACCAACTAATCAAATATTCCTGATCACTGTTAAGAATGCAATTTGCTCTTCAGGAGGCCACAGTACTCTGGTTTAGTAATACATAGGCATTGTAGCTGATCACTTGGCTTTTTAAAGAGGGTATGAAGTTGCCACCTTGGCTGATTCACAACACTGAAAAGGACTGTGAGCCTTAACTGCTCCAGCTCAGCCCAAATCTTTAGGACTAAAGGACACAACAACTTCTGGCACATCATGAGAGGGAATAGGTGTGATGGTTACCCCAGGGATCACACAGAAAGCTTTGGGTATTCAAGGACCTTTGTGGAATAAACTGCTTCATTTATTTTCAGGTTTTATGGGAGGGTTGAAATAAAAGGCCTCAGTCTCACACTGTCTAAACAGAATAGCGATGAAACTACTTGTCTTCTTCTGGATTAAGGCTCTAATTCTGACTGTAACTCAGAGCACAGAGATCCAGAAAACACTTGACATTTCATGATTTTTACAGTGTGGCAAACAGATAAGACATTGGGAAAGCTTCAGCAATGGTGATCTAGAATGCAGGGTACACTCCGTATCAGCCTATTTCTGCTAGGAGATAAAGTGATTCAGTTAGACCTGATGTAGTCTGTTACAAATCTTAGTTTTGCTGAAACAACATCATCTAACTACAGAGACAATTTATGGCAGGTTTTGTGTATAGACTTAGCGATAGATAAAACCACCTGCTTGCAAAGGATGAGCAGGAAGGCTTTGCAGCTTTCTGGTATATAGCACCTTCTGCTCTTTAAAAAGTGTTTTGCTTACTATAGCAGCCAAAGTAGTAGAGATGACACTGTACCACAGCAGCATCTTTGTTTGATCTGAACTATGTGTCATATTACTCTTTGTAATGCATTCACTTCAGTCCATGCATGTTTTTTTTTTCTTTGATGCATATGCAGATCTGAGCTCTTGCTATTTATTTTGGGGCAGAAGAAAGTGTCTGAATTGTTTGTATTGCAATTAGCTGGTTTTACTTCTTACACATAGAAAGGTTCATCTTAATGATTGTATCAGGAACTTTGCAACTTAGTTACCAAAGTGACTTAAAATGTAAACTAATGGAGTATTAGTTAGTATATGTAGAATTCTAAGCATATTTAATTTTGTGATAAAGTAAGGTCTGTTTGCAGATTCCACAGTTGGTGGAAAAGAACTGAAAAATTTCCCCTTTATTTCCTTTTGCAGGTAAAAAGGAGTGTTGATTCTTTGCTCATGAGATAAACTTTCTTCATGGCAGTAATGGATGCAGCTTGCAAACAGAAAAGGAGGTAAGGAGGAAAAAACCCCACGAAACTTGCTATTCAGAAGGAAAACTAAAACTGATGTTTTATCTTTGAAAGTTATCTCACTATGGAGTAAATAGGATGTCAAAAGGAACGGTACTCCTGGATTGGTTTCTGTTCAGCTCTTTCTCAGGAAAATTGAATACAAAGTTTAAAGGGAATAAAGACTATGAGGATGTGAACAGATTCTTTAACCTTCCAGAAGACAGCAAGTTTGGAAAGACACTAGAGAAGTTTCTAGGTGACTCTATATTTAATATTTATATTTTACATGTCTTAATTTCTTAAGTTTCTTCTTCTCCTTTTTCCTTATTTCTACAGTTTGAGCATTCATATTGAAGTTCTAAAAACTTTCAGAAATTTGAAGAAACAATAAGTATTTTCTTCCTTTGTATCTTTTTTTTTTTTTTCCAGATAAGCATGTTTATGTTATCCTTTCACTCTCCTCCAGTTGCAGTTGCTAATGCACAAGAAACAGAATACAGTCTTAAGAAAAATTGAGAACCCTGAAGGTAAACTACCTAAAAAGTAAAATGTGGGACTGTGAGTAAAATGTATTGAACTAGAAGTTTGTTTAAGGTTTCAGTGAAGTGTCTTATGTAGATGTTAGTTAACAGAGCATTGGCAGAAGAATGAAATGAGTGAGAAACTGGCTAAACAGTAAATATAGGACAAGGGGTAATGGGTTTAAACTAAAAAAGGGGAAGTTTAGGTTAGACATAAGGAAGAAGTTCTTTAATGTGAGGGTGCTGAGGCACTGGAACAGGTTGCGCAAAGAAGTGATAAATGCTCCATCCCTGGCAGTGTTCAAGGCCAGGTTGGACAGGGCCTTGGGCAACACGGTCTAGTGTGAGGCATCTGTGCCCATGGGAACTAGATGATCTTAAGGTCCTTTCCAACCCTAACCATTCTATGATTCTATTATTTAGCTGAGCTGAATGGGAAAGTTATTGTAAAGAGGGTGCTGATTCAAAGGCTGATCAAATATAAAGGGTTAAAATGTTTTCATGATTACCTTGACACAAAACAGATGTGTTAATGAACTCTGCAGCTGATGCAAATTCAGAAGGCACTGATGGTCTGGAACAGGTCTTGAATATTATATAAGCAGAATTTAGGGAAAGGAAGTTTGAAATTTAATAAAACTGAATGCAACATTAAAAAGATCTTGGACTATAATCTGGAATTTCATTAGAAACATCAGCAGTAAAGTAAAAGTCATTCTTTAATCGGCCAGCATGTACAACTCCAAACCATCAATGCAATAGATTTGGTAAAGATGAAAGCATCTGGGGCTCCCTCCAGGTTTCTGCACATTATAGTATTTCAGCACATAGGAATGCTCCAGGTGTAGAAGGCTTGTCTAGCCTAGTAATAATAAAGCTGGGGAGGATATATGATAATGGCTTTGCATATAGCAAAGGAATAAAAACAGAGAGAAAGAAGATTCCATTGAAAAATTCATGACAAATAGAAAAAGACTCATTTCAGGCCAATTTAAAATTTAAATGGAAAGATAGACGAAGGTCCATCCAACTCAGCAGAAACCTGAGTTTTAAATAACATTCCACCAAAGGGAAGCCGTGTATGGGGAACATGCATGATTTTAAGGTGGATCACATACAGTGACAGTATTTGTGGTATCAGAGACCTGGCTTCAAAGCCCGCTCCAGTTATGTCTTCTTCATTTAACAGTTTGGCTAAGTTTGCAATAGATTGTCAAAACTCTTCCATCTGCACACTGTGACATTAACTTCCTGCAGACTCAGTCTCACAAATACAGTTCTTGAGAGATCAGATTTACCTTTTGGATCATTTATTTGCATACCTTTGCAAGAAAAGAAGGTTTTTGTGGCTTCTAGACCTCAGTGTACTTTTCCTGAATGTTTAGGCAAACTGTCTGCAAGCATGAAGTGATTGAGGAAGAGAGTACAGTAGCTCTGGGGAAGCAGAATGCATTGCCATCAGGAATGATGAAGTGTCACTGTTTTGCTGGCTTTATTGATAGATACCCATCAGTTGCCAGATCAGTCCTGCCCGGAGCCATTCCTGGCAGGCACCTACGAATGGCACATTGTGGATGTACACTTGTGGCTTTCAGACCCTAGGGTAGCAGATATTCCCCTGAGATTTCACATGATTCTCCAGGGCAACTAGGGAAATAGTAGGCTGCACAAGGTGCCTTCAGCTTAGTAAAAGCCTCATGCTTCTTAACTGCTGGGTGTCCCCTTAGAGGAGCATCTTAGATAATATATCTTCTTCTTTCTTTCTTTTAATTGTCAGCCACTAAAAAGAATAAAAGCTGCTGTCCATCTGAAGCACTTTTTATGCAGGAGTCACCCTGCAGGCACTTGGTAGAGATAAACTTCTCAACTGTCAGAAAGTCAGAAAAACTGCTGGGCCTTTTGGTACAAGAGATCATCCTCTTAAGGATACTTAATAGCTCGGTAGCAGTCTCCTGTGTGAATGTATCCATGTAATTATAGCTTAAAGTTATACTAATCAGTCCTAATAGAGATGGACTGTTCCTCCTGCTGTGTCCCTCACTGCTTCCAGATGAGAACTATCCCAACAATTTGGGATTAGCAAAACCACTTGTTATACTATTAGCTTCATAACTTTATTAACATCTTTGATTATACAACAGATGGATGAATCTTAATCATTCTATAATGGAAGATTAAATAGCTTAAATTATATCAATCATATTTAAGTCTCTACTTAATAAAACAACAATTTAAGTAGGGTCATCAGTACGGTTTGAACCCAGGTCCTTCAGATTAGTAGCCAAGACTTCCTCCATTAAAAAAGTAAACCCATTATCTGCTTGCAGTTGTGCACTTGTATCTCTATACACTGGCCATTAAAATACATGACACACGCTGTGCCAGTGGATTAGACATTGAATTTTGAGATTAAGAATTCCTAGGTTCATTTTGTGCCTCTCAGAAGGAGTTTTGCCTCCTGAATACGGTAAGCAATGAGAAATGGGTCAGCCAGTGACAGTCTTCAGTTATATTTTCACATAAAGCTTGTGTAAGTGTTCAGGTATCGAAAGACTATAAAAATACCTGTTTCAGTTATCTTTGGTTCAGAGACACATAAGAACCAAACATACATGTTTGATGTATGCATTTTGACATCCAGAAAAAAAAAAAAAAAAGAGAATTATTAAATCCCCACCTGTCATTATGAGCAGAATGTAACTGTGAGAATACAGTAAAAACTGTAGGGATTGATTGCAGTATACTTTTTGTCATCTACTTCAGTGAAGCTGGTTTACTGTGAACAAAAGGGTTTAGAGGATTTTTGTTTCCTCAACATCATTTTTTGCCATGCTACCCAAACCTTAGGTAACCTCAGATACTCTTCATGACCTCTCCTGGGGTCAACACTGGTTCACACTGACCCAGAATCCTAATTGCAGCTTATTAAAGCCTTTCATCTGCCACTTTATCGGTTGCCTTATCAGCGACAATACACCAGATTTTACTGAAGGTGGCAAATGACACCACTGGCTGGAGATAACTTGTTTGATTCTCTGAATATTTAATGAAAGAGCCAGCGGAGAGCAGCTCAACAAATCTCACATGAAAAAAAACGATCTTCAATTTTAACTGTAAATTTGAATGCAATATGTTTACAATGCCAGCCTTCAGCAAGCTATAATTGCATGACTGTGTGCAGAGAACTGATTTGTTCATTTTTGTAAATAATGTTGAATAACAGAAAATGCATGACTGTTGCTCAACACTGTTAACACAGAGCTGCAACTCCAAGACTGAAGGTGAAGTATGGTAAAATAAAGATTAGCCACTGACACAGAGTATCACCTACAACAGCAAAAAGCTCAAGAACACATTGAAGAATGTGTTTGGCTCCAGTTTAGTGGGAAGAGAAACTATTAATTCCTCATCAAAAACACTTCCTCTGGCATTATTTGGCTTCCTTTGGGGGGTATAAAAGAAGGTCAAGCTCTAGTTAACACTGGCAAGCTCACAGTAAAAGGTACAATTGCACAGTAGCTCCATAGCTGTATTTTAAGTGCTATAATTCTGCAAACTTTGCAAGTTTGCCCATCAGTCTTCCTCAAAACTTTACATACATACTTAAGATTAAAATTTTATTTGGGGATGTCATTTCACTTTACTGCGAATCAGTACATCAGCTCTTCCATAAGTGCACTCAGTTGCTCCCTGAAGAGGGAGAAACTTAGCAGCGGTGTATATATTTCCTGCTCATTACACTGTAAAAACCCTTGGAGAACTAATACATTGATTAGCACAAGTCAGAAGTGCATCTTTGACTTGATCAATACATTTGTGTGTTGCGGACTGGCTAATGGCAAGTGTCAGAGTGCCCACCTGTTCGAAATAATTGCAGGATACAAACATTAACCTATTGAAAGAGTGTATTTATTGGGCACAAAGAAAAATTTATGATCTTCAACTATACAGCCTGTGCAATAACACTGACTGCCAAGTACAGAAGAGATAGTTCAGCTGTATTAAAATAGCAGGTAAATCTGGAGTCTGGGGTTTGCTCCAGGTATTTAAATACCTTAGCAGAGTATAATGAAGGAACAGATGTACCACTTCAAGCCGGTATGGTACACGAGTGTCCTCAGAGGAGCATTGCAACACAAAATGAAAAAAAGATACAACTTTGATCAAAAATGTACATCCAAGGGTTCAGAAAGTACACACTCCTGTTTAGAGAGATCCTCTGTATGGAATCTTCAAAGTTTGATTTAGATATACCGTAACTGTGATTCATGTCACTCCATCAGGAATGGGTACTCTTTTGTGCTCTTGTAAATTATTTTCTGTCTTAAAATAGCTTGTCCAGGTGAACTGAAACACTTCGTGGGTTGCTTTTAAGAACTCTGTGTCCTGGTTTAGCAGTAGCAGTCAGTTTTTCTCCTTCTTAGTAGCTGGTGCAGTGCTATGGTTTTGACTTTCAGCCTGGGAATAATACTGATAAAGCCGATGTTTTCAGTTGCTGGTCAGAATGTTTGCCCTGACCAAGGACTTTGTGAGTCTCATGCTCTGCCAGGGAGGAGGAGAAGCTGGGAGGAAGCAGGGACAGGACACCTGACCCAAACTAACCAAAGAGGTATTCCATACCACAGCACGTCATGCCCGGGGATGTAACTGGGAGTCTCCCGGAAGGGCACGTCCTCTTCTCTGTCGGGCTCATTTCTGGTGGGCGGTATCGTATTCTCTTCCCTTGTTATTTCCCTTATCATTATTATTATTGGTGGCAGCAGTAGTGATTTGTGTTATACCTGAGTTACTGGACTGTTTTTATCTCAACCCGTGGGAGTTACATTCTTTCGATTCTCCTCCCCATCCCTCTGGGGGCAGGGCGGGGAGTAGAAACTGCGTGGCTGACTTGCCGACTGGCTTAAACCACGACACTCTGATACTTCTGAGCAGCCACATTTTTCATTTTAAGCTTATAAAATGGAGGAAGAGCTCCTCTTTTTTGTTAGTCCTTTAAACTTCTAGATAAAAAGTTCTTGCTTGAGATTAAGTTAGGTTGCCTTGTTGGCATGCAGGAATTAAATATTTCTCAGGAAAACACCTGACCATCGTGGTAAGATTGTTCTAAGATTAGCTTTTTTCAGTACTTTCTGTTGCTGTTATTCTACTCCAAATGGCGTATTTCCATACTCAGCAGGAGATAACTGTTGCCTGGTGGTTCCACATCTCACTTGATATAGACTATGTCTAACTTCTGGTACTCCAAGGCACAAATAAGCATGGCTTACAAAGCAGAACAGAGGTGAATCAGGACAGCTGAGCTGCAGAGAGCCCTGGACCAGACGTGCACATTTGTTTTTCTTGGAGGGACAAGAGATGGCTAAACACATCGTGATGTATGGAGATGGAAAGGAAGTAACTCCCAACAAGAGACAGCCTGTGTTGAGCTGAGCTACCCCAGATATTGTATGATTTTAGAGTTGAGTCCTGAAACCCTACAGCTGCCAAAGCTGAATCACTATGGCCAGGAAAACACAAGTTGCAAGAAACCCCAGTCACTTGAGAGAAACACAGTCAGGTGCTGGTGCCCTGAGTGCGTGTCCTGACTTCCCTCAAAAGAGCCTGATCCAGAAATGAAGAGTTGTTTGACCAGCTTAATTTGTGTTGCTGCAAGAGGATCTCCCTTCACATTGGAGCAGCTAAACTATCATCTTTCCCCAGTCCTTTTAAGACAAAGTGTTTCTACAGCCCTATCTCAGAGGCCATAACATTGCAGCTTTCTCTTGGCCTAGACAGCTAGATTATTTTATCAGCATAGAGCAGGAAGACTAGGACTTGCATATCAATCTCTGGTTTTAGTGTGATTAAGACTCAGGGCCTGTACTAAATTTGTCACGTGCCTTTGTACAGGTGACAAACATGGGTATTTAAGATTGTTCTCTGAAACCTGATATATTGAGGTTTTGTACCAGTCCATGGAGATGGAGGTAAAACCTAGTCTTGGGAGGAACCCTTTTAATTATAAGTTGAGAGCTGCCACCTGAATTCAGACCTAGTGCCTTGATTTATTCCTTGAAATAAGGCCAAATGGGTAATAGTAGTCCAAAAAGCTCATGTAAGACAAGTTAGTGGGGTGGCTGTTTCTCCTGTTAAAGAAAGGAAATAGTGATTAGGAACTATAATATTGAGGTTTTCTTGCCTAGTTTCTCCAGTGCTGAGTTTGCAGAAGAAAGAATGTGTACTTCTTGGGTATCTGGGAATGCTTTTAAGTGTTTCCAATGCATCTGATAGAGTCTGAAAATGCTTTAATTATTAATGGCTAAGACTGGTAAGTGTTGGGGTTTGGGTGGGTTTTTTTGTTTGTTTTGTTTATTTTAACTTCTCTTAGTATTCTGAAACTCTTTTCTTTTTAGTTTCCTACAGTTGCACTGAGTTTAGCTATACAAATAACAGAAATTTACTCACCCTAATGTGTCTTTTAAGAGAATGTCAGAGGAGGTGGTACCATTGCTGCAACATAGGAAATAAATGTAGTTCCATTGTTAACAGCAAGTAGCGCTCCTGCAATCCACAGAGGTACAGAAAAGTAAGATGGATTTTAAACAACGATTAAAGGGGAATGCTGAATTGATAAAGTAGCAGAGTGACTCCCTTACCTTGTAGTTTTGATGTTTGCATGAGAAATCTTTTAAATACTGGTGTTAATCTAGCTCTTTTTTTCACTAGCTGTAGGCTATGCACTCATTTTTAAACAAAAGCCATCCCTTTTAGAGTGCTGTGGCAAGCAGCTGTGCTAATTGAAAAAGAACCTTTGGGACTTGCTCTCAGTATAACAACTGGCTCTCTCAGTAAAAAGGAGAGCTCCAGGGTTTCAGACAGTCTTTAATTAGGCGTAAAAAAATGTTTTGGGGAGGTGGTGATAAGTAGCCACCTTTTAAGGTGATAAAAGCAACTATGTTCCAGACTTCACTGCTGAGCTAGATGAAGCCTCTGATATATGCTGAAAGGCCTTCTTGTGAATCCAAGAGCAACATAAGGTAAGACACTGGTGACAAGTTCTTGGAGAACATTTCAGACCCACTGATTGCTTGTGGCCATGGTATGATTAAATACTCATTTTTTGTCTTCAGGCTGTCCGTAGTGGTACATCTAATATAGAAACCGTAATAGTGACCTAGTATGTGGTTGCTCACATGAAGTTCAGTGCTCCTGTTCTGATGCTCTGCTTTGCAGTACAAATACAACTTTAGATGGGAACCATGCTGTCAGGTGGATATAGACTCTGTCATGCATCTTCTGTATCTCAGCAGTTCTTGTATCTCACAAGCTTACAGAAAAACCCTCTGGTTACAGAAGTAGTAGAAGGCTCTGAGTTGAAAAGGCAGGATTTCTGGTGTGGTGTTTAATTGGACGAGGCCTACTTTTTCATCAGCTAGGAGGAGATAGCTGTTCAGTTTGTGACATGCACACCCTTCCTTTGATTTCTGTTCTCTGGTTTCTTCTACAGTTTAGTTTGTATGAACAGGCATCAGATAGTGTCTGGTGAAGAAACCAGCAGACCATGCCTGGGAGGCAGTTAGGTATCCAGAATCTAGCTCAGAATCCAGGCTTGGTCAAAGCATGATGTCAAACACAGAGATACCCATTTCATTGGTGTTTGTGGGCGATACCTGCCCAGGAAGAAGGCAGTCCAGTGGCACAGCACTGCAGCCTGAGGGAAGAAAAGATGCTTACAACCTCTCCTCAAATGTGCAGGAAGACATTTCCCTCTTGATGTGCACTGAGCATAGAAAAGCCTATTGTATGTGATGAAACTGGTATGCAGCATCTATACCCTTCATGTTTAGATGGTTTGCCTGCAGTACTTAACTGCTCATATATACTCGACGTTAGCGTATGAAATGAAAGTTGACAATATACTGTAAGTTTGTCCCTTTTTCAGCCTGTACCATGTAATAGAAGTATTATATTGCATCTTATTGCGTTTTCTTATGTACTCTTTACATGAAACCCAAATGTCACCGGATGAATGCTTCCTGAGAATCAAGACAGCCTTCAGTGTGGCTTTTATGCTTGCTTTTATTCTGCTCATTGTGTGAGTCCAAGCCAGTCTGTTTGATGTTCACCTCTCAAACTGAGTAAGGAATCCTTGCCAGAGGGATTTTACAGAGTTAGGACTTATTACTGATAATTTATTCATATTAGGATCTGACCCTTTTGGGACATGCCCTATGTAACAGAAACTTTCAGTGTATTATTTTCCATAACTTTTAGACAGAACGCTAATCCCACTGGATGAGTGTTTCCCAAGAAACTGGGACAAGTACTTACTGAAGGAATCATTGCTGTAAGGGTTTTACAGAGTTACAGCTTGCTGTCATTAATGTATTCAGCTTGGAAATTGCCTTTATACTGTAAGCACAGACAGGCAAGCAGAAAAAGGGAGATTAAAACTCAACTAGTTTTAGACACTTCCAAAACATATTACTTTGGAAATGCAGAGCACTTTTCTCTAAGCGAACCTTTGGAAAGGCTGAGAGTCTATGTTTAAAGCACTATTTGAGCATCAGTTTTTTAAGCTGCAAGATACCTCTGAAGCACAGTTTCATAAGCTTTATTTTCACCAATTTGTATGCGAGAGTGCAAAGAAAACAAAGTGACTTTCTCAGAATAATACAATAAACATACAGCAAAAAAACCTTGATTTTAAACTTGGGGGTTCCTGTTCCAGTCACATCCTGTCCTTCTTGCATGCGGTTGGAGTCAAAAGCTCTGTATGTCTAATGTGAGTGATCTGCATGGTCCCCAAACTGAAGAAAAATAAATTATGATCAGCAATTTGTGTTTTCTTGTGGTAAAGTTTTTCTTCAGTGGATTACTCAATACTTGCAGTGTCGCTGACATAACCATCAAACCAAGATGGAATGCGCCGTATGCAACTGTCTTCATTGTGAGCCCATTCTCTTCAACATACATTTAGGAAATTGTGAATGAGAGATCTTCTGAATGTTGTCTACTGTGCAGAGATGCCTTAGCATAGGGCATGTATGTATAGATACATGCAAATTTTAAATTCTTAGTTTTTAAGATGAACTCAATGTTTCATGGCTTTTCTCTGTAATGCTGTTCTTCAAAGCACTCTGGATAGGAACTGGAGGAAAATAAAAATACAGGAACTGCCACATGAACGATTTCAAATTCAGTATCTTATCTCTGACAGTGGCCAATAAGAGATGCTCAAGTGAGAACTGAAAGAAAAAGGACAGAAGTAATCCTGCCTAACATATTAAGCAGCATAGGGACTGTTTGTGCCAGATGTTTCTCTGATTAAAACATCAAATACTGTAAGATTCAAAAGAAAAATTTGGTGCAGTCAATGAGACTCTCTCTCTAATGTGTACAGAAATAGATACATCACATACAAACAGCTTCTCTCTCCTGATTTCCATGGATATTTAGCTTCTGAGCCCCCAGCTGCCAGATACTCAGGCTGAACATTAGGCAAGTGGTCTCAGTGAGGCTTCCAGATCTCAGGGAGGCTGCAGTGGTTAAAAGTCCAGAGTGACAAGCTGTCATGAAGTAAGGAAGATGCTCTCCCCTTCTCACTCAACAGTGTCTACAAGGCACAAGGAACTTAGGCTGTCTGAGTCCAGGCAGGTGTGGGAATGCTGGTAACTTAAAACCAGGAGGACCACTGGAGGTCTGTGTCCTCTCTCTCACTAGGTGACCTGTTCTGCCAGGCCTAATAGGCCTGATGATTAACACAAATGATCATACTTCATCAAAGCAGTAAAGGAAGTGGGAGGAGTTTGGTTTGTAGGTGATAGAGTTGACTTGTTAAGGTCTTAATAGTAAAATCCTGTTTTGAAAATATTCATCCCCATTCAGATCTCATCTGCTGACTTTCTTTCCACCTTCCTTTCTTTTGTGACCATAGCATTTTGTTGTTTCTGTTATTTATAGCCATGGCTAACCAGCAATCATGTCTGACAAGCAGTGGAGAGAGGATCACCTTATGTTTGAGCACAGAGAAAAGTTACTTTGAGGGAATCAGTCGCCCAAAAGAATACTACCCTGTAGAGAAGCTGGATCAAGCACCAGTAACAATGGGCATTCAGAGGAGCCATTAGAGAGTGGTGGCACCAGAGTCTGTAAATGCAGATATTCTTTAGTCTAGTCACACAGCCTTGCTGGAAGAGCTTGCTTCTGTCCTCAGAACAGCTGTTTACCATAAGGATGATGACATTCCTTGGGAAAACTTATTTGTTTATTCAGGCAAAGATCCCTTTTAGGTCTGTCCCATTTCCCCCCCACCCCCCCAAATAAGGCCAATTTTAGTCTAACCATAGCCCATCCAAAGTGAAATGTTTATCAAATAGATTATAGTAAATGTCTTCCTGGATAACCTTGGTCAGAGATAGAAGTTGGCAGCACTGCTCATATGGGCAGGATTTCAGGTTGGTGCTAGCCAGTGCTGGGAATTTTCCTCTCTGCCATGTTCCAGCTCACATTTCCTGGAGGTATGGCTCTCAGTTGCAATACTGTTTCCATTTCTCCCCAGCATGAGAGAAGCAACTAGAACCCCAGCTTGCAATCTGTCTCACTAATGCTGAAGCTGGTGTTCACAGCCCTAAGGGCTTATAGATGATTTAATTACATTCATTTCATAATTTCAAGTGATGGTATTCTGTAAACATTTTTAATATATCATCATTAATATGCTAAGGAAAGATATCTATTTCTGCCAGGAAAGAGGAAATAAATCTTCACTATCTCGTTGGTCCAGTAGTTTACATTTAGAATAGAACACCTTTTCTGAAAAGCTGTTGGAGACATATGCTCCTATTATTATCTCACAATGATTTATCACTAAGTCTAAAATAAACATTATATCCAAGTTACCTGCTTGCTACTGCCCTTCCTATACCTTTTCAGAATATCTTAAAGAAACAGCATATAAACCCTGATGTGGGTTTGTGTGGTTTTGCCTGCACTCAGTTTTTATATTGTTGCCAAGCTGATTTTCTCAAACTGTAATGAGTAAGAGGGAGAGAAACAAATAAAACCCAAATTCCCAGGTTAAATCCTAGGTGGATTTAACTGTCACACAAACCAATACTGAAATGTCCTTATAGAAGGATATCGAGTCGAAATTTTTTCATGTTGTATCGGAAAGGGAAAACTCACTAACATGTAAGGTATGCTACACTGTTGAGGCTGAAAGGACCTATGTATTTGGTGCTGAGTGAACCAGTACAGCCCTCAGTATCTTGAAACAGGCATAGACCATGGTCTGAGCTGTAATTCTGCTGTCACCTGCCCAGTATGTCTCCATCTGTGAAGTGGGACATCCGTTTTCATTCCAGCCACTTTTTCAAGTAACAAACGGCACTATTTTCAGTAGTCGAGAAAAGGGTGTTTTCTTGTAGCCAGAAGATCAAGGTGACCCAAGACGAGTGGAACCTGTAGTCCTCTGCCTTAGCACGTGGTGCCTGCCTCTTGGTTAATAAATCACAGGCTGCACCCACTTCAGAGGAACAACTTCATTAAATTATGGACATTTACTTGTATTTGAGATAAGAGTCCAGTGTCCCTGTCAGTAATAAGGGATCTTATTACGCCAGAGCTGTGTAAACCAAGAATAATTAACTGTTCCAAAACAACTTACCTTGAGCTGAGGTTAAGGAAGAGACTGTAATGAAGAAGACGGTGAGGCTGGGGGAAGTTATACAGTTGTTTGGCTACACTTTGAAAAAAAAAGATGACTAGAAGCCACTTGAGTACTTCCTGAAAACTATTCTTATTTATTTTGGTTTTAGATGTTTGGTCTATATTGCAAATCTTCTAGTTCTCACACTGTACAGAATTAGAGCTCAATTAAGGAGTTTGGTCACAAGATGCATCATTGCCCCAACTTGAAAGATGAGGGGAAGGAGGAAGAAAGGTCACTCCTCAGCCCTTCATTGCTGTACCATTTCCTCCTTTGTTTCTGGTGATGACTGCTGCAGTAAAATTTGTTAATAGCTATGTGAGGGAAGCTAGCCAAGCTGGAGCATCTCTGCTCTTTCACTAAAAACTTCACCCACTGTCAGTAATTTTCTCTTTGAGCCTTTTTGTTAAATGTCTTGGGCAGTGGATTAATCCTGGACACTTAAGATACTTGTCTCCCTTCTGGAAAGGCTGTTTTAGACTCATAAATGTTTGGCACTGTAGGAAACTACAAAACACAGTTCTGTTCCGTGTTCCTGTATTTTCTAACATTGTGTAGTGGCAAAACTGTACAGATATTCTGGGCTGGTTATTTGAAGAATAAATAAATAATCATCATCAGGTATAAAACTCATTGAGTGCAGTGGAGATAACTGCTCTAAGATTGTTAGAAAACACTTCTTGCTTTGAAAGCATTGAGAAGAATTGCTTTTTGCTGTGTTTATAAACTGATATATGCAAATTCAAAACCTGAAGGATTGCCTATAGGTATCTTCCAGAACAGTATAACTAATGCTGTGCAGTCTCAGAGCAATGTTGTGTTTTACTCTGTGGAAGCAACCCCTGTGTTGCATATTTATTTACTACAAATGTTTTATATTTTTCAACATCATCTCTCTGGTTATCTCATCTGATATATTTTTAGCCTAAAATACAAGCAACGCAGTATACCATGGTAGGTTTCCCTGGCAAAAATGCATGTAGCCTAAAAGACAAGAGCTAAGGTTAAAAATAGTTAGCATGTGGCAGTGCAAGATGGGGGTTTGGGACTTTAAGATCCACTCTAATTATTCACTAGACCAGTGTGCTTCTGTCATCTTCACCAGTTCAGAATAACACTTGAAAAAAACAAGTGACCCTCACTATCATACATAATGTGGCAGCTTAATTGGCAAGAAGAGGGTGAAAAGTAGGCTAGGAAAACCCTTTGAGACTGATGGAGCATATTTCAGTGGCTTCATCAAGGTAATGTTCCCCAGGTGATTGGAGGCAGCAAATATTTCATGAGGAAAAATATGAAGGTGCTTCAACTGCAGAACCCCAAACAAATGATTACAAACGCATATTTTTTAAAGAGCTTTTCATATCCTACATGTCTAGAGGAAAAGTAGAAGAAAATGACTAATTTTCATACTCATAAATTATGGTGTTATTGCATCAAAAAATAACTTGCATTTGCAGTGGGTTTTAACTCAAATAGGTTTGCAATTACAATAGGTGTTTGCTTTCATCAAAGGAGGGAAGCACTCAATATGTATTTTTTTGCAGGTTAGCACATAGCATGCCTTTTTACATGTGTGCCCAGAACAGAAATAATACTGAAGTACCCTTTATTTAATGTTCACAGAGCCTACCCAGACCCATCAGTCTCACAAAAGCTCACATTTATTCAGTGCTCAATTTGCAGTCAGATTTTATCAAGACCTTTTAAAGTAAAAACAATATAGCTACTATAAGAATTTCAGACTCAAAATATAACAAATTAAATGAAGACTTGTTGGTGTTGTTAAGACTTTCAAGGTAGCATAGTAAAACTACAAAAAAAAAAAAAAAAGATAACTTCTTAGAGTTTCCAGGACAAATATCTTGGTTCTATTAAACTCAGATTTAAATAAGCTGTCATAGCCCCATTTTTAGAAGAGTTATGTGTCCCCAGGTCAAAATAAGGTTAATTATTTATATTTTCTCGTTAACCTTTTCTGTCAAAAAGACATTATCATGTGATTTTGCTTTTTTAACATTACTAACATATACTATGGCAACTAACATAAGCTACTGTTTCAACAGAACAAAATGCATGGGAACCTGGAAAACACTTTCTCCTGTTGTTATCTGTGCACATAATGTAGGTTGTTATCACCAAGGATCCCATATTCATGAGAGCAGACTAGATTTTCTAAAAAGTCTAGATTAACTTGGGTACAGTTTTAAATTACCTGATCATATTGGAAATGCAAATGTGCTAGCTAGTTATTAACTGCCAGTTAGAATGATTCCTGATCAGCAGTGACTAAAAACATTTGGCGGTAATGGTGTTAGTCCCAGTATTCTGGACTATGTGTCTGCATCCCAAAATCAGATATCCTCATGTATGGTCTAAGCATATGGAGTTGAGTAGCTGAATGGGTCTGGCAGGAGTATTTTTTAAGACAGGTCTACAGAAGTTATGAGCATGGATATTGTCTATGCTACTGGAAAAAGAGGAATTTGATTTCACATCTAGTAAAAAAATAAAATGGGAGATTTTTCTGATACTGAACTACAGATATTTATGACCGCCATGCTCAGTACTGAGATACAATTAGGGAACCCTGCCCATGGCAGCGAGGTGAAACTAGATAATCTTTAAGGTTGCTTCCAACCCAAACCATTCTATGATGATATATTTATACTTCGCTTGTTGTTATACTTTCTATAATGCCTGCAGGCTTTGACCTGAGAGAAAAGTGCCATGGCAATGGACCACATACATTCAGAGGTGTCTTTTCCAAGATTTAATTCTCCCAACAATTTTCAAGGCTTGGTACAATATTTTTCCTGAAGCCAATAAATAAATAAAAAGTACAAGGGGATGTTTCAATTAGACAAGTCTGTCAGCCCATACAAAGAACTTAACGTTTCTTAAACTGACTGCTTAGCTATATGTTAATTAGCCTTCACCAGAAAATGAAGGGCTCCATTAGCAGGCAGGTGCACATGAGACAATGTTAAAGGAATACATATGCACGGATTCTTGAATCTAACTGTCTTATTTGCAATCTGTTACTGAGCTGGAATGTAGTTAAACATCTTGAAGATGTACAAAATAGGTTGTAGAGGAAGCACTGGCTCTTAAGTAATTGGCAGCAGCACTAGCTCATTAGAATAGCCTCTCATCTGACATGCCAAATGTGCCCTGTGTTGAGCTGTTCAATAATCAACAACCAATCGTTCGTCTTTTCACATCACTCAGCATGACAAATCAGTGATATTAACCACATGGGTTAAGGCCAATGCCAGCCATTGTTTACATCTCAGATTAGCCAATTCACTTTCAATCAATACAAAGTCTCAAAAAATACAATACAAATAGACTGGTGGTGTAGTCTTCATAAAAATCACATGACTTCCCCACATTTTAAAATTAAAGCAATAAATTATAGATGTGAAATACAAATGGTGGTATGAAACTGGCTATATTTAACCTGAAGAATACAGGGACCATATTGCTGAAAGGAAACTGCATTTGACAGTACCTAACTTGAGGGAGACACCAAAGCTTAGAGTTTCAGAGAAACACGTGATAAAAGCCCATGTGGAAAAAGTCCCTTTGCTTTTCTCATGCTGGGTCAGCTTGTCAGTAGTGTATTCACATTGAAAATGCCCAAGGCCTTCTTCTAAGTGATAAGAGTTACATGATGAGAAGCTCAGAATATCCTTTTGTGCATGTGCTACTTCCCGTTGGTCAGTGCTGAATTTCAACTGCTGTTGTGAATTTCTTACTCAGTTTAGTTGGGTTTCTGTCAACCTCACAGGCTTCCCTAGTCTTTACCAAGCTAACTTAGTCATCTGTGCATTTTATCACTTCGGTGCTCACCTGTGGACAAAGATTACTGATAAATAAGGAAAGCAATGTTCTTCAGACAGTACTATTGCTGCCTTACTGTGCCACCATTAGCCATGAGAGCAAGCATCTGTTCACTCTTATCCATATTTTATTGCTGTTCATCTCTCAGTTCTGACATAGAACAGCACTGTGCTTTCCACACCTTCACCTCCTAAATTCAGCAAATGGATCTCATAGAAATGTAGCAATGAATCAGTGAGTCTAATATTTACTTGAGGACAATTAAAATCCCATATTCTCCTTATCTCATGACTAGTTTTGTAAGCAATAGAGATGGAAATCCACAAACTGCTGCTACTACCACAAATTTAAAATGCTGATAATATGTCTGTATAAAGCTAAGCATACCAAATCTTGCTGATTCTGTCAGTTTGGAAATAGCTGCAGGCTAAATGGAGCACAGTGATGTGTTCTGAAGGTAGCTGAAAGGACATGAGTCATAATTCTAGAGGAGAAAAGGATAAGGAAAAGTGGCTGGTAGTATCAGAAACTTTTTGAGGTCTCTGTTCCTAAACAATGTGTAAGATCTGACAAAGAGATGTTTTGCTTGTTCTGACATCATGTTTGTGATCTGCCAAGCTGCAGATCTTGTCCCAGCAGCCAAGGATACATCAACCTTTCAGCTTGCCTACTTCAATCCCTGGTTTTCTACTTCTGCTGGAAGTCCTGCAGCTGGTTACCACCTGCAATAAGCACCTGACACAATTTTTATTTCAGCTTTGCTTTCACTGATAACAGAACAACACACGAGCAATGGAGGGCTCCTCAAGTAGTGACCTTTGCATGAGGTCTGTCTGCAGGCTGAGCAGCACAGCACTGGTTACCTAGTGGGAGTCTCACTGTGGCTCCTTGTTTCTCTATTTTCTCTCTTCCTTTCCTTATTCCTTCTCATTGCATGTGAACATAGTAACTTGATTTCAAAAGTTTTGATAACATGTTTTGTCTGAATTCTGACTTTATTTCCTATTTCATTTCTGGCACCCAAAGGTTTTGTTACACTGCTTTTGGTTACTCCCTTTCTTTTGCATAGAAGGTGGTAAATGTTTCTATAGTATAGACACTAGACAAATTAAAAGGCAGAACAAGGGACATGCAAAAAATTCAGTAAAAATGCATAGTGAGGTTTGGAACTAGATCATCTTTAAGGTCCCTTCCAACTCAAACCATTCTATGATTCCGTAGTGGCTGTCATTGGAAGTATATTTATCCAGAGTCCCTCGGGTCTATTTGGGCCTAGCAAGGCTCCCTTTTGCAGCACACACTGTACCATGGGAAAATAGAGTGCCATGGGAAGTTACTTGTTTATGATAGGAATTGGGTAATAAATACATCCTGGATATCCTGGTCAGGATAGCTATTACTGTGCCTTGGTGAGCTTGGGCATTTAAATGTCTAGCCATTTTTCTTTTCTTAACAGCTCATTTTATATACAGTACATTATTGTACCACTGACCTTTTCTCTACTGACTTGCGCTGATGACATCATGAAAATGACAAGATTACCAGGAGCAATGGAAATAGGTGCTTATCATTGTACAAATTAGTAAAGAGCTGGCAGCAACAGGAACAACATGATAGGCTACTATGTCTGCTGTGGTGAGAAGGCCACATCCCAGCCATCTAAAATCACCAATTGGAATTGAGTCAGGGACAAAAGCTCCTGTTTGCCCAGGAGCTTCTCTCAGTGTGGGAGCATCCAGATGGAAATGTCTGATTATCATCTATTAAAACATGGAGTTAAAGCTATTAAAAAGCCAATATTTACCAGCTTCAGTCGATAAAAAGTATACTTGCTATAAATATATTTAAAATGTGGAGCTTAGTTGTATTTTCTGGGCTGAATTTCTGTAATTACTTCCACATAACAACCTCTTCACTGATTTTAATTCCCTTATTCAGTTTTACAGTTACAGTAAGCATGGACATTCTTTAACTGTATTAACTATATTTCATGGTGGTTTTAAAGTTCTCATAAGAATATAGGGTTGTTCTACTGTCAATTGGAATGCATTGATATTCCTGAGACATTAGTCTTAACTCAGTACAGTAATATTAGGCCTGTAGCAAAGCTTATTTAGTAGATTCACACTCATGCTTGAAGTTAAGCATGGTCTTAGTACCATAGTGAACTGGTGGCTGGGAAACATAACTATGTTTCTATGATAACTATGATAACTACTTACTGTAGAGTAAGTAAAATAATTAAATGGATATCAACTAGGTAAGAGATATGGAGGATCACATGAAAGTGAATACTTGTGTAATCACACTCTGGCTGTGATGGGAATGAAAAGGGTATTTTGAGTTGTGTTACTCAGGTGATCTACCAGCCCAAAAGACCTCCTCTGGCTTCAATTCCTATCATGACCGTGCCTCCAAAAAAATAAGAAAAACAAAACTGGATGCTGTTTTCTGTTTACAGACTTCTTTTCTGTACATTATCAGAAGTTTCAGATAATTACAAAATAGATGAGGTGGGGATTAGACTGCAGTGGGTCATTCCAGGGCCACTCAGGTGCAGCAGGTATTGGCACAGTGTTGTGAGGACTGTAGGTGAAAAATGAGGTTTCGGGCCTTTTAATAATATTTCAGTGTTTGGGGGTGGTGAGGTGGGGGCTGTTGTAGTGGTCTTATTATACCTGCTCAGAATGTTGGCTTTTTATCATTCACAAACAGGTACATGTTTCTGTAAGAAAAGGCTTTTCCTTTATACTCAAGGATATAGTAGGTTTTATTACACTGAGGCACAGATTAAAGGAGGAAGTGAGGGCACAATCAAATACACAGGGGGGAAAAAATATCATTGCCCTGGGAAGGTCACAATATAGTAATGAGGCATGTCCTTCAGTACTTATCATGACTTTAAGGAGAATAATGATTTAGGATCTTTCTCATTTGTTTTGTTTGAATTTCCTGTGGCATTCTTTGCCCTGTATTCTCACCACTCTTGTGGATCATGCAGGTGGTGTTAGCGAGATTGAATGAGCTGTACAGGATAGCCGGGTGCTCTACGTCTTTATCATCAGAAAAAGATGGCAGAACAGCATCTGTTTCCCTGACTGCAGGCATTCTGGTACTTTATCTGTACGTGCATACCTGGAGGCTATACTAGATCTCTTTGCTCTTGTGGTTTGGTAATTCCAGTAGCAGGTAGCTTTGGCGGCAATTCATATCCATAATGGTATATGTGACTCTCTCTCAGTGAAGCGGATGTGCTCATTTCTATCCATTATTCTTCTGTCCTAATTGAATTAATGGAATACACTGATATCAAACATGACTCAAACTACAGACTAGGTGATGGCTTTCATACCACTGTACCACATCATGGTTTTTCTACTGCTTCTAGATATCGCTGCAGATAGCAAAAGATATCTATAGGCTCCCTGACTGGGCTGGCACCTCCCTGGGAAGTGACTCCATGCAGCTGCTCCATTTAATTGGCATATACAGGGAGGGACAGAGTGTGGGATTTTTTGAGAGACATCAGCTTTAATGAAGTCAGGTGCATCTTTCTCTGTGGTCAGTGATAAGGGAAAGGTCTTCTCTATACTCAGTTCCAGTTTCTCAAACTATTAAGTGACCACTTCAGGAGTCTCAATTTCCCCTGAGTTTTCACATTATTTATTTTTTCAGGCACCTAAAAATTAGTTATGACTATGAAAACATAATAAACGTCAATGGTCTTACTGCAAACAAGACTAATAAGACCAAACAGGGAATTACCAGGAATCATCAGAGTACTATAGTTAAGTGCATTGTAATCTCCAAATCCCTCAATATATGAAAGTCAGTAACTTTCAGAAAATGTATCCAAATCCAGACATTCCCAACAAATCCACTCCCAACTTCCTGAACTCAATCAAATTTGCAGTTGGATAAAGTGCTTAGAATAGCACATGTGGAAATTTCAATGCAGAGCACTTCAGGCTTTCATTCTATATCTGAAAGGAGATGCTTCAGTTTGGGCTCTTCATCTGTCTTTGGAGAAGTGTGAATGTGAGTCTTTTCCATCACAGCATGACCAGACTCACTTCCCAGGATAGCATTAGGCTTTTGGAGATACCTCACTGTATTTATGTCTTGTAAAGATCCTATTGCATTGTCAGCACTTAACACCAGCTAATAATTCTGGAGCCAGACACTCCCATCACAGGCCACAAGTCACTTTTATTGATTTCAAATACAATGCTGCTTTTATCTCCTTTCAGGAAAGCGTGTGGTTGGGTCACCCTCGCTATAGATATAATTCGAGTAATACCAGAAAAATAATGTACTGGAGGAAACTCTTGTACAAAGGCAACGCTGCTCGGTACTGATTCTTAGAATGGTGCACATAAAAACAGGGATATATTTTTTAATTTGAAAGTGATATAATAATTCTGATGATATCATAGGGGTATTGTTGGTGCTTTAAATATGGGTGGGAGATAATAAATTTTTCACTTTAATTTGTTAATTATTTTGAGCAGCTGGTTAACTGGTTAGCTGGTTACTAGCCTTCATTAATACCAAGTAACCAGTAGTTAAGTCTTAATCCCGAATTGACTGTTCAGAAAAGAAACAATTTCAGTGAAGATGGTTGTCTCTAAGAAGTCCAGTTTGATCGGGTTCCTACACTGCAATCAAAAGCAAGAGAAAAAAGTATATGGAGTTAGCAACAGATACCACACCACCACAAGTCAGTAAGACTGTTGAGGAGAGTAGATTTTAGGACTTTGCACCTGGCTTGCTTTTGAAGCGATCTGAATGACTAAATGGTGGGGAAGAGGGGCTGATTTGAAGGGACTCTTTATATGTATATGTTACCCAAAAGAAGTTGTTATTAATGCAGCAGTAGAACCTTAAGTTACAGATATTAGGCATCATTGCTCTTAGCAGGACCCAGGTGCCAAACTAGAAAAGATACACAATGCTTCCCATAGCAGCATCTGGCTTTTTGGCAGAGTCTACACACTTCGGTATTGATGACTCTGGATTTGCTTCATACTCTTTCAAACAGCTGGATTGTAGTGGCCCTGGGTGAAACTGCAGAACCTTTTCTTCCATAGCATATCATTTTACGTAGCATTGCACAAAAGGATTACCACTGAAAATGAACATAGTCTGTGTAATTAGTCTGATAATTAAGACTTAAATACTGGACAGAGATCAAAGTGCTTGTAATCTGCAATAAAGTTCCTAGAGTTGTAAGGATTTTCAGAATGTTAGCTTGTGCTTTATTGCACCTTCCATTTATTGTGTTATTGTGTACCCATGATAGCAGCAAACACGTTTTCCCAATGGATATCAGCATTTATAACTGCAACACCTGTTACTACATAAGCCTGGTGTTTCTCACAATATGATTACTCTGTCAACGACTACCATAAAAGGTGGCATCTGTATTCATCAAAAAGAGTTATCAATAAATGTAAAGCCATACAACAATTAGAGATCTCCAAGGAAGAACAAATCCAACAGAAAAAAAATGTCAACGACACTATTAAATTACTGAGATTCTTAATCAATAAAATGCCTTCATAACTTTTAATTAAATTTTTATTTGAACTGGATGTTTAGAGAATCTGATTCTCTGTTTTCATTTCATTTAACAGTTGCACTACTAAAGTACTGGTGGCATCTGTGAACAACTATCCTCGGGGGGACACTTCATGTCTGTAATTGCATTTTGTCACCTACAGAGGGTGTTAAGAATCTTGTTAAAAATGAAGGAAATAGTTAGGAGACATCTCACTGTAGCCATTATTATGGTGCAAATTGCTAGGTAGAGCAATCCAGAAACTGTCAGGAAAGGTTAGTAAGAAAGAGTGTCAGGAAATCAACCATTCAGCAATTCATCATGGCCTAATGCTAGCTCTAAAATGAAAGCTTTTTAAAGGCATTGTTTGACGAAGGAAGGGACATTATCTTTTTTTTTTTCTTTTTACAGCAGTGAATAAAGATAACAAGGAGAGTGCTTCTCTTATGAAAGATATAAAGACATAATGATGAAAAATGTCCATTATTTTATTGCACAAATTTGCAGGCAAGGTAAAAACCAGAGAGAGGTTGTTACAGTTGAGGGAGGCTGTTGCTGTATATTACTTCACCTTTATTTTCATTTGAATTCTGGAATACGCAGTCCAGTTTTTGCAGTCCTTGTTCAGGCAAAAAATGACAGGCATTCCAGGTCACTAGTCTGAGCCTTAAATGCTCTGTAAGATGTCATGAAAACATAAAATTTGCTTTTTGGGAGGTTTTACAAGTGCAGTCTTAATAGTGATTGTAACACAAATTGCCTTTGTTCTATTGTGGGATGTTGGTAAAGTTTGTTGCTATTTGTCTCGCTATCAAATAAATGTTATCTGCCTCTTCCTTTGACTTTCAGATTTAGCTAGTCAGTGAGGACCTTCTGATGCTGACTATCGATGATGATTCTCCACGGCTGTAATGCCACTGATGCAGACATGTCTGTTCTCTGTTATAGAGTGCTGCTGTTATGGTGCACTGAATGAGGAATGCCATTGTGGTTGTTTTGGGTTTTGTTGGTTCACATTCATAATTACAGCAAAGCACTGGACACAAAACTCAGTCTTCTATAAAACAGCTAAAATTATACTCCTGGTGTGTGTGGGGAAAGGGCAGGGACCCTCCAAACCACCAAAAGACTGAAGTAGTAAAGTGTCAACAAAGAACAGTTTGCATATGCCAGTAGCATTTTCCTGGTTAATTCTGGCTGAAGTGGAAAGAAGGGAGTACAATTTGCTGGTGGGAGGGGAGAATTCCAATAGTGCATGCAAAGCAGAAACAGGTTATATGTGTACTATAGATTCAAATTACTGGGACAACCTGTCAGCATCAGAGGCATAAGGAAGGTATATTTTATTCCATTATGTTGCTGAAGGGCTTGAAAAAGAAAACAGACGTAATCAAGATATCCTATGAACTGATGTGTTGCGTGTGTAGTGTCTTCTGGTTCTAGTCCTGGGAACAGATAACAGTCATCAAACCACCCATCCTGCTGCAGGACGTGAATAGGGATTGAAGAGGAAAAGGGATGTATTCTGGATCATGTGATTATCCCTAGGGTTACCTAAGAAAAATAAAATTTACCTAATTCAACCAGGGAAGAGAGAATCAGGAAAAGAGAAAATCAAGTGTGAAGGAAGCAACTGCAGATTGCAAGTGTCACATGAAAATCCTAAAGTAAAGTGGTTTTAGCTGAACTGGGGGAGAAAGATATCAAAAGTCAGTAATCAGTGAAATATTTTAATATTAATTGCTGCTTATGCCCTCTCTTTTCTAAATGTTGTGGTCATAAACACAATAAAATAAATATTAAAATCTGAACCTTCAGTGAATAGAATTTTCTAAACCAATTTTATAAACATGTGAATTCTCAGTCTTCCTTTTTTTCAGTTCTTACATGCAGACACCAACAGGTAAGAAGATAATTAAAGTGTGAAGATGGCAATCTCTCATGATTTGGTTACCATGTTTTCTTCTATTTCTGAGGATCTATTTGTTTACATTCAATATTGTATAAAAAATTCAGCAGCTGCTTGGCAATTTCTTTGCCCTTTCTCAAAAGCAAATCCCAGCACCTAGCTAATTTCTGTTTTAATGGGAAAAGAATATAAATCTGTAAAACTATAACAACATGGGAAAAAAAATCTTTTTTTTTTACTAAAAATCCATTTTTAGTAGTAGAAAATTAATCAAAGCCAAAAAGCAAAAGTCTGACCACCTGAATTTCACAAATTAAATTAATTCATCTCCTGATAATTGATTTGCAAGAATTCCTAAACTAATATATATATAAACACAGATATATCTTGATACTTTGGGATTTCAGGATCTCTTTTTTAATTTTGCTGACACTGGAATATTTATATGCTGCTTTGTGGAGTTTTCTGAAGTTACAATGATGTGAAAAAAGCAAAATTTCCTACCTTTTTTATAATCTTGTTTTATTGTTTCTGTGACAGAGAGAGGACTTCAGTACTGAGAAGTCCACTTTCTACTGACATGGATGGCAAAATTACTACTCATTTCAGTGGTGGAGGACTGGTGCTTTGCCTACAACTACGTTTTGGTATTTGGGCCAAATCATGGTGCCACTACAGTTGATGGCAACATTTGTATTGACATCTATGGGAGCAGAAGTTTTGGCAAAATACTAGTATTCATTTAATAGCCACACTTAAATTTCCTTTTGCTAAGAGAAAAAGTAGACAAACACACACTGTAAAAGTGCTGTTCAGAGGTTCTAAAATAGCTTCATAATAATACATTACTTCAGAAGCAGAAATCCTGACAGAAAAGAAAGTGACAAAAAAAAATCTGTCCTTGTGTTCCATATGAAAATGTAACAAGAACTACCAATAGGAAGGGATTGCATTGGAGTTATTAAATGTTAAAAGACAGTTTTCTCAGGCTGAGAGCATCCCATAAGTTTAAGTGATAACTGGAAGATCTGTGAAGATAATAAACAGAAATAGTAACAAGTAACTATAAGATGGCAAGCTGAAACATGCTGCACTTTAACGAAGTCTTTGGAAAGCTCTTGGTGTGCTGTACTGCCCTGTGTAAAATCATGTGGAAGAATCCTGCAATTATCAATTGATAATGTTTTTAATGGAGCTGATCGATGATTAAGTGACAGAGAGTTTAATTACAAGAACAAGCTCACATCAAGCTCGCATTGATGAAAAAGGGTTGTATTTATATCCAGCCTTAATGCACTACCAAAAGGTAGTCTGCATTTGCAATGTTAGTGATATTTACTGAAGACGTGTCAGAATGGAGCACTCGCTTCTCATAGATATAAAAATACCCTTATGAACAGATAATAGCATCAATCACTTTTAGTATTTGTCAGACATGTATGAAAACTCTGCTAACTACCTTCAAGAAAGGATTTTAAAAATTGCTCCTCAAAAAATATGAACATATATTTTAATTCATAGGAGAGCAGATTAAGAGAATGCTTCTTCTATGATCCGTTGGATGAGAATCTGTCTTGTTGCAGTGCTAAAAATTCTCAATCCATTAAATGCAGATTCACAGCACAGACTCATATTTCCTTGTCAAATAAATTATGTCTTACATCAAAGACCACACAGATTCCTACTTAACAAAACAGGGGTATGTCTGAACATATCATAAATGTGAAATATGGAAGAGAACAAAATGAGACAGACAATAAAAGGTAGAGATTTGTTAGTCAGACAGCATATACCTTAGAAATAGTGTTACCAGTACTCTGAATTCATGATTGAAGAAATATTCATAATCTGTCACTAATTTTGCCCACAGATTGAAACTAATTTATAATTAATACAAGCCAGCAAAAATCTGAGAGAAGTTAAAAGAGGAAAAGTAGCAGATGAGATGGTGTTTAAAAGTGTAAGCACCATTTCTATTTGTGTGTGTGTGTGTATATATATATAAAAAGATATTTCTCTTTTTTCTCTTTCGCCAATTAAACTCTAAGCTGGAAAATTATGTATATTGTCAAAGTTGAAGATATAAAATTGTTGAAGGTAGTCAAATGAAAACCAGAAGTAGAAATTACCTACAACTTTCGGAATAACTGCCTGTGCAATAAAATGGTAGCTGAAATTCATGTCAACAAGGGCAAAATAGCACGGTAAAAAGAAGTACATGGAGAAATCAGCTCTAAGCAAGATAGTGCTGTGTAAGAAAATCTCAGACTGGGTTGCTTTATAAAGCAATGAGCCTGATATTCCTCGGTTTTCATAAAGCAAACACATCAAGAATAATTTGGAAAGAACTTTCAAAGAAAACGCTGAACTGATTAGACCTCTGATGTGCCTGTATCTTGGATAAAGCTTATTGTTCTGGCTAGAGTGTAATAGAAAGTTACAGCAGAACTAGGAAAATCTCTATGTAAAACAGGGTAGTCAAACACAGGGCAGTTCCATGCAAATAATTGCCAAACAGTTTGGGACTTCTTAACTGTTTAAAAACTACCTTGAAAGATGGTTGAAGGTGATCTAATAGTAATCAATAATATTATGAAGAAAGCAAAGCTTGTTCATATAGCTCACAACAGGAAGACTAGGCAGCACACATCAAATAAGGAGACAATTAGACAGTTGTGCAAAATATAAATCCATCTCTGACTAGGAAATACAACAATGGAGATGCAATCTCCATGGACATACCACATGATACACCACACTATGCATGCCAGGCGTCTGCTGTAAGCAACTCAGACCAGCACAACAGGTGAACCTTTGGTCTGGCACAGGATGGAAATGTAAGTTTCACTGACAACCTTGATGTCAAAGGAAATGCCTGCTCAGGGAATGCAGCCCTGAGCTCTAATCAACATTAAAAACTACATTAATAATGTGCACTTTCCTTCCAGAATGAATGTTCCTCATTTTGTTCCAATTTATTAGGAGCTTAGCGTACTGAAGTAGCTTTCACAGATGAAGACACTGAAGAAACTCTGGCCGAAAAGGAGAACCAGCTAGGAGAAAGAATTCTAAGGTACATAAGTAATTAGCTAATTCTTTTCTAGTGGTCTAGGTAATACTGTGTACTTTATGAACATTGGCTCCTGACAATAGACTTTCACACTGACATTAAAAACAGATTATATATGCCTTGTTTTCTGATTCAGTAGGAAGCTTGATGGTCTATAACTGGTCAACAGTTCATTCAACAAGCCAATAAACATCTAAAAATCTCTTTTTTTTAACACTGGTATGGACAGCCAGCCACCAACTCATTCTTTAGGAGCTCCCTTTAATCAGCAATGATCACAAGCTGCTATTAATCCTATATGAACCCTGCATTGATCTGCTACCATCAGGCCTCCTGGATAAAATAGGCAGTAGATATTCACCTCACGATCCCTGCATCAAACCTCTACATTCTTGGCAAGGTAGCCTGTTTCTTCCGACTGACATTAAACTTGATATAAAATCTTCAGATGAAGATGAATCTTCTATGTGGAAATAGTTCTAGTGTTTAAGTACCCTTTGTGCTTTACTCTCACTCAATGCTTCGCTTGTCTTTTTTCTAGTCTTTAGATCTTCCTATGCTTGTGTCACTAGCTTAACTGTTTTATAAGTATCAAACATCTTCATTTGTAGATAGTTATGGACCGTGATCAAATTGTCTCTTGACTGACTGTGGATGAACTAAATAGATTGATCTTATTCCAAGTCTCTATGGAAAGGTAGGTTTCCATTTCTAAGTTGGTTGCAGAGGGGTGTTGATTGGTTGGTTTGGGGTTTTGGGGGGATTTTGTTTTGTTGTTGTTTCTTTTTCTCAGAGATTTTCTGATATGTCAGCATATCGGTAGGTACATCCCACACTGAACACCTTACCTCAGAAATAGGCTTGATGCTGAGTGTATCACTATTATTGCCATTTCCCACATTTTTCTCAGTATTTCCATCTGCATCTTGAAGATTAACATTAGGTATTTCATTATCATTCTGAGAGATCTCCTCCAGCTGCTTTTCAGGCATGATTTCCAAATCTTCATAGCCCCTACTTTCCAAGAGATAGTTCTCAACCCCTCTAACAACTGATGCATCACCCACAGCTCTTCATTATTTTCTTTGGTTCATTTTCCTATTACTGCTTATACCCAAACAAATATTTATGCACAAAAAGCCCCAACAAACCAACTTCCTGTGAATTAAAATAAATCAGTATGTGAGTATATGATATTCACCCTCAGTTGTTGAAACGCAATCACAATTGCTGTCTATCTCCACCACCACAATTGCTGTCTATCTCCACCACCACAACAATATCTTCCAGTTGAGTAGGAGGTGTGATACAAGAAATATATAATGAGATGGAAAAATACTTCATTTCTTCATTATGCTGTGAGCTTTTTCATTTGACAATTTCCCTCCCAAGAGAATATGACATACTGTGCCTCGCTAGATGAGCAAACACAGCATACGTATATTCACAAACATAAAAGAAGCGCATGAGTTGTAATAATGATAGTGCTGGTGGAATTATAAAGGAGATGGCAGTTCATGACATAGGTTCATTAATCAAAACTGAGCTCATGTCCATGGGACCCTGTAGAATGTAGACTGCTTTTGGCAGCCTGACTTTACTATAACGTTCAGGTTAGAAATGGGCAATATTATTTCCCCCCAAAACTGCAATGAGACATCAGTGATAAGGACTTTACAAACTTTGAATAATGTTATTAAAATAATAGCAGTAATATCATGCCTCATATTTATGAGAATGAACAAATGATTCAAACTGGTCAAATTGTTCAGCAGTGTGCTATGTCAGCCTGGTATTTTCAATCATATCAAAGTCAAAAAAATTTTGTTCAGGGAGGCAGCAATGCATGTTCAGAGATGAAAGTGGTGAGTATATGTGTATGCAACATCCAATTTAGTTTATGGTATAGTGCACATGTACAATTCTAGGAGCTGGCTGTCTGCTGTTCGGTCAGCTGCAGCCAGTCATGGAAAGGAGGGAAACACCATGCTCTTTCACAGAGGCTTCATTTCTGCCTTTTTCCGTTACCTGTAACCTGGAGTTACAATCCTTGGGCTGAGAGAGGGAGGTGGTGTTTTTCCTCTGTTGGGAAAAAGATGACTGAAATCATAACAACTTTCTTGTGACTTAGTGAGAGATCCATCTCATCAGCTGCAAGTAAACTTAAACTAATAAAGGAAAATAGATATATAAAAGAGGAACTTTTCTCCAGTTGTATAAAACATCACTTTAGGTAATATCATCTCCCATATTCAGAAGCTGCCAGTAAAGCTCTGAAAGCGTTTGCTCTCTCTCTGTCTCTGTGCCCATTTTTACAGGAGGAAGCAGAAAAATAATCTATTTTATATGCTCGAAGTTTTCAGGAAAGAAAGGTATGGCTGCTCTCAATTTTCTACATTCTCTGAAAAGAAAAGCATAACTGATTTTATGCACAACTGATATAATGCTGAATTGTAGACTAGCAAGAGTGGAATATTCGGGTCATCCCTATTGTTGGTTCTTAATCCTGACTACTGCTGCTTCCTTATCATTAATAAAAGATCAAGGAGATTACACAGACAGCATGGTGAGAAACAGCAACTCTGTTTTGGCATCAGTTTCCCAGAATAATTCTCTTCCTGTACTGATGCTAAGGTCTCACTTAGGGAGGTTTTCCTTTGGTTGAGTATGCACCAAAGAATGTTAACCAAGGAGATGGCTGAATTAGCAGTTCCCCTTCAGATTGCTTTTGGAGTGTGTATCGTTGGGCTTTATTTCTTTTGATTGGTATAATCAGTATAGGCATGAGGAACATTAAATATCTGCATTGCTGAAAAGTAATTAATGTTATAAGTCTGTCACATTCTTGCATGGTGAATTGTGAGTGCAACCAGCAGTGCAAGACATTCATGTGCTCTTTTTGTCTCTACCGGTGGGTGAGAAACTTAAAATTGTGAAGAGAATGAGGAATAAAAGCTATAGGGCTGGGGATTACCTGAGTATTTGTAAAAAGTATTGGTAACCCATTTTTAGCCAGAGATCTTGAAAGGACAAGATGAACCTACACAGTCCAGGGATTCTAAGATTTAGATTTACAAAGAAGTTGAACTTTGATGATTTCTAACTATTTAGGAGTCTCTTGAAAAACCCAGATCAAGGAAAAGCAGCAGTGTCCATTTCTTGGTATCTCTGTGAAGAATATGTACAAGGTTACTTGCCTGATTTGATGACCACTAAAATGTTAACACACAGAGATGAGCACAGTGGAATATTCATCAGTAAAATAGGCATTATTCTGTTTGTATTTTAAACAGCCACACCCCAAAATATATCAGAAGGCTCTCACAGTCTACTGAACTAGTCACTTTCTAATGAAATTTTCCATAGCTTGTATTTAGAAAACTATCAACAATCATCCTTCAGTATTTGCTTAATGCGTTTTTTATTTTTCTTATAAGGAGATTATATGTGATTTTAATAAATTATTTTAGGAAGTAGAGCTTGCAAAGTGTAGAAATTGCAAAGCGGTTTTTTCACGTTACTTGAGCTTGTTACTATAGAGCTGTTCCCACAGCATCTTCTGTTAGTTTGGGTTTCTCTACATATTCACAATGGATGACAATATGTTTGTTATCCAGGTTCAATGGTGTAAGTAGTTTGAAATCTTTGACTTTTTTTGCGATGTTAACCAGGATTAGTAATATGTTAAAGAAACTCCATCAGCTGTGGATTCACTATAGATCACTGTCTTCACAGTCTTAGAGTACAGTAGGCCACAAAACTAATAATAATTAGGACTCCTAGCTGAGGTGAAAAGCTATTGCCTCATGGAACTATTTTCCAATCATCCTATTTCCAGCTGAGCTGGACTAGTGACACTATAAACTGGCAATTAAAAGACTCAAGTTTAAAAATACCTTCAGCTTCCCAGGTCCCGCAATGGCAAAGGTTAAGTGGATTATGTGGAGATAATTCACTCAGCTCCAGGGGGAGGGTGCTGATTGCCTGGGCAGTTGTTGGTTACTTCCCTCTCCCCTCCTCACTTGTTGAAGCAACGATTGTTACCATAGTGTCAACTTTGCCAATGTAAAACAAGGGGGTGAGAAAAGGCCTGGAAAACTTTCCCAAGGGATGCTGCAATTACTAGCGGGCACCAACTGATACTTGCAATTTTTACTTTGATACAGCCTTGAAAACTGAGCCTAAAAATGGTCACTACTCCTTGGGTAACAACCTAATGCTGCTAAATATTGACCATTCATGCAAGTTTTCCAGTAAATATACCCTATTTGTTCATGGGAGAAGAAATATGAATAAGATTGTTCTCCTTACCCGATCAGCTACTCTCCCAGTGCTCCAACTGAATTGAAACCACCAATTACACCTCTAGTTGTGTGGCAACACCTACACAGTGTTTCCAATTAACTTTGTAAGTTTTTAATCAGTGACAAATGCATTTTTGTAAATTCAATTTGCCTTTTATTGCAGCACCTATAAAATGTCTTGCAGCATTCCGGAACTTTGTGAAGGTTTTACTTGCTACTGACATAATGCAGCTGTCGGACCTACAACAAAGGCTAAGGTTTACGAGCAACTTGAATTAGGATGTAGGTTAAGCAATTAAATTTCAAGGAGGGGGGAGGCGGAGATGGCTTTCCGAAAGTTACACTTGCCAAGGTGAAAAAGCACACCAAAAACACACTGCGTACAGGATGGGCAAAGCTAAAGCAGCTAAGGAGGCCATGCTCAGTTTTAAACTCACTATTTTGAGAGAGTTCCATATGTGAAAAGGTCACACAGATTTCATTAATAAATCTGCACTGCAATTTGTTTTCTTTTTTTAATCAAACTCAAATGCACGCAGTTAAAGGTCTGAGAGATTAGATCGTAAATCTGGATGTCCTTGAAGATGATGAAGCAAATGCTTATCTGTAAAGCAATCATCATACAGCCAGTTCTATCATTCGCACATTTTTACAAGTGCTGGAAAAGTGGTTTAATTTAAAATCATTTGTTCAATTTCTAGGGAAGAAAAAAAATGCAGAATTTACAGTTAAAAGAGCAACTGGGTTACTTGTGACATAAGGAAACAACCCAATACATCTAATCTTCTGTATCTAAATTTAAGGTATTGAATCAGTCAACATCCAGAATAAACATGAATTAATATTTTATCTTAGTAAAACTCAACACTCAGTACATTAACTTCTGCTTCGAGTTATGTGATACAATGCTCCTAAATTCGACAATTCTGAAATTAGTCAGTTTTAGTGAGCCCTGAGTATAAATTTGCTTCAGTAAGTTTTAAGAGTAGAGCCAGTCCAAATAAGGTTACTTAGTCTGGCTTTGGTATATTAGTGCACGGAAATCCTTGTTCTGTGGGGTCCAGACCACTACATATTGTGCTAGATGTCTCATTTCTTCTGTCTTGTTATTTTTTATTTTTCTTATATCTTGATTTTTTTTCCTGTGTCAAGTATTTATTCAATACTTTGGCAGTGTATTTATCTGTTGTAAGCATGATTAGGATATTGCTGCAACTTCTCCTTTGTGTATTTGGGTCTTACAGATGATTTGTCATTTTGTCTGAACCCGGACTGTGTACATGGTTATGGCTAACACCAGCAGCATATTTTATTATTGCTGTGCTAGCAGGAAGTTGGGAAATTAATGTCTCTTTGGAACTTTATTGAAACAATGGATGTGGAAAATAATTTTTTTTGGATTTGTAGACACTCTTACAAAAGGAATGGGACATGCAGCAATATTTTGAGGTGGGTAAACACGTTTTGCAATTTCTTAGCTGACTGCATGACCTGTTTCCACTTTAACTTAAATCTCATCTAGTTTCATTCAATTGAGCTTGTTTTGGTTGCTGGAGACTTTTGATCCATATAAGTTAAGAGCTGGAGGATACACCTATCTGGCATTGATCCCTAGTGCTCATTGGAAGTTAGCACAGTGCATGTTATCTGTTGATGGTGGAAGTGTTGCATTATTTACTGCATAGAATTTCCACCCTGCAAAGATTTATGTGTTTGCTTAACTTTGTTCTACCTAGTTAATTGCTTCTAGTTACTAAAGATCCTCATATAAGTAGAGTGAAACATTAATGTGTTTTATTCTCAACATATTTTTTAAATTACTTGCTAGATTGTTCACTAGTTGGAAAGGCATTATGGTAAAGCTTATTCTACTTTATAAAGGTCTAAGGTTTCTAAATTATATGTTTCCCAAAAACCATAGGAAGCATGCATCATTCAAACATATGTATCTAACTTTACTTCACACAATATTCTTTAACTGACATACGTAAACATTGTTTTTACTTGTTTTGTTGTAGATCATGCAATCTTTCTTCATAAACATGAACACTAACTTGAAATTGAGTTCAGTGAGCCAGTTTTGAACTGCATGCAGGGAAGATTAAAAGAAATAGTACAAAATCCTCTCCTGGGAAAGATCAAATGGTTACTAAAATGAAAGCAGCCCAAAACTGTAGTTTTTAGCCCAGAGAGGGGGAGAGGAATTGGGCATTTAGCTGTAATTAACACCTTCTACTTACACTCTTAAGTGTTTCAAAAAGATTGTTCCCTATTATGGGTGGTTGCTCAGAAATCTGAAATTACTTTGATTAAAAAAAAAAAGAAAAATAGAATTATTATCAACTAATACAACTGATACAGCTAAGTTCAAGAGTTTGCTCTTCAGGCAATAGTTCTGTAATCTTCAGACTACAGTAAAGGCAGCAAGCATTAACTACATATCCAAAAACTTTATTTCTGTGTAAATATTGTAGAGAAAAGATTGCAGAGAAAACCAATTTTTTCCCCACTTTCTAAGGAACTTATACTGAAATTTTGCTTGAGCAAGCACTGTGTTAGTTTATCTGAAGCTTGAGATTAGCAACCTCCTCCAGGATAAATGTCTTAAAGATTCTTGGTGCTATTTCTTCATTTTTCCATTATTTCAGCCAATGTTGCTTAAAAATATCTCAGACAGCTACCTGGAGCATTTTAAATGAAGGTATTGTAGCTCTTCCTTTTCTCAATTTGTCTTGATAAAGTGCCCAAAGAAACAGAACAGCTGACAAGCTTCCTTACTTGGCTTCCAGAGGCCTTGCTCAGGGTTTTTGGTGTGTTGCATGCTGGAATCTGAAATACAGTTTATTTTCTCTCCTCTCTTCTATCGTGTATTAATGCCTTGCCAGGGCATTGCCTACTGATCATTCAGTCCCTCTGTTTGATCCCACAAAAGTACCTGTTGTTTCCCCTAAACAATAAATATGTTGCTACTTTGAATCGGCTGATCTAAAGTAAGGTATTTCCTGGGTTTATGAACTTTGATTTTGCTGCTACTACACTTCTTTGACGTTTATCAATTCATATCCTGTTTAGGTTCATATCCTGTCCTTCTAATGCATTGCAGGCTGTTCACATACTTCTTAAAATGGTGGAGATAAATGCCAGTAGTACATCAGTAAAAATACATTCTGGTTCATATGTGCATTAAAGAAAATATAATCTGTGTATTCCAAGTTAACAAGCCATTGAAATTTGTTCTGAAGTTCTCCCCTATCAGAAGAAGTGCCTCAAAATCATCACCTCTGCTTTTGCCCTCTCTCACTGTGCTGTACAAGGAACCCGTGAAGTGTGAACAGAGTGCAGATGTATCCTGCCAAGTTCACTGCTCATCACTGACCTACCCCTGCACAATGTACCTGGTGGTTTGGATAATTTTATGCATATAGCCACAAAAGAATATGAATCTTTCATCCATTAGGCCAAAACAACTCTGGATATCAGGAGTTTTAGGAAGATAGAACAGGTGTGGGAATAGTGATAGCAGTTTACCAGTGGTCTCTGGTAGTGCATCATGAAGCATTTCAGCATGTAAGAGAAGAGATGGTGTTTAGGAAAGAAGCTAACAAAACTAAGATCAACTCCTTTCTTCTCCAGCTGAGATCTATAAGATATGTAGATCTTTCTTGTTTTGTTCCTAAAGAAAGGCTGTTTTGACTATAAACTTATTTGAAGTAATTTCTTCTGCAGATAAGGTTAATGCTTTCTAACTTTCTAACTCTTTCATGCCTAAGGGGTGCAACACACATGGTAAGTAACAATAAAATACTGATCTGACTGTACAATTTTATGTAAGGCATGTGTGACTAAAACCTGAGCAATAAAATTTCCTTTCCTGCTCAGACAGAATTGTATATGCCTGTCATATTTTATTGGTTGTTAAATGACACATACACTCATGGATCACAACCGAAAGCAGACAGCCTACGGTATCATTGCATATTTGTCATTTTCGATGAAAACACTGTACCAGATTTCTATATAAGCTATTCGAAAGTAAACAATCATGTTGCTTACAAATATTTCTGTACTTAAAGCATGTAGAAACTTCAACCATTCAGTGTTAGTGACAAAAAAAATGTTTCTGATTTAACATGACACACAGTGATCAGAAAGCAGCACTGCAGAGCAATGATATGTTTAAGATAAATAGTCACCTTTTCAGAATGCATACCAAAATAGGTTATGGATCCAGCAACTCGGACCCATTTAGCTACATTAGTAAATACAATGTAATTCATTAACATTCAGTGACTAGAGCTGTGTGAAAGAGAAATACATAGTATTTAAGTTACGGAGTTACAGTAGTGAGCCACTCAGCCTTCTGAACATTGTAAATAATTCTGGTAAATTATAAGAATGGCAAATAAGTTTCAAAAGGAATCAGATACAGCAAAATGGAAAAAATGAACATGTTAAATAGACAATGAAAGTATGCTCCAAAATCCCTTTCAAAGAACCCAATAAAAAATATTAATGACAGCCATTTTTAATACCACTTATGAGCAGTATGTATTATTAATTATTATGAATTAATAATATCCCATGTTGCAAACCCAGTCACACTACTGTTTTCAGGAATTTCTTTTTGAAAAAGGGTGTACATTTAATTGATTTGCCTAAGAATTAGAAAGTAAACACAAGACATCGTCCAGTGGTAATCCACCTCCTGCCCTTTCTTCACAGCTAGCAAAAAGAATATTTGCTTAACAAAATAAAGCTTAATGAATTTTTCTTAGCTCATATAGCAGTAAAGCCCACAGAATAAGCTGTTTAAATGCAATAACATTGACCTCTGTCAGAGAAACTTTTGGTCAGGAAGATATGAAATTTTAAGTTCTTTCTTTGCAGGTACTAAAAATCTTTGATTGATGCCCAGCCCTCAACCAAATGAGCAACTGGGAGGACCATGCAAATCTGGATTCTGAAGAGTGGTTTGTTGTTATTCTCATGCCACCCAAGGTAAGAAGATTTAATTTTGTCATATTATTGACCCCAACCACTAAGTAAAGACCACAGGAGTGACTGCGATAAGTAAGCAAACAGAGTGGGGATACATGAAATGGATTTTGGTGACTAAGTGTAATTTACTTACATAATACTGTGAATGCTTTGGATAGCATGCCTCCACCTTTCACATGCTAGGCATTCTAACTGGATCCTTAGCAGGTTATAGAGGCTGACAGTAACTTGCAGTAATGCTTCGTTAGGCACTTTCACCAACAGAATAGATGTGTGATACCATAGCGATGGTAAACCCACAAAGACTCTGAGATCCCTGACTTCTTTTCATGCAAGAGCAAAACTCTTCATCTTTTCTCTGCCTGTAATATGAAGTCTCTGTAACCCCCGTTTCCCCAATTTTACCACTGCTTTACATTCATTAGAGATAAGGCAATAAAAGTTTTCAGTTTTAGGTGGCTTTCTCTGAGGTGAACTGAAGCAAAATGATCCTGGACAGGAACTGAGCTGCCAAGTTTGCTTTGGCTGTGTTTGTAAGCACATCAGGTTTGTAGTGAGAGAGAATATCTTCCATTGGTAGGGTTGAATGAAAAAGGATTTCATGTGTGCAGCCTCTTCATCAAGTTTAAAATGTCTTTGTTAGAGTGACTTTGGCTGGGCACATACATTGATTAAACTCTCAAATCCCTTCCTATTAAGTGCTATTGCTATTATGAGAAAATATGGAAGAACAAGCTTAAATTCAAGCTGACATAAGAGGTTTTTATATTACTTTATATGAAGTTACAATAATATAGGTGTTTGTATTTAGTATAGATGATTACTGAAATGGGTAAAATGTCACAGAGCCGCCTAGCATGTTCACTGGCATATTAGGACTCAGTTAGGAGTTGTTAAACAGTTTCTCTATACTGTTTTCCCCCAGCAAAGGCTTTAAAGAAAATCTAGAGCTTTGGAGGTGAGCTGTACTGCTTTATAGACAGCCTTCTCTTACATGTTTTTAACACAGTTGTGAGGTTCCATTTCTCTGCTAGATTTGAGGGTTGAATGAAAATGCTAAAATATCTGTTGAGGGCTGAAAGTCAGCTGGAACCAGTGGTAACTTTGAAATGCATTCCAACATCTTTCAAAATCTTAGGGTTTGAGTAACTACAGTTTTCATATTTGAAATGTGTTTTCCCACAGAACTGTGGTTTAAGGTGCAAAATCAGAACTAGAGTTTCCTAAACGTCTTTGGAGCATGCTTTCAGCTTACAAGATGTGATGGCCATTTTCCCTGTAGTCAGGTCTCTGATTATATTCCAAATACCACTTGTGTGCTGTGTACTTTTCCGCAAAGCTATAAATATGATACTACTCATTTAATTGGGGCTTAAACAAGAGTTTATTTTTGAAGGAAATAGGAATATTTGATTGCTTTCAAGGATCAGTCCTACCCTGCTATCTTTCCCCTCTGCTCCTGCTGACAGCACTAGAAGTTTGTGTGTTTGCAGACAGAATTTGGGTCATGGAGGATGTGGAGTGTACTAGTGTACAAACCCGGCAAGGTTTGAGCATCTCATTCGCTGGTGCTCCCTCTGCTGGTAGTGAAAGGTAAGAATAAAATTACAATCAACATCATGGATTTATAACTGTTTCATAATGCAAATTAAAATAGTCCCAGTTTATATGTGTAAATTAGATAAAATTCACATTTTTGTGTAAAACTGAGCTCTGCTTCATCTGATCTGTTCAGCTTGGCATAGCTACTTCAATGTCATGTACTTTCAACCATGACTTTATAAAGTAACATACTACCTCATGTAAAAAAACTCATTTTGAAGCAACCATTAGATCAGAATCAGGATGCAAACTAGCATCGAGGAGGGATTCTGCCCAAAATTCTGTGAATGTGCCAAAACCCAGCAGAAATTGTTCAGGGTACCATAAATGAAACCATAAGCAGCTTACGCAGGAGATGTATGTGCATAACATTCATACGTTTTCCAGGCCAAGCCCACTCCACACCTCATATTAGATCTTTGTTTAATACCATGTGAGTGAAAGTTGTTCTTATCTTCATAATGTGAATATGGTAAAGAGCTAAAGCACTGAATTACCATTTGTTGACAATTCTCTGAACTAAAATTCTCAGCCAAAGCAAATGGATGCAATGCCATAGTATTTTAGCATTTAATCTGTGTATGCACCTTCCGCTGACTGCTATAGAAGTTGTACATGTGCATCTGAAGGAAGACTCTGAGACTGGATCTAGTATATAGCACACAGATTGTACCTTTACACATGCAGGAAAGCACACTGCAGTCTAAGTTTTGATCATTCAGACACAAGGAAGGTATCTTCCCCACTTGTTATTGTTTAAACTGAATGCGATAAATACTAACAGCAAAATTCTTTTAGGTCACAAGAAAATGTGCTTCTGCTCTTATTTTGTTTTTTTATGGATAAGGGAGCTTTCAGGAAAATGTAACAGCACAGCTGAAATTAAAGATCTAAGTCTATTTAAGCCAACTACATGAAACAGGCTTGTTGGTCTCACATCAGTGCATATCACAAAAACATTTCAACTCAGTTGATAGTCTCTATTTAAGCATAGCTTTTTGGACTGAAATAATACAGTGACCTACATGACTAAATTACTTCCACCTCAAGAGATATTTATGGCTCTGATCTGTCTAGGATACCCTTGGAAGCAGTGACATGACAATAGGAGTGCTGACTACACAGTAGCATGCAGGTACATAAGGAGCCAGGCTTAGGTGAGTGGTGTGAGGTGTCATCATTGGAATACAGTTTTCTGACAAATACCAAAAGACTTTCCAATTACTTGTAATTCTTACATTAGGAATCCAGCACAAAAACACCAGTAGCAGCGACAATATTTTTGAGAGGAATACAATGAAAACTATAACATAGTTCCAGTTTCTTGACTTTTTCCTCCTATAAGAGCAAACTACTTTAGCCTAATCCCAATGCAATTTCCATGTGAGCAGTGATGCTTCAAGGAACCACCACATTTTCACAATCCTAGAAGAATGGCAGACATTAAAACCACACTAAGTTTAACAGAGGTTAAAGTTTTAATATAGTGAAAGCTACTTCATACGTTTTTCCCAGGGAAAATATTTATCAGCAATTCCAAACCACCACTCCTGCATCAGTTTTAAAGTAGAACTATCAAAGCTTGAAGACTGTCAGTTTTCTACACAGTATTTGTAAGTAGAATTCAGCACATACTTGCTCACTCTGGTTTCTTGTGTAATAGAAAGAAAAACTATGAACATGGTGTTTTCTGTATTGCATTATGGACTAAGACACTGCTTTACTGCAGCTTCTGGTAGGCGGAGTTTGTGTTTTTGTCAATCCATCAGTTTATCTCACTAGGCAAGAAATTTTCACGGTGTGGCTAAGACACCAGAGGAAAAAGCTCCCAAAAGCTCTCCATGTCATGCAGCTTTGCACACCTGAATTAGTGTCAATCTTCTGGGTATTTTTCGTAAATGAATAAATAAAACCAACTTCTTTTCCTTACCACACTAAATAGTCCCCTTTATGGTAAGAGATCACCTTACCTCTCAAGATGTCTTACCACAACTTACAAGGGCAGCCATAAGTAACTGCCTGGAATTTTCTCTTATGGACAAGAAAAATGAAATATTTTAATATTGGAGGCAGGATTTTCAAGAATAGAGAAATCCCACACCTCAATAAAAGCTGAATTCCTTGGACTCTAAACCTTTCCTGATGTAAAATTAACAATTCACACAGTTCTTGAACAGCAAAATGGCTCATGAGCAAATTGAAGTTTATGATATGCAGAGTTACTAACAGAACCCTGTTCTAGGACTGGGAGGTACAGGATATTTTGCAATCCAAGAATGATGTTTCTGAAGATGAATCCTTAACGTTAAAAATATTCCAGCTATAATCCCACTGATTAATGCTTCCTGAATGAAGTAATGGTATTACTTCTGGGAATAATTCAGCCCTGGAACTTGGTCATTTTACTGTTTTACATTAGATGAGCCAATTTCTTTAACACACTTTTTCTATGACTGCTGTTTACTTGTTTCCATACTTTCAGTATTTTTGGCAATTACTAAATGCCTGTTTGTAGTTAAAAACAAATTTGATATTTACTCTCTGTCAAGTTATCATTGGAACATATAGGAAAAATAAGAGACAAACACAAGGATGTAGACACCTCTGTAAGAAACAAATAGCTCCGTGCAATCAAAAAGGAAGGCTGGCTCTTTTCTAACTCCTGCTGTAAGTTTAGCTTGTCTGGTTAGTCCTTTCCACAGCCTGCTGGGCAGGTGAAGTCACCACCTGTACCTGCTCTGTTGTGGCACGTCTTCCTACATGCACTGTGCCTGCCTGCATACAGGCATCCTGCACAGCATCCTATGTGCTGGTGGCCACCTGTGCCAAGCAGCACTCTTACTACACACTCCTTATCCAAGGAGAAAAGCATGGAGGATAATTTCTCAAAATAGAAGGAAAACTTGGCTTCCCTCTAGGCAAGCACCTGGGCCAAATTTAGTAATTGCTTTAGAAATCTGGTAATTAAATGCAAGATGATTCTGTTGATGATTCTTTGTATGACATGCAGTTTAATGACTCCAGCTTTTTCCATGCTGCATGGATACATTTCAAACACCAGCTTCTGTTAAAGCATTAAAAACGCAAAGTGTAATATAAGGATAATGGGTGCAAAAGCAGTTCTTTAATGTTTTTACACTTTCCTCATGAGTTAGATGGATACAGCATGATCAAAGGTGATAAGCTGCCAATTTAATACACCAGTGTAACTTCCACTTACGAACTCTGACAGAAGCACCGATGCATTATACAGCTACTCATTTTTCCTTGACGTTGTTTCTTCTGAGAAAGATGGATTTGCTCTGCTATATTTCTCTCAGCTAATACTACAACTTGCAAATGTCCTTCTGATAAACTAATTCTCACTGTTACCACAAGGTAAAAAGATACTGGGTAGCATGGAACAGCCAGAGGAGGCCCTTCTCATAATTTGACTAGCAACTATATGCACTGCTGTGTAACAGACATAGTGCATTTAGTGGTACTTACTGAATATGTCAGCAGTGACAAATAGAGACAGCAGTTTGCAGGTGTGCGATCGAGTGTAGTGCTTTACCCAGTCTGGTTTTCAATGACTAAAGCACAGGGGTTTTCCATTGGTTTGCATTTTCAGTTTAAAATTACTTTAACAGTTCCTCCCTTTCATTATAGTACATCACTGAACTCCCAGGCAAAAAATAAAATTAAATGAAATAAAATGAAATAAAATAATAAAATAAAATAACTAGAACTATCAGCAAACAATTTTGGCATTATGGTTATCTGGAAACCTGCATGTTATCTGCAGCTCCAAGAATTATTTTGCTTATCTTTCGGATATGTCAGTTATACATTCAGTGCTTCACGGGATTACTACTTTATTCTTTGAAAGTTTCGGAATATTTTTCCAAAGTGGAGAACTCAGATGCCCCATACCTATACCATGAAATGAACAGATTAAAAAATAGATTTGATTATTTAGGCAGCATAATTGACTCAGGTCCCCTGCCAAAAGTAAATGCAAGCATTAGTCCTAAACAGTTTGTAAGTGAAGTACAAACATATGAATGCAGACAGAAAGTGGAAGGTGAGGAAAGCTAAGTGACTTCTACATGAACGTTAATGAGATTGCCAAGTTAGTCTTTGATTTCTCAGTCTGACTATTTTCTGAAGTGTAGAATATCCTTCCAAAAAAACATTTCCAGGCTGGAAACTAACAGAGAAATAAAGAGAAATTTTCAGCATCCCAGACTAGCCACAAACTCCTTGAAATTCAATACCATAAGTGAGGACCTCACTAGGATAAAAAAACCTAAACTCTTTTATTCAACAGTAAGGTTTGAATGTCTTACAGCTAATCCTTGTCTAGGAATACATTAGAAGCTGGTTAAAGAAAAAAATATCCTATTGTTAAAACTGATGGAGGTGATAGACTGATGGAGAATTTTCCTGGACGGCTATTATCTGTGTTACTTTTTTGTAATACTGTATAAAAATATATTTTTTAATGCAAATGCAGTAAAAACATTGTAATATACATAGGTTCTAATAACATAAATATCTAAACATACATATGGTTTTCTATTCATCTTGCAGCACACATAAAAATAACTTCCTAAATTAAAATCAAAACCTCACTTAGGAATTTCACTTTCTTTGAAAACTATTAAGGATACTCATGAGTCACATCCATAGCTTGCTTCTAGCACAGAGCTATAGTGTAAAGAAAGTTTACCCTACTCTTTAGGGGTTGGCTCTCCCTTGAAGCCTGGATAAAATCATTCTGATAGCACCTGAAGGATCAGTAGAGGATAGCGCTTCAATTACAGGCAAGGACCTGGGCCAAAAAGGAGCTCTCATAATTCTCACAGTGCTCATTACCTTTGGCTTTCTGCCTTAACAACTGGCATATACTGTATCAGGTGTATAAATGTTCTGCATGGTTCTTGCATATTCTCCATGCTTAGACTCATTTGGCAGCCTTCTGCACCTCCTCCTCTGCTGACTTTCACCTTGTGAAATCATTATGTCACTTACAGTTACGTAAGGCGGATCCAAACCACTTCTGAATTACAAGTCTTTCCATGACACTCTCTTTGCAGAGGTGTGAGTGGCCACACCTGGGGCAGGGAAACAAAATCCCTTGCCCAGAATCAGGATTTCGAAGCTGCAGCTATCTCAATTTTTACAGCGCAAATGTTTCAGCAAAATTTGTGCATCTGAAACAAATGCTTTCTAATGCACTCTTCATATAAGCTTATAAAAATAACCTTTGTGTCAATCTGCTAGTGAAAAATGTTTCTGCCTATGAGGTGTACAAATCTAGAGAAGTCCAGAGGATGAAACCAAACATCATCCTGGTATTGTGTTAGTCAATAGTATATAATGTGTTAGTGTAATAGAAGTAAAGAGCGTGTAGAGGGATTCTAATACTCAGTTACTACATCTGTTCTCTACATTATCATCATTAGAGTGTTTAGATGCAATTTATCTCCCTTTCCATTTGAAAGATTCGTGTTCCCTCCTATGAACTGGGCATCAGCCCAACCGTGATGGGTTGTGTCTGCAGGGGAATGCCTTCACTTCAACACCTGCTATTAGCCATCATCAGCCCAGCAAATTCTATTTTGATCATTCACATGTTTGCAATCATTAAAATCCAAGCAGGGATGGAACCAGTGCATGTTTCTGTGATACAGAAACGGGAAACTACAGGAGAGAAAAATAAAGCTATGTCTACTTTCCCATAGCTGACAGATTTTACAGCTGAAATATACAAAACTTTAGCAAAGCTGGGCTCTGCTGACATTTTAATTAAATATAAATAGAGAAGAAGGATGCTGCTGGGGTCCAGGCTATTGGCTAAGGCACAAGAGAGTGAGTCACTAGCAACTGCTATAGTCTGACACCGGGCAAATCAACTTCTCTGTGTCCCAGATTTATAAAATAGCTTGTGTATTTAGACTTCATGTTCCTTTTGGCAGGGATTGGCTTTTACTACATTTTTCCCAGCATTCAGTACCCTGAGGCCCTGGTCTCTATGAGGTCACCCAGCTATTATAATACAAACAGTCCCATCTATGTCTCTGCTCTCTGGCCTAGATCTTGCCCAAAAAAACCTGCATGTAAATAGGAATTGAGGAAAGACACCCAGACGAAGCACAGAAATCTTCCTTCAAGTCAAAATCTTAAGCAAAATATCACAGCTATTTCTTTTATGTTAGAACCAAATAGTTAGTGATTTATGAAGGTGTAACTGTAAAAATTGGAGCTGAAGCAGCTCCCTTTGCCCACCTCCCAGGCACTCATGACAAAATCAAAAAACACTAAGGTGATCAGAAGTTCTGCATAACTGAGTTCCATCACTGTAATTTAAAACAAAAAATATGGGGCAGGGAGTACTGTTTCAGTGCATACTTTGTTGTATCTGTTAACATGTTTTGGAGATGGTTGTTTAAACATGCTTTGGAGCAAGGTATGAGGATTCCTATTCTCTCAGTCTTTCACCAGGGAGAATAATATAGGGTGGTCAACGCTTCTCCTAGTGTCATCTTACTGGGATGTGTAGGTGGGCGTGAAGCCTGCAGTTCACTTAGGCGTTCTCACGCAAGCTTTAATCTAGAATCTAGCCTGTGCAGGCTGCAGTGACACATCCAGTTGCAGTGCACACAGATGTTAGATACAAAAGTCATCTAATTTGAATCAGGAGATCTGGGTTCTGTTAGTGACTCTTCTATATATTTCCTGTATTGCTGTAGGCAAGGCATTCAGGGCCTGATCCAGCCTCCATTTAATTCCACAGGAATCTTTTCTCTGGCAGCACTGTGAGCTGGATTAGACTCCTAGCCTATCACTTTTCCAGGCTCTTCATATTTCTCAATGGTACAATAATACCTTCTCATTCCATAGGTGTCTGATACAGCTTAAGTCATTTGCCTCTAAAGTGATATGCTACTTAGGAATAGCATGAATATGCAATTGAATTAAGTTCTCGATTCAGCAAAACCCTCAAACCTCTAATAAGCCTCAATCAAGTAAATACATAGTGGAGAATTTTAGGTTCTGTGTCATTAGGTGTCGATATGAAGTCTTAAACATGCAAGAAGGTTATTTACCCTCTTTACCTAAGTGGAAATACTTAGGGGCCTAACATTAAGCATATGCCAAAGTACCTTGCTCAGTGCTGTATTATCTATCATTAGCCATACACAAATGCCTGAAGTTAAGCATCTGCTTAAATGCATTGCTTAATTCATCCCTAATAGGAAAATACTCATGCTTTCTAGCATAACATACAAAAACATTTGAGCTCAGAAGATGTTATTCTATGTTTAATTATATGAAGTGTCATAAATAATTACTTTCATCTTTCTAATGTGTCTAAAGAAACACAGAAAATTTAGGATCGTGTAGCCCATGCCAATTCCAGGAATCTTGCTTACCCTATAACCCTTTACTCTTTTACATAACATCAAAATCACAATACGGATGTGTATTTTGAAGTAATTGTGTTGGTGGTCCCTTCATGCTTTCTGAACATCTAACAGTTAGCTAAGTAAACACACATGACTGATTAAAAGAAGAAAGGGAACTATTTTTACAGGGACCATTAAACTTTAACTGCCATCTGGCAGGGAATGATTAGAGAAGATCAAAATTAAGGCAGTCAACACAAATACTGTGTGGATACCTCAGGGAATTAATGTGGATAGAAGACGGTGGACTTGTGGCTATGTTAAAGAGACAGACACAGAAGGAAGTGGTGAACACATCCTTTATGACTGCTGCCCTAATGGCCACATTCACGGCAACAGGAGCAGAAAAAGAAGAAATCAGGAACACCTGGGAATAATCAGACGCTTGCTGTCATAAAAAAAGAAAGTTAAAGCATTATACAAGAGCCACACCATTCTTGTTCCCCAACAAGTCAGGAAGGAAATTTTTATTGTGGAGGTGTGTTGAAGTTGGCAGGTAGTTAATATTCAAATTAGCTTACTATCTTTACACAGGCATTTTAAATAGGCTCTGTAATAAATCTTCTAATTGCATGACCTTATGGAACACAGACCTGTGGTTGATCTAACTGAACACTGGATGTCACTATTTATACACACTATTAGTCATTTTTTGAGGCATTAAAAAATGCAATCCATCCATGAATCAGAACAATCCAGCTATCTTTAATTACTGGTGTTCTTGAGATAGCAGTTTCAATTAGCCAAATCTTCCAAGATACCTAAACAAACAGGTCACTTCTTACAACTACTCTACTGCCTGCCCTGGTTATGCTGCCTTTAGGTGCTCCATAACAAGAATACCATGGCTGACTTCATATTTTATGGAAAGATTTGAGGTTTGGATTCAGAGATAATGGACTGGCTGCTCACTGCAACATCTCACAGCTGAGAGTCTTAACAGGCAGCCAGATTATTGCCTTATGACTCTGCTGTTGTGACTAGTAAGGAACAATTAAAATACGGCTCTAACAAAACTACAACATACCCTAGATGAGGCAGCGTCTTGTCTGACCGTGCTTGAGTACTACCTTCTTTTCATTCCTTAAGATCTACTGGGATGGAAAACCCCTGGTCCCTCAAGCATCTGCTCCAAGGTTTTTTATTCCATGGCACTAACATACAGCTCCTTCTGTCACTCAGCTCCCCTTCCCTGAGGGACAGGTGATTTCCAAGGAATAGAATCATAGAATAGTTAGGGTTGGAAAGGACCTTGAGATCATCTAGTTCCAACCCCCCTGCCATGGGCAGGGACACCCCACACTAAACCATGTCACCCAAGGCCTCATCTAACCTGACCTTGAACACCGCCAAGGATGGAGCATTCACAGCCTCCCTGGGCAACCCATTCCAGTGCCTCACCACCCTCTCAGTAAAGAATTTCTTCCTTATATCCAATCTAAACTTCCCCTGTTTAAGTTTGAACCCGAATACAATTATTACAGGAGAGTACTTTTAGGAGCTAATGGAAGGAAAAGAAGGAGATGGAGGACAAGTATCTCTGAGCCCAAGTGGTCTGGAAGACAAATCAGTGCTAACAGTCCAGAAGGTCAAGTTAGCTGCTGAAAAGAATAGGGACAGGTGACAGGAGGCAAAGAATAGGAAAAATAGGTACAGTAATGCACTGTGAAATGAGACTGGTTATCCTTGTTTCTTGAGCTCAACACAGTATTTTGAAGTTTGACTTTTCAATAGCATAGGAGAAGCACATTAAATGTACTTCAAAGCCTATGAAATCTTGTCAACTGTACCTGATGCCATAGACTTACGCTAAACAACAAAAACAATCAGAAATGTATACGACTACTCTGAAATGTTCAATTATTGCAGATGTTTGGTAATTGTAGACCTTAATTCTCAATAGAATTCATTAGCATTTTCCAATATATTCATGCATCTACATATCACTCTGTATCCTTGAAAATGCTAGGACCTTAAAAATTTTACTTTTCTTCACATTCTTAAAATCAGTATTATTTCAGGAGATGTAAAATATATTTAAAACAGCCGTAAGAGTTTTTCTTGTAAAGAAAACAATTGAAAATGCCTCCCATGATTTGCAAAAATGCATTTCTATGCAGGACATGTGAACATGGTCTTTCCTAGTGCCATAATGCAAGTGTACTATTGTAAAAACACTATGGGTGTTGAGAGGGCTGTGTTTTCTGTTTTCTTTTCTATGCATCCTGGCTGGACGGCAAAATATCTTAAAGTCAGCAGTTGTGACTGGAAATGTATGGCTGGAAATTACCCACCCTGAATCTTATTCCAAATATTGTCTTTGAAGAAATATTGTGTGCAAAATATTATTTTGCTTAACTATGAAATTATATTTAGACTCTGAGCATAGTGGGCTGTCCAGCTGAGGTTTATGAACAGCTTTTGCTCTTTCCTAAGCCATTTCTAGTCTTACACGGTACTGAGTAGTTCTGCTAACACAAGTAATCTGTTCAGTGGGGCAAAACAGAAGGGTTTTTTGCAGCTATAATATATTGATATGATACATATAATATATTCTTATAATATTTACATATAAAGAGCATTATATAAAATATAAGGTTTAACAAGCAATATTAATTTTGCTGTACATATATGCCACTTTACAGTTGAGTAGGGGCAAAATATGCCTTATACACAAATCTGTTCAGAATCTGGAAAGGCAACAGCTGTGGTGCAAAAAGACAATCCTCTTATCGTTCCATCCTTAGAATATACCATAGACACAAAGCAATCAAGGATCACCTGAAAAAGCAGCACAACTCTAGTAAACCTCCACAGTTTGTTGCCCCAGCTTTGATGCAAAATCTTCTTAAGACTGCTTAGAACATAAACAGCCTATGGCTCTCTTCTGTTAACAAGGTGCAGAGCATTCATTCTCCACATGCAGAATTCCAAACGCTGAGCCAAACTGAAAGAGAAATACAGTAGACATTTGTTGATTTTTTATAATGCCCACAAGCATCTACAGATGTGATCCTATGTAATGAAGCATGCGGCCTTAAGCTGGAATTATTTGCAAACAGCAGGATCTCCTGGCAAAAGAGATGGCACTTGCTGTGTTATGAAAGGTGTCCCTCTAAAACCATGTTTGGTTAGCACCTATGCCCTGTTGAAATTGGCATAGATAATTCCAAATGGGAACGACGCCAGCACGACAGATGGAAGTGAATGCAGGCATGCCAGAGAACCAGTATGTTCATCAAGTCTAAATATTAGGGACACAGTCCTTCCCAAGAATTTAGAAACAGCAGGCTGTTCAGAGTTTCTATACTTTAGGTTCAGAATAAAATAATATATGATCTTATTTATAAATATAAGCAAAACTAATTATACTAATTTAAAGACATCTCATCTGAGCCACACAGAGCATGATAGTACTCAGTTGAATTAGAACAACTTTTTCTCTGTATTCAGACTGGCGCCAGGTCCTAGAGGGCAAAAATTGCACTGGAGTCAAAATGATTCCACAGGTGTTCTGCTAAGTGGTTCAGACTGAAGAGTTTTCAGATGCTAATGAATATTCCTCATTTATACAGTGCCTTCAGGCAGTGATCCCAAAGCAATTTGCAAGTGTATGAGAATTTAAAATCATAGTTGTAAGGTACATCATTTACAATTAAGCAAATGAATCTTGTATGTATTAATGGTCTATAGTCTCATCTCCCTCCCACCATAAACTGGAACTATACTCTCTGAGGAGAGGGTGGAGGAAAACAAAATCCTTTTGCCACAATCCTAGCCAATATATGTGTACCCTGCTTTTGCTCTTTACATGGCACATATAGCCATAGCGCATCAGTTATCCAAAACACTAATCTCCAAACAGGAACTACAATTCCTATGGTTTTTGAGCACTGAACAGCTACCTTGCCTATTTCTCCTTCCAGATTGTGAACTTCCAAAATATATTGCCCAGAAAGACTTGCCTAGAATAATTTACATGATTCTGACAAACGGGAAGAACAAAAATGTAACAAAAAGAGCTTAGGTACTGTATTTTAAAACTAAGAATCTGGATTTGCAATCTGCCCTGCACAAAAAGCTTGTACATTCAGAAAGAGCCTGCTAACAAAACATCCCTCCATTTTGGGTTCCTTCAACTTCAGCAACCAAAATTTATATATACTTTTGGAAACACTGGCTCTAATATGGCCAAAGTTTTGGCTGACTGTGTTTTCTCTGGATCTGTGTTTTATCAGAAAGTGTGTATCATAAGAAATGTGTTATAATTGGGTTGCTGACATTGTGTTCTAACCAGTGCAGCTAAAAGAGTCAACTTATGGCTGAACTTCATCTTCTATTAAAAAGGTTTTTAGTACTATTAGTAGGAATAAAAGCCATTGCAGAATTTATTTTCATTTAATCCAGTTATATTCCATAAACTAGAAATCTACATGTGTGTTACCCAGTCAATTGACTGACCATTTCAGGTATCAGCTGGGTTTTTTTTTTGCAACACAGGTTTGGGAAATAATGTGAGTCATCTGAATAAGACACCTTAGTTAAGAGAGTCTATGTTTTAACATAATAAATGAAGAGGAACTTTCATTCCAACGGTTCTAAATTTTATGTGTATTTATAACAATTAGCTTGATTAAACATCAGTGGATTGGTTTATTACTGCTTTTCCTGAAAAAACAATTTTGCAAAAAATAAGAAGTAATACACAATAATGATTTTTAAATACATGAAAACTCACCCCAAATGTGGCAATCCTGACACGCACAATGTAACAGATGTGGAGCATAAAGTGGATCTATCCACAAACCTTTTATTCCACTTTCCATTATATTGCAAATACAAATAAATATTACATTAAAATATGGCATCTGTATTTTTTAGACAATTTGTAGTTTTTGCTGACATATAAAATTAATTTGAAAAAAAAAAAAAAAACCCAACCAAACCAGGATCATCTTCCACCTTGTAGCATGCTGGGTTTTACAAAGGGTGGGTATGGCTGTACATGTTTACAGTGCTGCACAGCATCCTGAAGCTAACCAGCAGAACCTGAATGCTGGACAACAAGGCTTGTTATCCAGAGGGGGAGCAGATCTACCAGTCTTTTCTGGCACGGCTTCATGGAGTCTTTATCTCACTTTCCACCAGAATGCAGTAGCAGGATGAAGATGAAAACACCTCTTTTCCGTGCTGAATTTCTGCTGTAGCAGAATGGCTTTCCTCTTGTCAACGTCCCATTTCGTTATGTGTTACGGCTATGGTAGTAGTAGAGCCTACATATACAATCGTTGTGCCATTTAAAGCAGATCTCAGAGACTCAGAAATGACATGGCAAGGATTATAATGATTTTCAATTCAAATTGAATCATTGGTCTCAACAAGATTAGCATACTTTCAGAATATTGCTAACTATGAACATGATATAATGTTCGTGGTTAAAGCCATCTGTTTCTAGGGCTCAGGTGTTAAAATAATCAATGAACTGTTGAGCAGAATGCTCTACAGTCTAAATTAGCCCTACTTTGTTAATTGATTTCAGTTCTCTACTCAAAGGAGCTGTTGAGACTAAAAGACAACTAATTTTAGCAAAAAAAAGTAGCTTGGGTAAGTACTCTGAGAAAGTTTCTCACTTAGGAAACAGATTCTCCCTTTCCCCTGTAAAGGAAAAGTTACAATGATGAGAGAAAACTTTATTATCTGCTTTCTGATAAAGCATCACTTCCAATTCAGCCAACTCAGCAATTAAAACTCCCAACATTATTTATATCAACATTTGCCAAATACTAATAATCAATAAGGTAAAGAGGTATTTAGAGAGTGTTACCAAGATCATTTCTACTTAAAGCAGAGCCCTCTAATAATGGCTTCATTCCTTCTTCTCAGAGCTAAATTGGTTTAAATATGTCGAAGTGTATTAGTTCTGCTCCATATACTTTCTTTCCACAAGCTGTGGCTCCAGTTATGTGAGAAGACCTATGCAGTCCTGAATGGGAAGATTCAGCCACACAGTGGTGAATGGAAAAAGTAGAAGTGAAAAATACTGACCATAGTAAAAAACACTGAAAAACCCTGACTTTGTAAATCAGTATCAATCAATGCCCTGCAAACTACATCATAAACCTGAAGTTCTAGACAGCTAACTCTGAAGTAATAACACCATTTTACATTTCAAAACATTTCACAAACATTAGGACAATCTCAGGAGGCCTTTGAGTCAATTTAATCCGTTGGGGTGTTCCAACAATTAAAAGTTATTGGAATATACAGGTTTTCCAAACACATCTCCTCTTCAAAACAGATTTTTTTTTTTTTAAAAAAAAAAAAGATTAGTGTGAGTATGTGGCATGTTTTGTGTTAATAATTCTCTGCTGGGAGATAAAATTTAACCTGCAGGAATAGGGTTTGATCTAGAAGGACTTTTTATTTAGGCTTTGGGCTATCGCATTTCTCTCAGCTAACCAAGATTTCTCCTTTAGCTAATACAGAACAGACATTCATCTTTCATAAGTTATTAAGGATAGATGTTGAACTCTGATGGACCCTTTGGTGCAAAGCACTCTGGACGTACTCATTTATTCAGCATTGCACAGGATTTTACTTGTTCAGTTGAATCAATCTGCAATTGCCAAAATTCATCTGTACCTGGAGGAAAACCAACCTGCATCTACTCGGCAGACATACCAGTTTACAGGTACTCTGTCCAGTTTCCTTATTATTTGCTTTCTGATTGGCAAACTTAACAGATATGAGACTTCACAGATCTCTTTAAGAAGTCAAGGCAAAAGTACCATTTTTATGCAACGTCTGTTCTGGTACTCATGTGTTGTAACAGAGTCCAATATGTGTAGATACCAGTTCATTTTTGGGTTACAAAGTGAAACTACATGTCACTGTAGGACTGATTCATTACATGGTGTATCTAGGAAATGAGCTGCTTGGCCATGAGGATGACACAGACTGTTGCTTTTCTAAAAATAAGGACAAAATGACTGAGAGAATCTTTATGCTTTAAGGGAAAATCTTCCAAAAGCTTGGGAAACCTGGGATCAACTTTCTCTTTCCTTTATAGGAAATGAGGCCATGATAGTGAACTACAGCTTGTGGTCACTTACTGATCTTTCTGCCCTGACATAAACCTGTTTTAACAGCAGAGAACTGTGGGAGAGAAGTGTACTGCTCAAACAGCTGCACTCTGTCTTCTTTGCCAGAGGCAAAATGGGAAGAAAACCTCCTCCGACAGCCTTGGCCACTGCCCACATGCATAACTGATTCTGTCTGGGAGAGACAGTTGGGAAGCACAGAATCTATTCCAAGCGATTTTGGGAGTTTAAGATAAAATTCCAAGTAAATAGACTTTCAGAAACGTAGTGACCAATTGGAAATCACACCGTTCTTTAGTGCACTGATGCACTTCCTTGGGGACCTAGCAACAGGTCAACCAGATAGAAAACAGTGTGAGATTAACACAAATCTTTTTTTCTTTATGAAGATGTGCTTGAATTAAACTGAACATGGTCCCCAGAGATCAGTAACTGCTCTCCTAACTCCTCCTTGAAAGAAGCAGATGAGTTGCACTTAAAATGTAATATCAGCTGTTATGCCTTAAAAGCAACTATAAACAACTGTTTAATGGTGGTTTTGACATTGTTCACATCAGCCTGTCTGTGAATGCATTTTTTGCAAAACATTCCTCGGTGGGAATCATGACAGAAGAGGGCACTTTCTTCGTGAGAGAAGAGGGTTTCCATTTAACACTTGTTTGAATCCATGTGACTTGGCACTGTGGGTATACAGGAGCGTTAATGTCCTCTTTCTTCTCCATTCGTGAGAGCTTTGGAAAGATCTGCTTGATGCCCGGAGCTGCAGACCACTACCTTCCCAAGAAGAAAGTGTATCTCCAACTGCTGTGCTTCCTGCCATGAACAAGTGAGTTTCTTTGTTGCAAAGGGCCTGCTCGCTGCTACACTTCCTAAGGGTAAATGATGTACTTTGTATATTAGCGCACAGCAACATTTAAGCCATTCCACCAGCACAGCATCCACATCTGCTTTATGTTTTGTTTTGTTTTTTCATGGTGCTGAAAATATTTGTTACCACAATAGCAGATAGATTGAAATTATTTTTTGTAAGTGCAAAGTTCTGCCTAACCATTAAAGGGTTTTGCCATTGATACTTATTTCCCACTTAGTGTTTGCCTATGGAAGAACCACTTGGTATCACAGTATCACAGTATCACAGTATGTTAGAGATTGGAAGGGACCTCAAGAGATCATCTAGTCCAATCCCCCTGCCAGAGCAGGAACACCTAGATGAGGTTACACAGGAATGTGTCCAGGCGGGTTTTGAATGTCTCCAGAGAAGGAGACTCCACAACCCCCCTGGGCAGCCTGTTCCAGTGTTCCGTCACCCTCACTGAGAAGAAGTTTCTTCTCAAGTTTAAGTGGAACCTCTTGTGTTCCAGTTTATACCCATTACCCCTTGTCCTAGCATTGTTTGCCACTGAGAAGAGCCTGGCTCCATCCTCGTGACACTCCCCCTTTATATATTTATATACACTAATAAGGTCACCCCTCAGTCTCCTCTTCTCCAAACTATAGAGACCCAGCTCCCTCAGCCTTTCCTCATAAGGGAGATGCTCCACTCCCTTAATCATCTTAGTTGCCCTGCGCTGGACTCTCTCCAGCAGGTCCCTGTCCTTCTTGAACTGAGGGGCCCAGAACTGGACACAATATTCCAGATGTGGTCTCACCAGGGCAGAGTAGAGGGGAAGGAGGACCTCTCTCGACCTACTGACCACCCCCTTTCTAATACACCCCAGGATGCCATTGGCCTTCTTGGCCACAAGGGCACAGTGTTGGCTCATGGTCATCCTGCCGTCCACTAGGACCCCCAGGTCCTTCTCCCCTTCACTGCTCTCTAACAGGTCGTTCTCCAACCTATACTGGAACCTGGGGTTGTTCCTGCCCAGATTCAGGACTCTACACTTTCCCTTGTTATATTTCATCAAGTTACTCCCTGCCCAACTCTCCAGCCTGTCCAGGTCCCGCTGGATGGCAGCACAGCCTTCTGGCGTGTCAGCCACTCCTCCCAGCTTAGTGTCATCAGCAAACTTGCTGACAGTACACTCAATTCCCTCATCTAAATCATTGATGAATATATTAAATAATACTGGTCCCAATACTGACCCTTGAGGCATTCCACTAGATACAGGCCTCCAACTAGACTCCGCCCCATAGACTACAACTCTCTGGCTTCTGTCCTTCAGCCAGTTTGCAGTCCACCTCACTACCTGATCATCCAGACCACACTTCCTCAATTTAGCTATGAGGATGCTGTGGGAGACTGTGTCAAATGCTTTGCTGAAGTCAAGGTAGACCACATCCACCGCTCTGCCATCATCCATCCACCGTGTTATTTCCTCATAAAGGCTATGAGGTTGATCAAGCATGACTTCCCCTTGGTAAAGCCATGCTGACTGCCCCTCATAACCCTCTTATCCTTGACATGCCTTAAGATGGCACCAAGGATAAGGTGTTCCATCACTTTTCCAGGGATGGAGGTGAGGCTGACCGGTCTATAGTTACCCGGGTCCTCCTTCTTGCCCTTTTTGAAGACTGGAGTGACATTTGCTTTCCTCCAGTCCTCAGGCACCTCTCCCGTTTCCCAAGACTTGGTAAAGATGATGGAGAGTGGTCTAGCAATGACTTCCGCCAGTTCCCTGAGCACCCGCGGGTGCATCCCATCTGGACCCATGGATTTATGGATGTCCAGATTGCTCAACTGGTCTCTAACCCATTCCTCATCGACTAAGGCAAACTGCTCCAGTGACCTGACTTCATCTGAGGTCTCAGGGGTACAGGGCTCTTCAGGACTGCCTCCGGCAGAGTAGACAGAGACAAAGAAGGCATTCAATAACTCTGCCATCTCTGTATCTTCTGTCACCAGGGCACCCATCCCATTCACCAGTGGGCCAACCTTGCCTCTGGTGTTAGTTTTATCAGCTATGTATTTGAAAAAGCTCTTTCTGCTGTCCTTGACCCCTCTCGCCATGTTTAATTCTAAGGAGGCCTTAGCCATCCTAGCTGCCTTCCTACATCCTCTAGCAGCAGCCTTATATTCCTCCCAAGTGGCCAGCCCCTCCTTCCATGACCTGTAAACTCTGCTCTTCCACTTGAGCATACCCAGCAGTTCCTTATTTAGCTACGCAGGTCTCTTGGCCCTCTTCCTTGACTTCCTACGTGTCGGGATGCTCTGATCTTGAGCACTGCAGACATGCCCATTCATCTCAGTTCCCAGAGAACAGTGGAAGACATAAAAAGAAAAAAAGAAAATAAAAAAGCAGGCAACTTACCACCTCTTTGGTGACCTTTATAGACTCCCTTTATACTGACCTATTACTAAGACTCTGGATGCACACCGTAACCAAACCAAGCTTGCTGTTGTGCTAGAGGCAGGGAGCAGAAAGCTGGGAAATTTAAACTGTACCGTTGTCTCTGACCTTAGGACCTTAAACTGAGCACAGCTCTGCAGTACCAAAGTATCAGAAAGCACAGCTCTGTGGGTTTTAAAAGCAACATTATCGTTAACATTAGTATGCAGCTGCTGAAAGTGCCGATAAATCGTGTTTGTTGGTGGGTGTTCAAGTTGCTGTTATGGAGTATGTCTCAGCTGTGTGGCAGATGTGGTTCAATCAGCAACAGCAACATCAGTACTCCACATAAGTTTGGCAGAGGCCAGGAGCAGATTCCTAAGAGATCGTGCTACGTTCCTATCCCTAAATATAATGCACATATCCTTTTACTCATTCCTTTGGAGACAGTTTGTAGCACACAGACTATTTCAGAGCTTATTTTTATGGCACAGATTTTATCAAATACAAGTTTTGTAACAACTTAAATATATGTTTTCCAGTGTTTTACTCAAAACGTGGATTTTTATACATTTTCCCTAGTTGGCAGTAATACTACTAACAGTGATAAATGATCATTAAACAATGATCCCCAATGTCAAGTGAAAAATACTGAAGAACACGTGAGTGATTAAAGTGGTAATCTCAGCTCAGCAATGACAACCTTGTGATTAAGCTTGACTAAAAAGTATTTCTTCATTACTTGCATGTGAACCTGCTCATCATACAAAAACGACTTAATAGTGGGGATGTTTTGAACACTTCAGGTGTTCCCGGACTCGGCCTATTTTTCTGCCTGTGACTATTGCCATGCTGGGACCTGAGGCGTTCCGGGTTCGTTTCTGCAGCCTGTGAGCGTCCGGCACCCCAACAGGCACCGACACGCAGGGACACGGCGGGCCGGGGCTGGGTTGCTTTGCCTGGCTTCACCAGCCAGTGACGCTCCGCGGTGCCCTCGCACCTCCTTCCCCTCAGTGCAACACGCCACAGCGCTTTAAATCTCTCCCGGTTAACGAGCTTCCTCCACACCACGGAAAAGAAGCTTCCTCACCGCGCTGCTGCCCTGCCGCGGGCCCCAGGGCGCCAGCCCGAGCCGCCCCAAGCGCGGGTGCTGAGTCTGACCCACGTCCCCGGCTGCCATTGAGGACCGCACCAAACACGTCACCGCCCCGCCTGCGCCGCCGTGGTGAAGCGGGCACAGCGCGACTGCGGCTGCGCTGGGGTGAGCTGCCATGGGCTATGCAGCCCCCACCGCCGCCAGTAGAGCGGATACAAAGTGACCTTGGCGGCGCGGCCCGCCTCCTTCCGCCGCGCTGCATCCGGGCGCTTGCCGCCGGCCCCGCCGCGCCTGCGCACAGAAGTCCCAGTCTGTCGGGTCTGAGGTGCGGCAGCCGGAGCGGGTGAGTGGGATTGCTGGGGTATCCGCGATCATCGCCTCCTTCGTCTGTCTCCGCGATCTCCTCACCTTCTCCCCTTTCTCTGCAGAGACACCGGATTGTTGCCCCCCGGGACGCCGCCCCCTAAGATGTTCGCTTGCGCCAAGCTCGCTGCCTCGCCCTCCCTGGTGAGTGGGGGCGCCCAGGCCCGCGGGGGGCGCCGGTGCCGCTTCGAATGCCGTGTCCCGGGCTGCAGCAGGGCGGCGGCGGTCGCAAGGCGCCCGGTAGTCGATCGGGTCTCTGGGCCCCTCGGTAGGCCCCTGGGACGAGTCAGTACCTCGGGCTGCCCGGCCGAGTGCGAAAGGGTGAAAGGGGCTGCGGTGGGCCCGGGTATTCCTTCGCGCTTCCTTCGTGTGGGCCAGAGTCATTTGCCAAGGTGAGGGGCCTTCCCGCACGGGCGGTGAAGGGGAGGGCAGCGCATCGAAAAGCTCTTGGGCCTGATGCGCTCTGCACCTTGGTGTAGGTCAAACTCTAGCCTGTTGCTTGCCCTATGCAAGGCCGGGATTTTTTGCCCTTGCAAAGACAAGGGGCTGTCCTGCTTGAAACCGCCCTCTCTAGCCTGCAGAACGTCTCGTTTTGCAAGGTGCAGGCACAGGTTTGCCCTGCAGGAAAAGCTTTGTGCAAGAGCCGATATGACCTTAGCCTGCTGGAAGCCCAAGGACATATGCAGGCCGCTTGTGAAAGAGGGTTCATTCATTTATGCCTGACGATTTAAAAGCCTATGTTGTGTCTGTGCATTTAACAATTCTGGAATTAATTTTGGTGGCTTTTGTTTTTTTCATTTCAAAATGTGTATTGCTGCCTGCTGGTTTGCCTGGCTTTTTTGTTGCTGTTTTGCTACATTTTCTCTCAGTATAAAGCATGTACAGGTTCATTGAATGACATAACTATTCACAATAATGTGTCTGAAGAACAATGCTATCAGATTTCATGGTTGTTTTCGCTTCTGTAGCTTTTATTGTATATCCAGAAATGCAAAGATTGCTGTTTTTCAAGTAAGACAAATGGCTTAGTAGCCATCTTACAGACTATTTTATTGGAACAGCTATGATCAAATGTGGGGTTTTTTATAGGTTTTTTCCTCCTCTTGCAGATCCGTGCTGGATCAAGAATCTTGTACAGACCAATTTCGGCATCTGTGTTGTCTAGGCCAGAGGTCAAGAATGGAGAGGTACCTTATAAACAAAATTCTGTATCTTCCTAAATTACCTGGTGAGCCTAAATGTCCTCAACCTAGAGTTCACTTGTACTAACTCAAATACCTATAGCATGAAACTTGCTTTAAGTCAAACACCCCATAATACCTGTTGCTGTCCTGCTGTTTCCCCTGAAAAGTCTTTCATATTTAAATTTGATTGCTTTCATGTGGAACAGGTAACACTGAAGTTTTTTTAACTCTTAGTATAGTCTCATCACTTGGAAGAGCAACTAGACATTGGATCTAATACAACTTTTGAAATTGCAGAATAACACTGTTAAAGTGGTCATAGATGATGGTCTGTGTCTGAATATAATCTTTTTCATGTTTTGTTTTCTTAGGGCAACTCAACACTTAATGGGGCTCAAAATACTGTCTCCCGACTAGCACTTAGAGAATTCCAGACTAGTGCTATCAGCAGGGACATTGACACTGCTGCCAAATTTATTGGTGCTGGTGCTGCCACAGTAGGTGTGGCTGGTTCTGGTGCTGGTATTGGAACAGTCTTCGGTAGTCTAATCATTGGTTATGCCAGGTAATCAATCTCTGTCCTACAAAGCTCTCGAATTGCATGCAGATATATGTTGAGACAGCACCCCCCAGATAAGCCAAGCAGTAATAAGGATGATGGCACTAAAATAAATTTTGTTAATAATTACTGTTAGTGATAAACATGGCTAAATAGAATAATATGAAACCATTCATTGGGATGGCTCCGTTGTTAAATTCAGAATTATGTATACTCCTGCCTAGAGAAGAGACATGAAAGAAGTGAGATTATTAGACTTTGTTGATGTTCTGATCACCAAAGTCCACTGTTTCAGCATTTAGTTCCAAAACTGAACTAAAAATCTAGCCTGGATTTTTTTTTTCCCATGTGAGGGGAGAAGTCCTAAAGAGAGACTGCATGAAAACTGGTAATAAGCAATGTGAGTTTGTATGCTTTAGACTTTGTAGTTAGGATTGTTGCCTAGAAATGGGTGCTTAATTCATTTTTCTAACACAATCAGCTTTGTATCTCAGACTGTGTAACTATTTTATAGAATGGAATCTGAAGGGGGTGGGAATTTTATAGTAGGGATGAGCTCCTTCCAGATAAGTTTACAATGTTCGTGTAGTAGAAATAGTTCGCGTGGTATCATGGAAGAGCAGACTTGATACAGACATAAAAAAGCTTTTAACAGACTGTTTCATGTTCTTTGCTCTTTAAACCAGTTAAGACTTAATGTCTTATTTCTTAATAAAGACTTTTAAGCCCTACTGAAGACAAGGAAGTTCGCCTTCCACTTGAAGAAGTATAAGTATTTTCAGTACAAAACTAATGTCTCCTTAATTTGGCATGAATTTCATTAAGAGGTTGTAGAATGTTACTTCATATTGAAGTTTTTCTACTCTTCCACACACTTGGAGGGATAATTCATTGCATTTTTGAAACAAACTGCTGTGTAGTTATTTGGTTTTTTTTGCTCTAGGTGCTTTCAGTTCCTCTATTTGTGTTAGACTTACTTAAAACGCTGCACACAAACTTCCTTGGAATATAGTTTTAATGTCACAGATGTGAAGTAAATTTACAAAGCATAGTGCTGACAGTTCCTGCTTGGGAGGATGTGGAGAAGTCAAATTCAAAAGCATATAGGAATGTAATCAACAAAAACTGTGCTTATTTGTAACAGCCATATAAAATCTGCATAATCTGAATCTAGTCTTAATTGCCAACTCATTTGTCTTCAGTAAGATCCTTGCTAAAAATTACTCCTGCTTGGATTTATGGGATTTTCCAGTTATTGAATATGTGGCAAGGAAGTATGAGGTTCTGAATCTGTCAGATGCATTAAACTGTATGAAAAACATCTTAATTGTAAAGATAAAAAGGACTTACACCTTCACTTTCTTTTAGAAATCCTTCTCTGAAGCAGCAGCTGTTCTCATATGCTATCCTGGGATTCGCCCTGTCTGAAGCTATGGGTCTCTTCTGTCTGATGGTTGCATTCTTGATCCTATTTGCCATGTGAAAGGAGATCTGCCTGTAATACTGGCATTGGAATGTAACTCTGCATTTTATGGGACTCCCAAAATGTTGGTATCATGGAAATTGATGCTGTTTCCGAAGTCATTTCATTAAAGATAACAACTTTAACTGTCAACCTGTTGCCTGCATTTATTGTCTTTCTCACTAGGGTATCTGGAAGACAGCATCTTGTCATTCAGTCACCACGGATTTCTCCTGATAATGACATATAACATAGAAGCCTTCAAATAATGATTTCAAGTTGAACATTTTATTTATTAATATATATGAGCATGTTGCTTGTCTGTTAAAATTAATGTGGCATATCCTTGAAAAATCAAAGGATACACAGATTACATTTGAAAGGCTGTACTTGCTGGCCTTGTTCCTTCACTTGCCTTTCAAACTTACCCAGCACTGTTTCTGCACAGTTTTTCCAGGCTGGCTGGCACATAAGGTGTTCTGGTGCCTTTTGCTAGAAGGAACTAAACACAAATCCACAAACAGTGATAGGAGAGTTCCCTTTGCATCAGTTTTCAGTTACATGATAAATTTTGATCACCATGGTAAAAAATTTCCACTTGGGTCTGACCAGTGTTCCAGTTGAACTAAACTAACAATTTCTTCAGGTGATCCATATTTTTAGGTGGTCTGGAATTGTGGCACATTGATATTACACTCTTACTTAGTTACTGCATTCTTGGCATCATGTAATTAAATGGGATAACTTCCAGCTTCCTAATTTTGTTAAGTCAGCCTTGCATTCTCTCTCAAATTCTTTTAGTAGCAGTAGGATCAAAGCATTTTTATTAAGAAAATATCTGCAGTTATCAAGCTTTGCTTCTCACGATATCTGTCTTAATTTAAATGCATTTACAGTATTGTCTATGCTTACAGCAACATGCTGTGTGCTACTATATGCTAATCTGGTAGGGGAGGTGATAGCATCTCAAGCTTTATTCAGAATATTAAATAATAGATCTGATCATTCAACAAATGTAAGCTGTACTTTGGAAGAACATGGGTAAGCTTGTTATAAGCTTTGTCAGCTTGCTGTTAAATGGGTGATTACTGAATTAAATCTAGGAGATCTTTTAATGTAAGCTGCCTGTCCCTGGGGAAATGGAGAAATGACTAGTGGCTCTCAGATAATTGCAAGGTGCAGGTAAGACTTGTTTTCATCCAAATTCAAATACCACACTGGTGTTCATATAGTCTAGTGGTAGACTTGGTAGTCCTGAATGATCCTATGATTCATGTAGCCTAACTCAAACCTAGCATGAGAAGTTAATCTCCCCATATGTTCTTCGGAGAACACAGTCATCTCAAAAGGATTAAAAGTTGCTTTGTAGATACAGAGAGCATCCATTTATATATGTGAGGTTTAGAGGTGTAGAATATGCAGCATCCTTAAATATTCAGCTATAGCACAGTAGTGCCTTACATGACTAGGTCTGGAAGTGGGTTTTTTTTGCAGGGTGAGAGAGGGTTAGGAGGTAAATCATACTGCAGTTATCTTTCATGTGGTTTATGCTCATGCAGTGTTTATTTTATGAGCTTACTATTATTTATTCTCATAAGCTGTTCTATTACAGAGCTGACATACAGTGCATTTGCCTTGGATGAAAGGTAGATAATGATTATTAGAATTCTAGGCTAAAGCTCATCTGTGTACTTCTGTGCTGCTGGTAGGTGAACTTTGCTCTGTTCTTTCAGTACTGTAGAGGTCTCTGAGGGCATTTGAGGTGGCAGTCCATATTTGCTAATATTGTGGACTAGTCTAATGAGGTAGCTTAATTCCAACTTCGATCAAACAAGTCTCTTCAGACTTGTCGTGGCAAAGTCTAGCTCCGAGTCTGTCATATTATTTGAACCATATAAAATGGTTCTGCTGAGTTGTGATTGTGTTTGGTGTTGGAAGATCTGGCTAAGCTATTGCTCTGTAACCTCAATAAGAAAGCCACAGGAGTCACCAAGGTTTGAATAACAAGTTCTGGATTTACATCCCATCTTTTCCCATGCAGTTCACCCTGTCAACATGTACCCCTTTCTCTATGATTAGCCTTGTCTGAAAGGCAGTGGACATCTCAGGTGATCCTGTGTATGGATGTGAAGCCTGTCTGTTTTAGTAGTAGCATCTCCCCAAGCTTGTTATCTTTTAACTCACTCTTAGACTGGTGAACTTGGACAAAACCCAAGTGAACTTCCTGTTTGGTTATGTCAATCTCAAAAGAATCAGATCTCAGTGTTACAGATAAGAGACTAATCAAGGACTTTCAAAACATGGCAACAAACCTTCACACAGAGGATTATCCTCCTTATAGACAATAAGGGGCTTAGAGACAATGAGCGATGGGTGGATTTTCACATCTGAATGATCACAGGGCACGTTGGCTGCCTTTTTCCATTCTGTATTTTCCTTGTTCTTGTAAAACAGCATAGTTTCAGTGGTTACTTAAGCACTTGGTCAATTTGAATGGTCTTACAAAGACAGAAGATACTCTTCAGTTTTCCTAAAATGCTCATAAAAGAGACAACTAAATGTGTAAAAGATCAAATGTTTTTTACCAAAATAAAAAACAAAACCCACAATAAATCCTCACCCCAAACCAAAATTCTCCCAGCCTCTTTGCAGTGAGTGACTGGGCAGCAGCAGGACTCTTACAGAATCATAGAATGGTTTGGGTTGGAAAGGACCTTAAGGTCATCTAGTTCCAGTCCCCCTGACGTGGGCAGGGGCACTTTTCACTAGACCAGGTTGCTCAAAGTCCTGTCCAACCTGGCCTTGCACACTGACAAGGATGGGGCAGCCACAGCTTCTCTGGGTAACCTGTGCCAGTGGCTCACCACTCTCACAATAAAAAATTTTCTTAAATCCAACCTAAATCTTCCCTGTTTAAGTCTGAACCCAAACTTATCTTCTCCTTAAGAGTTTACATCAAGAACTCTTTTTTTATAGGTTAGAGAAAACAGATTGAAAGTTCCATGAGGTTATGCTATAGGCTTAACTTTCCTGGAACCTTTTTCAGTTTCTTTTGTATGGACTGTGCTGACCTTAAAGACTCACGGAAAAAGCTCATGGAAATCTGTACTGTAGGTTCTCCAGATCCAAAGACTTCATGTTTCATTGTTGAAGCTGAAGCAAAGATCTGCATTGTCTCTGAATAACTATGCTGGCTGCTATCCCAATAGATCAGACAGCATGCCACCTCTGAAAGTGATGAGCACAATAGCATTATCCTAACGTATAATGAAGGAAATATTTGTGTTACAAATTACACTCTGAAGTTATTGCTGCAGGTAAAAAAGTGATTCATCCTGCTGCCTTTTTTTTTTTTTTTTTCCTTCCTGCTTTCACTCCATTTATGGGGTTTTTTTTGCACCAATTTTAGAACGAAGAAAGGCAAGTAACTTGCGGTTCAGGTTTTTGGTCAGGGCTGATGTTGTCACGTGAGGGTAAAGCTAAACCACTGAAAAATACTTGCTTACATACAGCTTTAAGTTGCTTTGTGAAGAAATTGATCTATACTCCTTGGTTTTTCTGCACTCATATTTAAGCCCTTTGCAACATGCTCACAGTAAAGAGTAATTCCACTTTTAAGCAAACATGTACTTTTATGTACTGGTTTTTATCCCACCTTATCTTAAAGAACTTTGCAAAATTGTTGCACAAAAATAATTTGCAAGAAGTGAAACATACTATATTGTCTTTTGTAAGTTCAGGGAAACTTAGAAAAAGTGTAATTTCCTGGAACTAATACTACTATTTTAAAAATATATATTTATTTTGTGGTTACTCATATTTTCAATACTCTCAGATCAGTCTCGGAGTAAGACAGTTCCAAATGATACACAGGCAGAGAATTAAAACTTCATCTGTGATTCAGGGTACATAGTGGCTGAACTGTTTCACCACGTATCATATATGATGAATTTTTTTATTAATGCAAAATGCTTCCAGTTCCTCGTTTGTAAAATTTATGTACTTCCTTTCATTGTATAGTGCTGCAGCGGGTTTGGTGCAACGTTAAATCGAGTGAACGTTTAGGAGAAACCTGGCTTCAGGCACACACCTAGCTCCTGACATGGGAGTTGTGATGCACAAAGACGGGGAAGCTAGAGGAACAGAGCCAGTACACGGGTTTGGAGGGCTGATTATTCCTAAAGTTAGACGTGTCCAGCGCACCAAGAGCTGTTGCTGAGCAAAGCCTTAGAGCGATTTAGGCTCTAACCGCTTTCTGCTGCCTTCCCCTCGCAGCAGCAGCAGCAGCAGCAGCAGCACTCCTGGACAGCCACCAGCAGAGGATGGGCGCCTCATCCTCCGCGCTCCCCACCCGGCATAGCTGCACAAATCCTCCACCGCCGGCAGCGTTACCAGCGTAGCCGGCAGCGTTACCAGCGTAGCCGGCGAGGTCTTCAGCCAGCCACACCCGCTGGGCTCCCTGGCAGGGTCAGGGGTGCATTTCTGCACTGCATGCTGGGCGCAGGAGCTGCTGTTAGCACTATACCCGAGACACAAGCCCCAATCCCCCTCAGCCACACCCGGGCACCGGGCGCTTCCGGCCTCACCTCCCGCCGCCGGCAGCGCCCAACCGGCACCGCGGATCAGCCCTCCGCCCCGCCCTCCCTTGCCACGTGATCCTCACCTCCCCGCTACCCGCGGAGATGTCAGCCGAGCTCTCGCGAGAAGTGACGGAAGCCTGTGGGGGACCTGGCCTTTAATGTGCGGTTCGGCCCGTGTTCCCGGGGTGAGTTTGTAAACACGAGCCCGGCCTGTCGCGGCCCGACAGCTCCTCCCTCCGCGCTGCGGCGGCGCCCGGGCGGGCGAGCGCACCGAGGGCGGAGGGGAGGGAGCGGCCCCGCTCCCCCGGCAATAGGCGGGGGATACCCGGGAGGCAGTAACATGGCGCCGCCGCTCCTCTTCACGGCAGCCCCCTCCCCCACCGCGGCCTGCGGCTCCCGCTGCCCCTAGAGCTGGGGCGGGGCGGCCCGGCCGGCGCCGCGGAGACCGTTACCCGCCCGGAGGTAGGGGTCCTGGCGGGCGCCCCGAGGGCGCGGAGCGGGGAGGCGAGTGGTGAAGGGGGCTGCAGTTCCTCGCGCCCCCCATCCGGAAGTGGGCTGCCCTGCTGGGGCATCGCCGGTACCTGCCCCGGGCCCGGCCCGCGGCGGGAGATGGAAGGCGGAGGGAGTGCGGGAGGAAGGGGGCAGCCGGGCCTGGGCTTGCCGGCTCAGCTCAGCTCCAAGGAGGCCTCTCCCTGCATCCGCCTGCTCTGAAGGGAGATCTTGGGTTGTATCCGGTGCTGTGCGGAAGGTGCTGAGAGGGGTACGTGCGGGGGGTGTGTTGGGAGGGAAGGTAAGAACGGCTCTTCTGCACCAGAGGGATGTGGAGGCTTGCCCGCGACGTGGGCCTTTTGGACCAGTTGTCCCATTGACTTTGCCTGTTATTGTGCATTATGCCGCTCGAGTTGTCCTAATAAAAGGTCTCCTAAGCTTTCACATTATAAACCCTCAAGCAGTGATGGCTGCACGATGTTTTAGGCACAGATGTTTTATGCCATGATGCAACTTAATGTTTGGAGTTAAGGGATATGTGTGCTGCCATGTTGCTTCTGCAGTCCTACTCATGCTACAATTTTCTGCATCACACTCTCTTGGAGTGAGATCCATGAGTATGTTTCAATGTTTTATCAATATACTCGAGTCACTGATTTGTTTTTCATTATATAGTTTTTTCCCAGAGATGTTTTATCTTCAAATGCTGATACTGACACCTGTCCCCTTGCACTAGAATCAGAAATTTTAATAAAGCTCAATTCTGAATTATCTGCTGCTTTTGAAATAGTGACCCTGAGTATGGCTAAGATCTGTGTTCTTTTCCACATTTTAAAATAATGGTTTTGTTTTCTTCTAGCCATATTCTACTCAGTGAATATGATGTCCCATGCTAGATGGAGTTTAGTAGTAAGAGATCTTGCTGAAGTTAAGGTCATAATACTGCTAGGTCTGTGTTAGATGCTGAATTCATCACTAGCTGATAAAATGAAGAGGACCTTTCCTTGTGGCCCTGGTCTTCCACAAGTGTTTTAGACTGATTTCTTCAGCCTTCCACTGCAACATAGGTTAACATCTATTAGCAGATATCCAGTTGCAGACATAATTTCAGAGAGACAGACTGTAGTCATTAGGTGTTCACTTAAATTCTCTTAGTGTTTATAATTCTGCATTCCAGAATCAGAATTGGGAAGCTGTCTTATTTAAAAACAGGAACTTTGTCAGGGGCTGCTTGTAATATAACACATCAAAAAGTTTGAAATAATAAAAGAATCAATCTGTACATGGAGTGAAGCAGCTTTTTTAAAATATTCATTATGAGTGTATGTTTTAATACTTGATACTGTGTGCTAATACTTAATCAACTAGTTGGGCCTTTTTTCTTCTTCACAGTGTATTTGTTATTTTTATCCTGCTTTGAAGGCTAGAAATATGATTGTTTGGTATGTCTTTTTCCAGAAACTCCTAGACTGTGCAGCATCTAACATAATGTACCTTCAGGTCTTACATTTGATCATATATAATTTTATAAATACTTTTGGTTTTCATTCTACTTCTGTTGTGTGACCAAAGTGTTGGGCAGCCTGAGATGAATGATTTTAATCTCATTTAATTAAAATTTTTGGTGTATCTTGAGCCTGTAATTCCTTTTTTGTCATCAGCTGTTCTTTTTTTTTTTTTTTTTTTTGCCTTCAGTTATTAATTAACTTAAACTTACAAAGGCACATTTTTGACTTTGAGAAGTTTTAATATCTTTAAAAAGTCATATGTTATTTCTGATTTTTTTTTTTTTTTTTTGTTATGGTTCCTTAAAATAATTCTAATTTCTGGATAAAAATAATGCATTAAATGTTTTCAGAGGAGCAAACATGGTTCAATACTACTAACTTATCTTTTTGAATAATAAATAGATTTCAAGTTATTGTTGTCCCCCTGCATAACTTAACTACATTTATTTCAAATCAATAATACGCAGTTGATATAGTGATAGAAATATGAGTCAATATTTAATAATTATGCAAAAAAAAAAAATCCCAAGTTTATGCCATACTGTTTCTAGCATTGTTCTTCATCAGTTTCAGTTCAGCCTGAGAAGTTTTCAGTCAGCTCCAGTTCAGACAGGAGCTTCCTTTCTATTCCAAGCAATATGCTATGTTTCCCTTTCTAGGTAAATGACAGTGGTCATTTGTATTATTCCTCACAGGAAAAAAAAATCGTTCTGTTTTAATGAGCAGTGGGAGTCCTGTAGTGAGATACTTATGATATATTTAAATATTTTTTAAAAATAAATTCTTAATTATTGTATTCAATTTTATACTTCAGGGATGCAATCTAAAAAACATCTAAAAATGAAGTAACTTTTTGTTAAGCTTTTTTTACTATTTGTTGAAAGTAGTGTAGGAAATGGAGATTGTATTTTTAATGTTTATTAGATTGATGGGCAAAATTAAGACATTCAAACCTAGATAAATGAGCTGGGGAAGCCAAGTCCTTATATCTCTCTAAGCAAATTGTGAAAGTATCAGTCGAATATTAACCCGTGTATATTACTTCTGAGGTTCATTGGCCTTTCACTTGTCTACAAGAGCTATAATTCACACAGCATGAGTTTTCAGTAAGTCAAAGAAAGACCAAGGCACCTTTAAAAATACATAAGCCAGGGGGTTAACTTAGGAGCTGCCGTATTAAGCCAACAGGAAATGTTAAGCCTGAGGACTTTACTTTTTCCATTAGTGCTCTCTGTTTACCAGAAATGTACCTTTATGTGGAAAAAGCCTGCTTCTTCCACAAAGCTGAAGTGACTTAATTGGTTTGTTTCTGTACATGTGACTGTCCAGCTGACTTTCTTGTTCCTATTTGAACTTAAGTCAATCTTCCTCACTTCTTGCATCTTTTCATCTTGTCCAGATATTCTCCCTTTTATAGAATCTTAGACAAACCATGAAAGGTATGGAATTAACTTTAGGCATTAGTTACAAGCAGTTAATAATAGCAAAGCAAAAAGTGCCCAACATTTGACTGTTTTAAAAGAAAAAATACGAGAATTATGCTATGGTCATTAAATTCTTCCTTATTCTTCCTCAGAACTCTGTGAAACTGGTCATGTGTCTTCTAGGAAATAGCACAACCATTCTGTTAAGCAGTGAAGTGTGAAGAAGGAGCTCCCGTTTAACTGCTTGCCAGTTTTTGAGGTTTACAACCTTTAAATATTCTGGCCTACATCTTACAGTTTTGTTGCAGAATCTGCTGAGCTACTTTCTGGTGATCTCACTTTCTTTAAGAAGAGGAATAATTTTACTTTTCTGTTTTTTTTCTCCTCCATTCTCTTCATCATTCAGTTTTAATTTTTAGGAACTCTAAATTCTATGGCATTACACAAATACAGACAGAACACATTTGAAAGTGGACTGTAATGCTCAAGTATTAATTACACCACTTTTGCTTCATCTTTCTTCTTTTGGTTTATAGGAAACGGAAAAAAAAAAAAAAGCTGTTCCAGGCCCTTCAGGTAAGTGAAGCAATTGTTTTTTCCTTTAAAATACAAATTATGTTTTTATTTATGTTGCTTCTTATTAAGTGGTGTGTTCTACATACTAACTTTGGATTTTTACTGAAAGCAGAACTTGCAAGTCTGCCTCTATAGAAAACTGTGGAAATAATTGTGGAAATAAAGATAGGCTTAAATGTGAAAGGTGATGAAAATTTAAGCTGTGCAATACTGTATGCAAGTATTGAAAGTATAGAAGGTGCCCTGTTCGTTTTGATTTGCTTTGATTTGTTTGGTTGCAAGAGAAAAGCATCTCTTTGAACTGTGAAGGGCTTAAATTTGGAAAACAAAAATAGCTACTTTTTTTTTTATTTTTCTCTGAAGAAGCTTATCTATTAGAATTTTTGTTGGAGCCAAGCAAAACACTAAATTCAGTTCTTCAGATAATCATTAAGATAATGTCATTCTTTACAGTGGCAAATATATTTGGTCCACTTCACTTTGAAAAAGTATGCATCTCAAGTAGAACTCTTAAAGTTGATAAAGACTTTGAAATATTGCTATACCTTGCCCTTTAGTGCTTCAGTTTCCCATTAAAAAAATGAAGCTATAAAGTAAAATCTTATACAACCTAAAGCAACTACATACTGTGATGGGATCTACAAAAAAAGCTTACTAAGAGTTAATAATTCTGTATACAGTAAGAGTTTGTATCTTGCAATAAAAAGGGTCACAATTCCAGATCAAATGTAAAGAATAAAAGGAAATGTTGAATAGACATGATTGGTCTTGAGGAAACACAAACATCCATAGGAAAAGACATCACTGATACTGTAGCTTAAGCACTTTATAGCGTATAGACCCAGGCGAGTCTCAGTGCTGATGGACTACTGTAATTCTGATTTGTCTCAGTGGCCTAAACCAGTTTTTGTTGAACTTTCATTTTTTCAAACCAGAATGCACAGATGTTTCTTGAATTGGAGCCACATGCGGGTGGTCAGCCTAGCAGAAAAACTGGGGTTTGTATCACACGTAAGCAGTAGTAGATAAATCAGTATACTACAGTAGCTGTCAGATTGTCCTCTATGGACTGTCCAGCTTACGGGAGTGACATGTTTGTGAGGATGTGCATCTCGTCTTGCTTGGTGACGAATAGAGGAATGCTGACATTAAAAAGCTGATTTGGTAGTCGATTTTGTTGGTTGGTTGGTTTGGGGTTTTTTGCTATGTTTATAGTTGCCTGTCTTTTCTGTGTTGAGTTTAGGCTGTTTTCTTCTGTGCTGTTTGTGTCAGCCTTAATGTTACAGGAGGGGAGCCTTGGTGTTGCAGCACTGCTTAGAATAAGTAATTACAGGGTAAGACTGCACAGTCCACAAGCAGGTTAGTGCGTAGAGGTCTTTTGGCATGCAGCATGCCTTATACAGGTAAAGTGTGTAGAGGCTTTAGCTAGAAGTCTGATGAATCTTTACTAGGTGTGCATGAAGAATGATTTTTTTATTATTTTTTTTTCCCAGCAAATTTGGAGGGTATTTTATAAGGTTTATCAATATGTGTACATTTTAAACAGCTATTTAAATGTTTAATAGAAAAAAAAAAATGAGGTGTCAGTTCTGTTTTACATGTTCCCGTATGTAGGGAGTTAAGAGAAAACAGAAAAAGCTTTAGCAGTAAAGTCAACAAAGCACTGCTAAAGTCAGTGTATGATTCTATTCTTTTACAAATTGTCTGCAGGAAGATAGTTTAGAAGCAAGCCCTGAAGTGTGTAGTAATAGTTTCCAGAAAGTGTACCTAGGATGTTCAATTAAAAATCTTATCAAAATATACAAATAATTGTTGAAGCTATTTTTGTAGTACATTTATATAAACGCTAGTGTGTCATTTCATAGAAAACATCTTTATTTTTTCAGTAAGCACACTGTCCTAAATGTTGATTAATTGGTTGCAAATATTACAACATGTTAAATGGAGAGAACGTGAAAGTATTCTACGTTTGTGTTAAGTATAGAGCAAACACCAAAAAAGAGATACTGCTTTCTGATTTCAGTACCAAAGTTGATTATATTGCTGAGATTATTTCTTGGTTTTCCCATGTTCAGCACTGATCCGGTTTCTCAATGTGACTCGAGGGTGTCTTTATGCTACTGAAAGGAATTTAAGGTTGGAAGGCTTACAGAAGAAAATTGCAGTTCAGTGGACTGTAGTAAGAATCATTGCACTGAATTGTTTAGTTTATCTGAAGAGATAAATTAAGGCTGGAGTTTCACATTCAGATTGGATTGCTTCAGGAACCATCTTTTTTCTATGGGACAAGGTGTTTGCTGTTGCCTGGGTAACAATCCAAGGTGGCTATAATTCATCTCTAGCAATTAGGTTAGCAGTTTACATACTTTATTTCTCATTTGGTTGGATGAGCAATATTTTTGTCAAGATGGCGTTTAAGTTGCTATTTTGGTTTTCAGGGGAAGAGTATTTTCTAAATTCTTCTCTTTTTTTAGTGTGATATTCTCTTCTAGAGCAGTCAGTCTCCAATAGCCTTTTGAAATCAGAGTGGCAATCATCAACTTCCTTTCTGCAAATCTGCCTTCTATGTATTAGTTGTATTATTCCTATCAGGCAACAAACAGTGCACATGACACAGAGGAGGCAAAGGATGGGGTTTTTTTGTCTGTTTTCCCTAGCACCAACAGTATTAGTTGTTGGGCTGTAAAGTTAACCATGCTAAGTCCTCTAAAACTGTCAGATCATTACTCAGATTTTGCTGAGTTGAAAGGCTGTTCACCTCTGTTTCTGGCTATAGCATCTTTATGGTACACTTCAAATTTCAGAGTTATCTTAGATTGCTCAGAATTTCATCCACTGAAATTTTCATTATCTCCAAGGATGGAGATTCCATAGCCCCACTGGGAAACCTGTTCTAGTGTTCAGCTGTTCTTACTGAGTGACTTTCATTTTTCTTTTTTCCTCTCCCCTTATACTTGCTGTTAACTTTCTTAGTGTGGCTAGTGAATGTTGCATCTCATCCTTTTGTTGTACACTACCCAGAGTCTGGATTTATCTTCTCTATAACAATACATTAGGTAGTGTAATACCATAATTAGGTCCTTCCTTAGCCTTCCTTCTCCATGCTGAACAAACTTTGCTTCCTGGTATTCCTCTTCTATATAATAGCCATGCCTCCTATTTTGGTGGGGTCCCTGCTGGTTTCTCTTCAGTTTGTCATCTATCTTGAGGGGCTCAAATCTGGACAAGCGCTCCAGCTGTAGTCTCATAAGTGCCAGATAAAGAAGAATAATCACTTCCCTTCATCTGGTTGCTATGCTCTTGCTAATTCAGCCCAGTAGGCTGCTAGGTTTCAGTGCTGCAAGTGACATGATGCTAAGTCATGTTCAGTTTGTCCACAAGGAGTTGCAGGTTCTGCCCCAAAGCTTCTTGACAGCCAGCTGTCCCTCAGACTGCACTGTTGCATGCAGTTATTTCATTCTAGGTGCAAGGTTTGCATTTGTCTCTGTAATAGGTAAATAAAATCCTTACCAATTTGGCTGTATTAACGAAAGTGAGCTCTTTTTCCCATGCTGTCAGATCTGCTTTCTGGTTACATTTATAATGTCCAAGGTCTTGCTGGAATGCACAAGTGAACTTCTTTCTCTTTTAGTGCAAAAATTTCAGTGCTTCAGGGTACTTTTTTTTTCCCTCAGATGTTAGCTGGAATCCTTTTACAAGGCATTACCTCACAAAATTCCTTGTGGCCTGCAGTCAAATAACATTACAAAGATCAGGAGATGAATTTATCTCCAACTTTTTTCCAGTAAGTTTGCCAGGAGGACAACATTGTTTTTGTTTTTCACAAGGTTTGATTTTTAGTTTGTATCAGACATTGAATATTCACAGGCTTTGCAAACCAAAACGTGAAATCAGATAATAACTTCATATGCATATACAAATGTTTTGGTAATATTCCTTTAACATAAGCAGACTTGAAATAAGTACATAAGCAGACTTGAAAAAATTATCTTTACAGCTTATGATCTAAGGAAAATACTAAAGTATGACAATAAGCTATGGTAATAGAGTGAGGAAAAAATGCTCTATATGCACATCAAAATCTTTATCATTCAGATTAAAAAAAAGCCCAAACAAAAAAACCCACACCAAACAAACAAAAAATGAACAAGGAAACAAAAAACCCCAAACAGAATTGTTTCTTATACCTTCAGACATTTCTGATACAGATGTAATTCTTCTGCTCAGATTATGTATCTGTGTGTGTATTGTGCCTATATGTAACTACATGGTATCCCAAGATCAAGACCTAACAAAGCAAACTGAGTTCCAGAGGACACTGACTCTGTTAGTTTTGGATATGCATTTAAAATATCTGACTGTTGCATAGCTGAACAAGGATAATAAGCTCATGGGATAGTTTTTAAGTGTCTGTTGAATTTCCAGATAACATAAGGATTTAATCCTAAAGCTTCATTGATAAGGGCCTTATTTCTCAGACTAAGGCCTGAAGCCTTAGTGATGAGAATTTAGATTTGCCCATAACCTTGTTAATACTGTATTGGTGACAGTACCAAGTTCATAATTTGAACAGCTCAAGAAATATTTAATCCCTTCAGAAACTTGAGGCAGGTTATGAACTCTTTACAAAGAACAGCAGAACAATCTCCATTCCGGATTTGCTTTGGCATCCTTTCCTTGGGAATGTGAATTTCCCTGAGTTGTCAGTGCCAAAGACTCTAAAGTTTCTGGCAGCCATTCATCTCTTCTTAGCTTGTGATCTCAGCTCAGTGTCCCCATTCTGTTGAAGGTATATATTTAGCAGTGACACTTAAGGATCTCCTCCACACCATGTTTTGCTGCTTTGCTATTCAGTGCCCATGACCAAGGACACTGGGCTATCCCTCTCCTTGAAGGTATCCAGAAAGTATGCAATAGTTTTTTACTGTACAGGAGCAGGCAAAAGGATCAGATAATGTGTTTCCTACAGATCTGTTATTTGCTTGTGCTTACTTGATTTGGCTTGTGTCTAGTGCTGAATGGTGTACCAGAAGAATACATTCTTAGGGTGATTAGGCAGTTTTCAGAAGTCTTGCTACTTTTCATGACCAGCCTGTGGGGGAAGAGATGGATTTATCTTGCTTATGATCTTTAATCATAAAGACGTCTTTATTCATCTTTATTTGCTTCATCAAGCTAAGCAGTGTTTAGAACTAACATTGTTAGACCTCCATACAAATATTTATATTCAAAGATGAATGCATTTCCTCCAGGGTGAAACCACAGATGCTGTTACTAATTAGAGGATATATTGGAGTAAACATTTCTTTGAAAAACTCTTGTGTTTCATAGGTGAATAGGGGGCATTATATCATTTATCTTTACAAAATCATGTATTATTACATGTTTTACGTGCACAGTAATAAATATCTTTTTTCAATTATAGTTCATTGCCATGAAAAGGAGGATATGATAGTTTGCCCTATGCAACAGTTTTCTATGTGAAATCTGGCAGGTATGTGTATTAGTGTGTGGGGTGAGTATGCAAAACAGCACAAAATGTTATTCATATTTCTTCTTTCTTAAATAGTTTCTAGCCTGTTGGTAATTCAGTTGTATAACTGAAACATTACTAGAGTACATGGGGGGTTTAGTTAAATTCATAACAGTTTACATAAAGGGCTATCTGCTGACCTACCTTTAAAGGTGAGCTTTAAAGATCATGAAAAGACTTAAGGAATCAACCATTTGGTGCAGTCTGCTTCTTTGTTCTTTTTTTAAATTGTGGTAATTGGATCATTATTATAATGTATTTTAATTTCAGTAACAAGTTAGCTTACTCTGTTTTCAGCCATGTTATGTACAAATACTTGCCTTTCCGTTTGACGTGTGTGTTCAAAATCTGCTGTGTGCCTATTGGGTTTTGTGTACTTTCCTGACAGAGTCTGGAATCCAGACTATACTTAAATCCTCAGCACTTGATTCTTAGCTTAGCCAGAAGGCAGAATTCTTGACCATGGAATATTAAAATATCCCATAGATGTTGATGTATTGATAATTTGTTGCAATATTTGTAAAATTTATTCTATTCTTATTTCAATAAAGGTAGCACAACGACCTGTGGAATATGAGTGATGACAAACCCTTTTTATGCACTGCCCCTGGATGTGGCCAGGTAATGGTCTGACTTGAAGTTATTGACATTGATTAAATAAAAGTAAAATAGTGAAACATATTTCTAGGGATCTGTCGTGGTTTAAACTGCCTTAGCACTTAAATTTAGTAACCTGAAAATAGATGAATTTGCATTATCTGCCGCATGAAATGGATATCCCTGCATCCTTTATATAGAATTAATTTCTTAAGCTGATTTTCTTCGTTGTATTATGTCTACCCGCCATTATATAGAACTGATTTCTTGAATAGGCTGTATTTTTTCATTATATTAGTGCACTTGGAATTATTTGGATTTTGAGTTCAAAATATTTTCAGTTTTATTCTCATAACTTAGTTTTTAGGAATAATGACCACATTAATTTTATATTAATGGAGCCCTATATTTAAGGCGGGAAAGGACTAAGATTTCTTCTTATGTCTAATATGTTCAGACACATCAAAAGTAGCAGAAGAGAACTGCCTTCTCCTAATTGACATGTTTGTCCCCATCATATTTGAATCTAGTTTCAATGTAAGCTCTGTCAGGAGTGTTTTGGGAATTAAATCTCATAGAAGATCCATCATGGGGCTACAGCAATCCTTCATGCCGGTGAAGAAAAAAAAACCTAGTGTCTGTGAAGAATGGGCAAGGCTTCTCCAGATGCTACCTCGTATTACAGAACAGAAAGGGAGTCAGGATCTGGAGGTCCTGTTCCCTCTGAGGGAACTTGTCAATCATATAGTCGGACAGAAAGATGTACTTAAATCTTTTAGTGTAATAGAACACCGAAGTTTCTGGTTTATGCTCTCTGTAGAGATAAGGCATAAGAGCTATGGAGAGCTGGGCATTTGGAGCCCTTGGCAACAGAGTTCTAACAAAAAAAAAGTGCCTGGCCTGTATCACCCTATCTTTCAGTGATCCTGCATTTTGCATTTTCCTCTCAGCTCCACACACACGTGTCCTTTTTCACAGAAGTATTCTGGGTGAGTGTACTCAGAGGTCACCTAAGCTTTTTGTATTGTTTTCTGAGAGATGACCCTTGGTGTGTATCTGTTCGGGGATGTATGTAGAGTGACTTAAATTACTGAGAAATAATCAAAAACAGTCTTGGAACCAACTGTTCACGAAGAAAAGTAAGAACTTGAGTATTCTATAAAATGTATTCTCTTTAGGAAACCTGTATCTTGGGAAGTGTTTTCTTGGATTATATCAGGTGAAACACTGTCTTTACTCACAATTACAGAGGCATAGCAAATTGCAAGTTGGTAAAAGTGAGAATACCTATTTTACAGCACCTAGTTTGTCTGCTTACTGCCTTTTTTTTTTTTTTTTATAGAGTGTACTCCAAATTCTAGGGCACATCTGCAGAGAACTGCATACTGCTGAAAACCTAAGGGATTTTTCAAAATCTGATAAGTTTGTTTCATGAACAGCTTTTCAGTTGACTGACATTGTTCCAGTGTTTCCTATTCTGTTTGCCTCTTTTTTATGTAGTAAATGGTCAGGGGCAGGAGCTAAACTTTATGCTGTTAAATACAGTGAAGTCTGTGATTACAGATCAGTTCTCACTATTGTGATAATATGCATATTACAGAAATCAGATAGTGGTAATCAATTGCTAAACATTATCATGATCCATTAGTATAGCAAATATCTGTTTGCTAACAGTTGATGAAGTCTGCAGCACTTAGAAATTTTATCTTGGGCTTTTGATGAATGCAGGTACTTGCATTACCATTGCCCTCATACTACTACTATTTAGTTACTTTGAACATCATTAAGAGTTTTGTAATATTTCTGCTTGGTACTGTTGACCAAGGAACAACATACATCGCCTAAGAGGGTTGTCTGTTAACATGTTGAAAATTTACTTTCTGTAGAATTGTATTGACTTTGTTCACACTCAAAATTACAACTATTTCTTAAAACTTTCTGCTGCAGCGTTTTACCAATGAGGATCATTTGGCTGTCCATAAACATAAACATGAGATGACACTGAAATTTGGTCCGGCTCGTAATGATAGTGTCATTGTGGCTGGTTAGTATATACTTTTATAACTAGTTTATTCACTTTTCTGCTGGAATGGGCATATGTTGTTTTATGTATTTTCTGTATATAATGCATAGACTTTTTCTGTACATAATGCATAGACTTCTGTTAAGAGATTATGAAACATTTTCTTCATTGTAGTTGTCTGCAATGTATGCTTAGGCAATATTTTCTTACATAATTCGCTTTTGTCAGAATTTGAAGCCAGTACTGTTTTCCAAAAATAACTTTTGGTTAGATCTGTTGTATGAGCTAAATATTTTTCAATTATCAATACTTGAATAATTGATTAACTTATGTAAGAAGCATTCAGTAAGACTGCAGTAATAAAGGCTATGCCTAACAGGATCTGTAACTAGATTAAATTGTATTTAAATTTTAAATATCCATTGGTATTACTTGGCTCTTAAATTTTAAAATACATACTGGTTTTTACATACTGTGGTGACTTTAGAAAAAAGAATTGGTAATTATTATTCTTTGAATGGCATAGTAGAAGAAAAAATCATTTTTGTTTTCATTTTAGCTTAAAATTAAAATACTTTTACTGTATTTCTCCCTCTGAATTCATCGTATACCCTTGGTCAGTTGTAACTATTTCTCTTTGTCCAGGATCAGGAGTAATCACCAATGGATTGTATTACAAATTTTAAAGTTCTTGAATGAAGACAGCATATGCTAATTATTCTGGCAGACTGTGGTTTTTTTCATTGGTGGAACAAAGGTTTTCAGACACTTCGATTTTATTTTTTTTTTTTTTTTCTCTCCTTGTAAGAGGCTAATTGGTGAGGACAAGCAGGAAAACAACCCTTTGTTACTCTTAAACCAGAGCACATGTTTAAAGCTAAGTTGGTCTATGGGATCCCTGGCAATGATACCGAAAGAAAGGGGACCTAGCAAATAATCAGGTGTTTGAGAAGGAAACCATAGCAGCGCCTCTCTCTGCAGCCAGTTGTTAGTTGTAAATGCCAGCTTACATTAGTAAGGTGCGCATAATACTGTTTTACAGTATTTTAAATGCAGGTAACTTTGTGGCAAATGTGGTTAATTTTGACATGGTAATAATAGTGAAATAAGTGGAATTTGCATAGTACTAAAAAATTCCTTAGACTTATTTTAAACTACTTCATGCAGTGGTCATGCAGATACCAGAAGTCTTATGATTCCAGCTTGACTACACAGGCATCATAGGACTCAATACAAAATTGTGTATAATATCACACTTCCTTTTAGAAGTTCCACATGCTTGAAAGTAATCCCTACTTTCTTCACAGCATGAGATGAAAGAAGCAAACTGTCTGTGAGCTGTGCACTTTTATTTTTAGAATTAAAGCCTGTATGTATGCTTTACTTTTATTTAAAAACGGAACCTGTTTGCTCACTGAAGTGATCTGCTGTGTTAGACTAGCACTTGAGAATAGCTCCCTCTGGTTTCTGGACACAGCCACAAGACACTCTTTGATACCCTTCCAGAACTGCAAGGGGCTTACTGCTTTAAACTTCAGTTGTTTGTCTCCAGCAGGTGGTGTCTGCCTTCTGGTTGGCCTCCCTGCAAGGCTGAAAGGGGCCTGCTTGTGAGGCATGGGAGAGTTCTTAACCACGTCGTCTCTTTATGTTTGCTTTTATTCTGAAAAATATTTACGATAAGTAGGTTTATAAATAGTATTTTCAGAATAAAATTGTGGATTGTTTATACACTTCATTTCAGATCAGACACCAACACCAACTCGATTCTTGAAGAACTGTGAAGAAGTGGGCTTATTCAATGAACTAGCAAGTCCATTTGAAAATGAGTTTAAAAAGGCTTCTGAAGATGACATTAAGAAAGTATGTTCAAAACCTTTTTCTTCTCAGAGATTCTACTTTTTTTTGTATCAGAATTTCCATTCAAAAACCCCTGAACTTTGGATTTATATATTGCCTTCTAAACTATACCAGTAACACCCAGTGTTCAGTTTGGGGGTTGGAACTAGATGATCTTAAGGTCCTTTCAAACCCTAACTATTCTATGTTTCTATTCTAATCATTTGCCAGCTGCTTATATATGTTGTATGGAGAGAATACAAATCTAAGATTACTCTTCTGAAGGTTAGTTTACCTGATTAATCTTGCATAGTTAGCAGGGACAGTGGGGCACATTGACTTTGTCTTAATTCTTTAATCGTTAGTTTTGATTTAAATTTTGTTAGGCTCTGAGTAAGCAAAAAATAAGTCTGAAAAGTAAAGAGTTTTTGTAGAAAGAAAAACATTTGCAAGAAACCAACATCGAAAGGATAATATGTGAACACTAATCATTTTGATCAGTTTTAAAATACCCATGTTTTTCTAAGAATCAATAGTCATCATAATGAGAGTTAAATACTGACTAAATTTAAGGAAGCATCAGTAATTTGGTTATTTTATTCACTTTGTGTTGAAATCACTTTTACCTAGAAATTATTGATCACAACCTAAACATCTACCTTTTTTTTTAATGTACAGATTGAAATATATGAAAGATTTGGACTGTATTTGTTCAGCAACTTCATGTTTTTTATGAGGAACTTCCCATACATTTAAATGCAGTTTCTTCTGTTTATTTTAGTGCTTCCCGGTCATAACTGGTATGGGGCCCAAACATTTAAACACTTCTGCAAATAAAAAATCTTGTTCAATGTCCCCTTTGAATACTTTTGCCTGTGGTTGGCTACCTGGCTGACTTCCCCAGGCAGTGATAAAAAGTGTATTTTTATACTCATATATACTGATTTTGCAGAATCAGTATCTGCATTTTTTTTGTTTTAATAAAGATTTTAGTAGGTACATGTGAATAGGATGGATTATTATCCATTCCTCAGGAAGCCTCACCCTTGTTTTGTTACTGCAACTATACCAAATAATGATTTTTTTAATTTTTTTTTTTTCTAAGTTGGTGTATGCTAACTGTTCTTAAAACACTGCATAGGGTAATACTGATTCTGGATTTACTAATACTGTGTTTTCTGTGTAATTCACCATTGTCTTGGAGGAGGTTATAGGAATTGCAAAATATTTTCAATATTTTAACAATTTCTTTAATTGATACTTATTTTCCAAACTTTCCTGTTTATTACAAGGAGAAATAAACTCCTGCCATTTCTCTGATTGTTTATTATACCAAAGCAATCAGAGTAAAGAGTGGAACAATTTACCATAATAGCACACTTTCTAGGAGTTGATCATTTAGTTTTTTCCTGTAGCATATCATATTCAGCTGTGGTATGAAAAGAGATCCCACTTGTAACAGTCTTCCCTGCCCATTAGTAATATATTCTGTAGGAAAACTAGGAATGAATCGAAAAAAAAAAAAACATCTAGAAGAACATAAGTAGAAGATGAGCTTTTGGGGAAGTTTTGTCCCTAAATATCTGTATAGCAGACTAGACAGGAATAAAGGCTTCCAAATCTATAGTACTGCTTTAAGAATTTTTATAACTTAATTTCTTTGTGGCATTTCAGATGTCCTGGTGGATTTTATCTAAGTAGTAATATAAACTTGCATTTCCAATAACCATTTGCTGCAATAAGTCTGAAATTAATTGTCCAGAGTAGTTTTCTCAATTTGGAAATGTAGTTAGGATTTTATCCTTTGTAACATGTAATAATTTATAGAAGGATAATACCTTCTTATAACTGTATTTTTTTTGTGTGTAGGATAGTCCTTCCTCAACTGTATTTTCCTGTGACTCTTGGAAAAGGAAAACTTTAGAAGTGTTTTTAATTATCAAGAAGAAAATACTTAGTCTGACATTTGTGTTGAAAGACGAAGGTTTACTGATGATTAGTGTTCATGTGGATGCTGGAAAAATAACCTTGACTGGTAATGCGTCTGCATTAAGATCTTCCAAACACTGACACCTCTCTGTTCTTATAAGGCTGATGTTTCTCTTCAGTTGTTTACATTTTCTTGTGTATTCTAATTTTTTAGAGATTGAGTAATTTTGGTTTGCACTGTTATTCTTAGATGCCTCTAGATCTGTCGCCTCTTGCCACACCAATTATAAGAAATAAAATTGAAGAACCTTCCGTTGTAGAGACAACTCATCAAGATAGTCCTTTACCTCATCCAGAGTCTACTACCAATGATGAAAAGGTCAGACCTTTTTTTTTTTTTCTCCTTTTGGAATTTATTTTTCAAATTTTCTCATAATCTGTATGTTTATTTTACATGCTGATAGCCCCACTACTTAGCTGTTGAAATTAGAAGAATTTTCATGTGCTGTGTTCTGTGGATATATGCTTCATTTGTTTAATTCTTTAGTTAGCTCTGCTTGCTGCAGTTATTTCTAGAAAGGAAATAAAATTTAATATTCATGCTATGTTAGAAAAGGCTGAGGGGGCTCTTTAAACTGTTTTATTCATCATCATTCATAAACAAGAAAAGAAAGTTCAGTTTCTTCGCTTTGTTTTTAATAATGTCAACAGTTTGTGACTCTTTGTGTGTACAATTTTATGTTTACCCTATGTTTTACCATAAATAGGTTTGTAGAACAGTAGGGGATGTCCTGCAGAAATGTGCAAGGATGAATGCCTTTCAAAGCTAAGGACCAGATAATTTTTGTTTCAAATGTTACACCCTTTCAGCTATAGCAGTGTTGTTTAAAAGTGATGATCCTGGGCATCTGCTTGTTTTAGTGTTTACTTGAATACTTATGGAAGACTGAGGTATTACCTGTCACTACAGGATGTTGCAGTCAAATCAGTTTTAGAACTATTGCTCTAAGAAATAAGTGGTTAAGTAGTAATGGTAACTTTGATGTGTGACTTGCAGTGTTTTCATCATATCAAATTCTCTTGAAGAACACAAAATGAAGCAAAGTCAGTGGAATTCATTATTTCTCTTCCTACTTCAATAGATAAAAATATAAGGAGCAAAACATAATAAAACAATATGGTTGTTCTAGTCAGTCTTTTCACTATGTGCATCTTCAGCGGGCAGCCTGTGTTTGAGGGACTTGGCTACCTTATTCCTGAAGAACAGCAGGATACAGAGGTAATTCACACTGGAAGGAACTTCAGGATTTCCTGGTCCAGCTTCTTCCTCAAAGCAGAGGCTAGCTCTGACATAAGACTGAGTTAGTCTTGGCTTTATGCAGTCTGGTCTTGAAACTTCTGAGAAGGGAGATGGCACAACCTCTCAGTGCTTCCAATGCTGGGCTGACCTTGTGAAAGTGTTTTTCTTTGGATCCAGTCTGAACATCTCTGGTTTCAGCTTGCGCCCCTTCTCTTATCCTGCCAACAGCCACCAGTGTGAGAAGAGCCTTAAGTGTGTTACAGAAATTTAAGAGAGTTTCAGTTCAGATTTGGCTTTACAAAGCTCTGTTGAGTTTTATTAGTTAGCAAGGATGAGTAATCGTAGGTAATCAAGGCAATCATGTAGTCTCAAAAATAATAAAAGTAGTTTAAAGGAATACATGTGAAGAGCTGCTTAGCTTAAGCAAATCATAGTCCAAGTCTTAAGCTGTTTTTATTTCGTCTTTATTTCAGAGGTTAGTTTGGTGGTTTTTTTGCTGCAAATACTTATTCTAAGTGCTGTAATTTTGGCAGGAGATATCATCTTTATACAGTAATGGTTCAGTATCTCATTAGCAGCATTACAAGTGAAAATTATATCTCAATGCTTGGCAGTACTTATAAACTTCTTTCATTCATGATGTAATTTCAGTGTTGTCACTGTAACACTGCTGAAGTGAAAAGCTGCTGCTGCTGCTCAATGCTGTTCTGATGTCTGATTGTAGAGGCAAGCTGAGCATGGATGAGGGTGCTGCTTAGAGTATGCTGCTGCTGAATGTGGCCTGCAGAAGTTGAGAAACATGAGTGAAGTGCTGCTGTTTTCTCCGTTAGATTGTTATATTCTCCTGTAGACGTATTGAAGGAGGGAAGTTTGGGGTTTTTTGGGGCATAGCTGGTTTTAATATGTATATATATGCACTGTAACCACTTTGTTGCCTGAATATATTTTAGTAGCCTTAAATGATTACAGCCCATTACTGTATGTGCAAGACAGTCCTAAGTTTCCTTATAGTTGTCTAAGGAGACTTGTAAAACATAATTACTTTCCTAGTTGTCTGAGAGTTGTGGGAGTTCTATTAGGCTTCAGTAAGAGTTGATATTCTGCTTTGAATAGACCAAGATATCATTAGAAATATTTTAAGCCTTTTAGCCTTAAAATAATAAGCAAATGAAATCTAATTTATTCTTTGAGAGCTTTCAAACTCATTATAGTTTCTGAGTAACAATACTTCAAAGGGTGACCCTCAACAGTTTCCCCGGTTGCTTAGTTCTTATCAAATGGCTAATTGCCTAACTTAATTTTTTAAATCCAATTGTTTTCTTACAGTAGTAATCAGTTATACTATTCGTTCTGGTCATCTACTTTACTGTGTAAAGAATTCTGTGTATTCATTAGTAGCATTAGGAGGTTACTGCATAATATTTACTCTTCGATATGAAATACTTGCAGTATGATTTGCACTGTTGTTTTGGATGTTGTGTGAATTGTATAGCCTGTTTATGCTAGCATACAGATTCAGCTGATGTTCTGAGTTCATGATTCATTGCAAATCAACAGGGATGGTTTTCTCTGGAGTTTATCCATTTTTGGGAGACTTTGACACACTGCCTCTCAGCACTTCTCTTCTTGACCTTCTGTATTTTGGTAGCTGTTTCTCCATCCACACAGACAGGTATTTACAGAGGCCACTGGCACAAACCCATACAAAAGAGGCTGGTACGGGATTACTGTTGCTGAGAATATGTGAATATCTGTTTAGTTTACATTTTTTATTAAAGCTATATGCATGGCTTCACGGCTGCTCTAAGCCGACAGTCTTCATCCCTTTTTCATGGAAATAAGACTTACTTTGCCATAGCCATTTATTCTGTGGTGTTCATATATCTAAATTTACATTTATACATATACTTTTATATAAATGTGGTTGCCATATGTAAGAACGTTACAGGTGAAAGGAAGAACGGGGGAAAAAAGCTCTTGGCCCTCTGTTGGTAGCAAACATGGGTGTTCCTGTGTTAGATCCCTACAGCAGGAATGAACTTTGTAGTGGCTCCTTGTTCACAGTGATAAGACAGGTAACAGTGGCAGACAACAAGCAGGAAAGGGTGAAGCTGAAACCAGTGAAGAATGACACAATATTCATTTCTGAATTGACCATTGCCAAAAGATTATGAGGGCAAGTATTCTCCCCTTATACCTTCCTCTAATTTCCCACGATCAAGCAGTTCAGTCTCTTTTATAATTTTTTTATGGCTCTTCTCACTGAATAAAATCTGTATAGCTGGTATATCAAATGCCCTATTTGCAAAGCAGTGTTTAATCCTGTCCTAAGGGTATGCATTAGTCAACTCTAATTTTTTTTTTTTCTGATTCTGTAATTCCATGCTGAATGTTATCTTCTTGTGACTGAATGCTCATCTGTAATTGTAGGTATTGTGTTCATATATAGCGTTTATAAATACACCAGATTGTACTAAAGAAAAAAATTCTTGCTTTCTTCAATACAGCTCATTGTTACTCTCCAAAACCTCTTGTTTGCCATAACTGTTCTTCTAGGTCCCTTGGGGAAAAGGCTGAACAAACTAATGAACCCTGATGGCAAATCTAGCCTCTGAGCTTCTGAAGGGAGAAAACTTAATCACCTAGTGTCCTTTCTTTCTTAAAGCCTAGTTTACCAGGCCACTTACAGTTCTGTAAAGTGCTCAGAGGAACACACATATTTTGCAATGGATGTATAAAATAAAAACAATCTGTAAGACAACTAAGACCTTACTACTTAAAGCTTTGTGGATGTATTTTAAAAACTTAAGCTATAAATATAAATGTCCTGTAGGACACAGGTCTGAGATGTTTGTTTGAATTATGGTTTAACAGTGGAGTAACTAAATACTGCTGGTCTTATGAGCTTAGTTTTATGTGCCGTTGATTGCAGTAGCTAGTGTCAAAAGAATAAATAACTAGGAAAAATCCTGTCTGAAGATAAATCTGAAGTCTGACAATATCAAGGGTTTCCTGAGGAGGAAGGCATCGGTTACAGTAAGATATGTCTAGGTTTTGAGAAACAGCAAATGCAGGTTCTACATTCTAATTGATAAGGTACTTTACCTGACTGCTAAGCTAAGACCTATAGTCAGTTCTGTCCACTGCTTACATGCAACTGATGAATTTTAATTTCTGTGCTAAAGTAATTTCTTCTGCATCAGGATATGCATATATTTTGCAAAGCTATGAATGTAACACTCCAAGTATTTCTAACTTAGTAGCACTCTAGCTAATAGAAGTACATGGAAAAGGATAAAGACTTACTAAAAAAGACAAATTTTGTTTTGGTTTAATTTTTTTTCCTTTTTACTGAACCATAAAACCTCTGTTTCTCTTGTTTAAATCCAGAACAATGGACTGAACCTGAAATGTACATAAAGACACCATAAAATGCTGGGGTTTTTTTATTCAGAGTGTGGGTAGACATGGTGGTGCTGATAGTGCTGTGGGTTTCTTGGCACAAAACCCCTTAATACCTGATCAAAACTGAATTATAAATAATAGTAGCCTTAGCGTAAGTTGAGCCAAGGTTTGTCATAAACGAAAATCACTGCTGTTGGAACAATTTCACTTTGATGGTGTAAATTATTCATCCAAAGGGGGGTGGTTTTGAATGTCTTTAAATGTATAACAGATTCTACTTGCATAATGTGATAGAAATCCTGATCTTTTCTGTCAAACTGTGTTCATTTAACAGTCAGAATTAATGGACTATAATTGGATCTTACAAACTGATGACTTTCTTTCATTCCTGCAGGAAGTGTCACTGCAGCAGACTGCACAGCCTACATCAACAATAGTTCGTCCAGCGTCGCTGCAGGTTCCTAATGTACTACTTACGAGTTCTGACTCAAGTGTTATTATTCAGCAGGCAATACCATCACCAACGTCTAGTACTGTTATTACCCAGGCTCCATCCTCTAACAGGCCAGTAGTGTAAGTTACATAAGTCTCAGTAAAATGTTTTCTTATGGAATTGGAAAATATTTTGTCTTGTTTACTTTCAGTTACTGTTTCTGCAGTTAATGTACAAATTTCAGATGCTTTGGTGTAATGTGGTGCTTTACTACATATGACACACAAAACTTTCACTACATGTGAAATATAATTCCATGTTCTCCACATCACTAAATTCATGGTTTTGATCTCCAAATAAGTATTACGTTACAAACAAACCAATTTAAAATAATGTGTAAACTTGTTCTTTTCTCTGAATAAGTTTTCTTTTATATAGTTCATTCCTTTTTCAGTCCAGTTCCAGGTCCTTTTCCTCTGCTGTTACATCTTCCTAATGGACAAACCATGCCTGTTGCTATTCCTGCATCTATCACAAATTCTAATGTGCATGTCCCTGCTGCAGTTCCAGTAAGTAAGCATGATGCTATATTAATTTGAAAGTGGAGCAGATTTGCATAAGTGCAGCATAGAACTTAGTTTTAAGCAGCTTGATAGCTGTTTTGGCTTCAGAGGGTAGTGCTGTCATATGCTCTCTGTTATGATAACATACTCAGGTTTTCTTCATTTTTATACTTTATCTGGTCAGCTTGTTAGACCTGTCACCATGGTGCCTAGTATCCCAGGAATCCCAGGGCCCTCCTCCCCACAGCCAGTGCAGTCTGAGGCTAAATTGGTAAGTGAAAAACTCCATTATTCCTCAAGAAGAGTAACTTGAGCAATTAATTAAATTCTATTGCTTTTTAAAACAGCTCTAGTTTTCTTTTGTTAGTCTAAATTCTGCAAGTACAAATTTAATAAAACCAGAAAAATAACAGCTGCATTTACTTTACAGATATTTCAGATTCCAGCCTATGTTAGTTCTGTTATTAATGGTCATTTTGATCTTATTTTCAATCGTTAGTTAAAAATCTAGTTAATTTAAAATAAACTCTTTGCTCCTGTATTGGAGGATAAGAAGTGTTAGTTGGAAGAAAGACAAGATTAGTAGCATAATAACAGGGAACATCACCATCTGAGAAGCGTAGTATGTTTCCTCCCGAAGGATATATTTCTTTAAAAAAATTGGAAAAGGTTTTTTCTTAACAATGTTTTCAGAATCTCAGCTGAATACAGTTCATTTGGCAAGAGTTTTGTAATTAGATATGTAGTACTGACATAGTTAAGAAATTGTTTTGTGTGGAGGCTGTTTCTGTTGTTTTGGGGCAGTTTTGGGGATTATTTGGGAAAATCATGAGTAGATTTTATTTTTTTTTCCACAGTAATAGTGATCCAGTTATGGTGGTACTTTGATCAATTCCTTCAAAAATCATCTGCAATGTTAGGTAGTTGCTTCTTTGGTTTTGCTCTCCTGTTTCTTCCAACTGTTCAAAAGCAATAGAAAATCTATTTTTAAACCATAATTAACGCATTTATGTATTTATAAGACGCCTCTGTAAACAGTATGTATCTTGTGAAGTAGTGTTCCTCTTCTGACTCTTTATTTTGTGCTGGAAAAGAATCAGGAACACCTGCTAGATAAAACATATTTTTGTACTTCAGTGTTGTTAATTGAAACGATGCCCTTAACATCCTTTGTTACCTCGTTTCTCTCGACCTAAACCTGTAGGTTTTCTTTCCTTACCCATTTTCTCTCTTCAAATCACAATATAAAAACCAGTGGGTCTTTGAATAATAATTATTCTGCTGTCTGGAGTAATGGGATTCCAGTATATACACTCGACCACATTCACCAGATACTGAAGTTAAGGTGGAGAGCTGGTCACTAAGTGCACTGACTTTTCCTAATGCTGTAAGGTCTTCCTTCATTTTCCTCCATTATTGAACACTATGACTTTTAAAATAGTGTAGGGAAGGACAGGAAGAAGGTCTGTTTGTGTACATCCTTGTACCCCTGCGAATGGGAAAAGGAATCCTTTAATAACTGAGTATTTAAATGTAACCAGGTCTGATGAAATTAATTTGTTAGATCTACAGGAGAAGAGTGTCAGAAAGTGAAAACGAGAACTGTTTTCTCAGAAATCGTGCATTTCATAGGAGACTCATGCACTGAATTCTGCTTTGAAATCTAGGAGCAACTGGTTCCAAATAATTTTTTTATATGGACAAGAAATTAGGTTTTTAAGCATATTACTGACTGATTTGTTTTCACAGAGTTTTAAAAGGAGAGAAGGAAATACATGTATCTGAGGAAGAGTTTGATCTTACATTGGAAGGAGCAATCACTCAGATGCAAAGAAAAGCAAAGATCATTAGGCTTAAAAGTTAACAGTCTCATTAGTCTTCTCGTTAGAATTTAGCAAATATACACACTTCAGTGACTGCTTATCTTTTTTTTTAAGTGAGACTGTAAAAAAGGGTATTTGCTGTATTTCTTCTTTCTTGTTGCTTAATGTAAAGCATGAGCAGAATTCAAGAATATCAGAATTCCGTATGCTACTTGTGCTCATTTGTTTTTATATAGTGCCTGTTCACAAAAATAAAACCCATAATTTCTTATCGCTTCTAAAGGAAAGGCAATTTAATGAGAAACTTTATGTAGAAAAGCTTCTAACAGGAAGACTAACTCACGTGCCATGTAATGCATTGTTGGCAGATACGTGATGGTTTATTAACTGTAAAGTTCCATTTAAATTTTTAAATTTAAGTCTGCAATGCCAGATCCTTTCTTTTTCATGTATCTTTTGGAAATAATTTTGCTTCCTACATACTAAATTCTGGAAAGGTATGGTAATCAGGTTTATTTGTCGCTTGTTTTCATATTAAGCCAACAGAAGACTTAATATTTAGTTTTACTTGCTTGCTTTTTATTTCATTAATAGTTTACATTTAAAGTTGAAATACAAGCCATCACACTGAACTTTAGTAAGTGAACACTGTATGTTTCATCACAGTATATATTTCATCTATTAATAACATACTGTAATTTGTGGATTTATTGCTATGTTAGCAGAACACTGGGAACACACCTCCTGTGTCCTTTGGCCTACCATAGCCACATTTCTCCCTCATGTTGGGAGGTAGCCCTGAAGGGCAGAGTAGTCCAGGAAGGCTGGACATGCTTCAAGAAGGAAATTTTAAAGATGTGGAAGCAGGCCATCTCCATGTGCTGAAAGACAGGCCATTAGGGAAGAAGACTGGCTTGGCTAAACTGAGAGCTTTGGCTGAACTTTGATAAAAGAGAGTTTATAACCTTTGGAAGAAGGAAAGACTACAAGTATGTTGTGAGGTTATGCAAATTAAAAACTAGAAGGGTCAAAGCCCAGCTAGAACTTAATGTGGGTACTGATATAAAAGACAATTATAAATTTTTCTGTAAATACATTAGCAACAAAAGGAGGGCAAAGAAGCATCTCCATCCTCTATTGGATGTGAGGTGAAACATGGGAACAAAGGATGAGGAAAAGGCTGAGTTACTCAATGCCTTGTTTCTCTCAGTCTTTAATAGTAAGGCCAGTTATGCTATGGGTACCCAGCACCCTGAACTGAAGAACAGGGATAGGGTGCAGGATGAAGCCCCGTAATCCAAGGGGAAATGGTTATTGACCTGCTACGCCACTTAGACACACACAAGTCTATGGTGCTGGATGGGATCCACCCAGGGTACTGAGCCAACTGGCAGAAGTGCTCACTGAGCCACTTTCAGCCATGTAACAGCAGTCTTGGCTAACTGGGGAGGTTCCAGTTGACTGGAAGTTAGCAAATGTGACTTCCATCTACAAGAAGGGCTGGAAGGAGGATCCAGGGAACTACAGGCCTGTCCACCTGACCTCAAGTCTTCTGAGGAGCAGCTGAGGGAACTGGAGTGGTTTAGTCTAGAGAAAAGGAGGCTCAGGGAGAACTTACGTTCTCTACAACTAGCTGAAAGGAGGTTTGTAATAGATCTTTGGAATTTTCTTAGTTGTTGCTTTGTTCTATTTGTTACTTATTGTTTGGAAACACCTTTTATTGTTCTTTATAGACAGACCTTGCAGTCTCATGGATTTTTTTGATATTATAAAATACGGAAATAGAATATGTAGCAAATACAAAAATCATGTTCAAACAGTTTCCTAACATTGCAACTGTCCCTCAGATATTGAAGGAAATTTGGTAGTGTATGGGATGCAAAATCTGTAAAGTTAATGTGTGTTTTTGTATCTCCAAAGGGTTTTGTCATATATGCTTTTGGCCATCATTGTTTGAATATTTCTTTTATTCAAAGGTCATACTTTCCTAATAAGGCATTCTGCAGTATGAGTGTACTATCTCAAGGTATTATTAATTAACTCAGGTCTCCTACTTCAGAGATTGAGTGAAATACTTGAACTGTTTGCAGAAACTTTATCTCTTATAATCACTTATACAATATCCCCAGATTGCTGAATTGTTATCAGATACAGATCTGTCCTGTGCAGAAGGCACAACTCCTTATGTTTTGGATGACTGGCACAAATCAAGGCAGGAGCCAGACACTTCCCTTCATTTGTGCTTTGTGCCTTTCACTACATAGGCTGATTCAGCAGTTCATTTCTTGCATGGCATTTCAAGGAACTAATGTATTTTAGAATTTTATAATAAGAAAAGCACTTCGTGCTCTGATTTCAATTCTCATCTCAGTAATTCTTTCCTCTCTTACCTTTTTACAAAAGGCTATTGTTGTTTAGACTTCCATTATTTATTAAGTGAAGGTGAGAACTAAGTTGATACAAATCAGATTAGAGATTGTAGTGCCATTTTTTCCTAGTGCTGTGGAGTTTAATTATTTAAATATGGGTTTGGGGAACCTAATTTCTATCTTTTTATTAATGTGAAAATAACACACTACTATTTTGATGAATACCTATTGTAGCCTTATGGCTTGCGTATGCCAGACTGTACATAGAGCATCATATCTTTCTTTTGCTAAAGTTCATTCATGATCTTATAAAAATTGACATTTTGATTTCTAAAAGCTAATGCTTAAAATAATTGGCAGAAAATCTTTTTGGTCATGGGCATAGGATGCCTTCGTGTAACACAATTAAATTTTTAATTCAGCTATCCTAGAAGTCTTAAAACCTGTTAAAGATAAGGGAACTAACATTTAATTTTATTGTCCAATACTGAAGTTATTGTAGTGAACATAGCTGATCCGTTCACACCTGTGAAAGGCACTGTTTTGAACGTTCTTGGATCCTATTTCTCTATTGCTTATAGAACTAAAGTGAAGTATGACTAGGGATTTTATTCAGACACAAGCTGTCTTTTAGAATCATAGAGTCAAGTAGGTTGGAAAAGACCTTTAAGATCATCAAGTCCAACCATTACCCCAGCACTGCCAAGACCACCACTAAACCGTAACACTGAGGGCCTCATCTGCACGGGTTTTGAACACTTCCAGGGATGGTGATTCCATCACTTTCCTGGGAAGCCTGTTCCAATGCCTGATCACCCTTTTGGTGAAGAAATTTCTCCTAATATCCAATCTAAACCTCCCCTGGTGCAGCTTGAGGCTGTTACCTCTTGTCCAATCACTTGTTACTTGGGGGAAGAGACTGACACCCACCTCACTACAACCTCCTGTCAGTAGTTATAGAGAGTGATAAATCAGGTCTTCCCCTGAGCCTTCTTTTCTCCAGACTAAACAACCCCATTCCTTCAGCTGTTCCTCATAAGACTTCTGCTCCAGACTATTTACTGCTACTGTTTTGAAAATGTCCTTGTATCTTGTACTGAGAATGACATTCAGTAGGGGTAAAAATGAATTCCAGATTTCTGTGGCACACTGAATAATATAAATGATATTATTTTTTTTTTATGTGACTCTGTATTTGTTGCTATGTTAAAGAAATCAAATGCAGAACTCGGTTTTGTGGTATTTTAGAGAGGCTTAGAAGTAGATGCAGTATCTATGTTTAAAAAGAGCCAAAACAAAAAAACTTCATTAAGGTAAGGATGTATGATTCTAACCATTACAGAGTTGCTTCTGATCCTTTTGTGAGAAGATTTGTAATTGTATGCTTTCTATATATGAAAGATGAGACATGAGTTACTTGTAAAACAACCTTTTTTTGAGTGTACAGCTTGTAGATGCAAACTTAATGTTCAGACCCTTCTGCATGGATTGCCGAAGCTTCTACAGAACTTAAAAATTGCTCTAACACTAGATATTTCCCTCTGTCTCCTCCTATCCATATAAATTTATACCCATATAAACCCTTTTGTCACAATCTGAGAAATACCTTGCACACAGTGGGCAACCAGTAGGCTTTCTGCAGGAGGTTACTACTGAGAAGTGACAGAGGGCAGCTTGGCAAATGTTCAAAACCGACATTAACTTGCTGGAGCCCGGCATGGGACCTTGTGTTCAGCAGAATTCTTCTGACCTGTCTCTCTGCGTGCCGAGCTAATCAGCAAACACCTAATGAGCCTACTCTAAAGAAACAGGCCCTCTCACAACCTACTTCATTTTCGTATGTTCTCTGGGGGTGGAAAGACAAGACTTCATAAGGACTGATGATGCTGCAAAGACCACAATAATGATAATTAACTTGCTGAATTTAGAAGATTATGCTGTTAATTAGTTGCAAAATAAAGATAAGTAATAGAGCAGCAGATGGTAGGATAACACCCAGGAGAAGGAGGGTTATTACTCTGATGAGCTTTTGTGGCAGATATGAAATATGGATCTGAGTTTTTCACAAATTGTTTCTGGAGAATATTATCTTGTTTCTGTGAGCTCTTGATAGAATGATCTAGTCCTACCAAATTTTGACAGATGTGGTGAGGATTTGTTTTCAAGGATATACGTGAACAATAAAACCTTGCTAATAATAAAGATTTTAAAAGCTGTTAAGCTATTTGAAAACACCTATTTTACTTTGCCTCTAATAACCAAATAAGATCAAACAAACCTTGGTTGTCATAAGGTTTCTCCACATAATAATGCCTCTATACACTTATTTGTTTATATTTGTTTGCATATGTACTTGATTTTTAAAAATAAGGTTCTCATTGTATTTGTGGTAACGATCTCCCTGCTCACAGGAAGCCCAATATCCATATAGTATTTTACTCCAGCATTACCTTCTATAATATGAAACCTTTTAAATACATGAGTTGGATATCTCTTTGTGAAAATCTGTAGATACTCCTCAGATTTTCACAATATTTCTGCATTTATGGATAATGTTAATCATACCAATTTTAGTTTCAGATTTTAAAATTTGTAATAGAAAAGTAAACCCAATTATTTTCTGTTTCCATAGTTCTTTACATTTAACAATGTAATTTTCAAAAGGAGTTTATTTACTTTTAAATTTACAAAATTGTAATGTTGTAATGTTAGCATTACAATAGGAAAAGTCCTTTGACAGAACATCCATTGTGCCTGATGATAGATCTTTTATAATGTAGGCAGTATTGGGTGATTTCTTTCACTTTCTACTGCCACTTTCAAATTAAAAGCAAAATATACGTATTTAATAGCATGAACATTCTTTTTAGCTTAACTTTGTATATATTTCTTTAAGAAATGCAGAGGTAGAAAGAATGGAGCTAGACAATAAGAACAGTTATTTGCCTTATGTGCACATTAAAAAAATAAACCCACCAAACCAAAAAGAAGGAAACAAGAAACCAAGACCTTAACCAAACCCTAATTAGTTATGTTTTATCTCCTAAATCTTCTGAACTTGGACTCTCTTTCATTAAAGAAATGGATATGCCAGGGAAACTTTTTCTTTGTAACCAACTTTACGCAAACACTGCAAAGCATTTTTAGGAGTTCATCGATTTCTGTTATTTTGAGGTATTTTTGTGGAGGATACTTACATAAGGATTTGCTCATGCAGTCACGTGCAGAGTAGGTAAGATATTCTGGCCATACACATACTAACCATATAAATGCTTGTGTTCTGTTGCTGTGAAAATTAGAAGTTAGCTTGTTACCACTGAGCTTACACATCCAGACACTTCAGTTGGATGAAACCTCATAATTTTTATTTCTCATAGCAGTGGAAGAGAAGCATAGATAGATCAAGTTACTGTGTCTTGGTTGAGTGATGTGGTGGATTGGCCCAGACCCGTTGTACCTGGTGTGTTGCAGATAATTGGTACTGTTAGTTCAATCTAGAGCAGTCACCACAGAAAAGACTTCCTACAGAAGTCATTGGTGAAAGATTCCTTAATAGCAGCCCTGCGGAGGAACATTGGAGTTTCTTGGTTCTCTTTGTAGTCCTTAAATGGGATATCTGCCAATAGTGGTTAGATACTACAGTCAACTCTATAGATCTGATAGCTGATGTAGCTGCCATATTGCAGACCTGAAGATTTTTTTGCAGTTCTGACAGAGGTAGTCTGCAATCTGTTATTCTGATTGTAGAATAGTATCCAGGAAAGCCTATCATCATGCAAGAGAGGAGAGTGGTGTTGCTATATTCCAATTACTTAATTGTTGGGAGACATTGTATACTAGAGGTTATAGAGAATACCTGCTTAAATAGGTACAATGTCTTCTGTTTATTTTGAGCTGGCCAAATGCAGCCTAGCTCCAGCATTTTTAAGACATCATATTAATACTAGTACTTTGGCAATACTTTGTTCATATTCTGAAATATGATGTTACAAGTTACCAGAGTATTAACAGAATGTCAGGTATTAAGTCATTAACCTGTTCTTAAACTTGTAGTGGATTCTTTAAAAGTCTAGTGCTCAGTAGAAAACCATTATTTAATACCATTTGTCTAATAAGGAAAATTCTTTATTAAAACTGAAAATTCATGATGAAGTATACAGTATTAATGAAATTTTAAGGAAGAATTGGGAATTGCGAGCAGTCTTATCTACTGAAATTTAGTGTGACCCTTTATCACTTAAGATTAAGAATTTGTAAATAGGCTATATTATTTTTTATAGTTTTAATAGATTTCACCAAAAGGGGAGTGAAATAATTTTCAAGAGGTAGTCAATAAAGTGGTTTAAAATAATCTATAAAGCTGTCAGTTGGTCTTGAATGTATTATTTACAGCTGAACTTTAAAGTTCATAGTGCCTGTGTGCAACTAAGGAAGAACTCCAAACCTTTTAAAAAATTTTGATGTAAAATAGCATGCTGTAACAGGTTGCATATTTCTCTGTATATAATCTTTACATGTAATATGAATCTTGTTATTATTTTGTACATTATTGAGATGTTTCAGCAAAGATCTTGGCTTTTATCTAATAATTACTTATAGGAAGGATTGTAAAGGTGAGTTTTTGTAAAGACCATGAAAAAAGGGAGTCATTACAAGCTACTTAAAAATGGATAGAGAACGCTAAGATTTATAAAACTGAAGAAGTTTGTGTTATTTTTTTATTGCCTATTTTCCCTTGTATGGTGGTTATCTTACTGATCTGTACCTTGTGTAATACCAGTTTCAGCAACTGTCTGTTCATGACCTTACAGTCATCTCTCTATGGGCATGATTCATCACAAAGGAGGCTTTTTGTTTATTTCTCTGTACAGCTTACCATCATTCTCTTGCTGAGATCCTATGTAAAGCCTCATTGCTATTGTCATGCTTGCAAGAAATTGTCACCTATCAGTAGATATAGGCCTAGATCACTGTTGAAAGCCTGAATAAAGAAACAGCTATTTTAGAGTTGAGCTTCTGTTTCTGAGTTGGAAGTAACTACTAGTATAAATATGAATATCTCCTCAAGTTAGCATGATAGAATATTTCCTTTTCTTTTTCCCTTCTTTTTTTTTTTCTGCTCCAGAGATTGAAAGCAGCCTTGACCCAGCAGCACCCTCAGGTAACAAATGGAGATACTGCCAAGGGACATCCAAGTGGATTGGTTAGGACTCAGTCAGAGGAACCACGACCACAATCACTACAGCAGCCTGCAACTTCAACAACTGAAACACCGGTATGACAACAAAGTAGAGGGTTACTCCTACTCACTTCTCTGTTATGCAGAAAAAAACCCAGTCTGTTTTTCTTTACTTTTGATTTGTAAAATAGAGGTTAACATGTGCTGCAGACTCCCCTAGGAGTTCATAATGCTTCTAAAATGTATTATCCAAGATGCCAATTTCAAAATAGGTATTATGTATCTGATCAAATTTAGAACCAAGTTCACTTGATTTCTGTTCGCTAGCAGGAAATTCTGTGATAACTGAAAATTGTACAGCTGGTTAATATATATTTGAAAAAGCTAAGTGCTTTCATTGTGTATTTATATTGCATCTCTTGAATATTTCATATCATAAATACTCTTCAGAATTTTTTTTAACTGCATCAGGTATCATGCTTATGTTAATTTGATTATCTGGGCTGCCACACAAAGTTTCAGCTGTGTGATTAAGTGTACTGTGCCATCCTCGATACTGAAAGGGAAGCTCTGAGTCTATGAATGATGTGCTGTCCCTTCGGGATGATAGATGAGAACTCCCATACTACCTTACAGCTTTTAAAAGAATATTTTCTTAATCTCACATGGCAGAATTTTCAAGATGAAAAGCTTGCTGTTTAGTAATTTTGTGGTTACTTTAAAATCGGTATTTAAAAAATTAGTATTAAAAGGAAAAAAGATGGCAAGTGTTTCATTCCTAAAAGGCTGATTTGAGTTCCCAGGTGTGTTTTTAATTATTAGCTATCTAGAATTTATGCCAAATCAATATGGCAACTGAGACGTATTTAGGGTTTTTAATTTAAAGCTTTCTTACTGTGCTAGACTGAATGTGTGGGTGCACCTGTGAGTATGTCATGTAGACAGTTATATTCTGTCTATCCTATAACTTTAAAGGATTTTAAGATCCATTATATTGTTATCGTAATTCATTAAGTCTTTGCCTAGGGTCTCTATACAGCTATGAAAGGAGCATAATGTATAATTTACAATATTGCAATATTTTGATCTGTTCATAATATGTGGGTGGATATAAGGGAAATTGGTATGCATCCATGAGGAACACATCAAGTAGGTAATTGCTATCTGGAGATCCAAGGATAGGTATCAGCACTGACAGCATTTGTCAAACAGCTTCTATACATTGGGCATAAAAACTGTGTAGTATTTCAGTTATGACTAGGTTTGTGGGTGGAGCATTTCAGAAGGGTCAAAAGTAGAAAATCTATTTCCTGCTAAATTTAACTTAAAAGTTATTTTGGGTGGAAGAGCTTTTTAAACTTTACCTTTTGTAAATACTTCTGTCATCAGAATTGGTAAAAGAATGTTCTGAGAGTTGACCTAAAGAAGCATTGCTTCCAGGCTTTTTACAGTTGCCAAATGTAAGTGTCATATAAATTTAACTCTGTGAAGTGATTGGCTTCTTTTAGAGCAGTTTTAAACCAAATCTAGAGCCATGATTAAAATACTACATGTTAATGTAACATGGTAAGGAGTGTATAAATACAGTGAAAGTTTTAAAACATAGATGTCGAGTTAAAGGACATAGCTTTCCACTGAGGAAATGTATACACTTTAATACTTTTTACTGTGTTCAGGCATCACCAGCTCAGCCTACTCCACAAACACCAAATACAGGTGGTCGGCGAAGAAGAGCCGCCAATGAAGACCCTGATGAGAAAAGAAGAAAGTTTCTGGAGCGAAACCGGGCTGCTGCTTCCCGATGCCGACAGAAACGGAAAGTCTGGGTGCAGTCTTTGGAGAAAAAAGCAGAGGACCTGAGCTCACTAAATGGCCAGTTACAGGTACACTTTTTTATTTCAAGTAAAAATTAATGAGTTTTTCCTTTCTTACTGATAATGGATCAATGGAACTTAAACTTTGCATGAAATCTGAAATTAAATGGTTTTGCAGCTGGTGGCTCAGGTCAGAATTGATAATTCAGCACTAATTGCATATAGCAGTAAAATAAAAATACTGAGATTTCAACATGTGTAAACATCAGGATCATACCGTTTTGTCCTTTGTTCCATTTTAAATAACTTTCAGACTGTGATGCCAAACAAGGATGACAAGATGTGTTGTAGTAAAGGCATATTATCAAAGTAATAGCCTTACCTTACAAACATCTTGCTCTTAATAATTTGTATCACAGCCTGGGTTATTTAAATAAGATTTTGTTTGATTTCCTTTGGTTCTTTTTAACTTCACTTTTTTTCCTTTAAAGTGAATGTAGTGCTCGTGAAAGGTGCCAGATTGACATCACTGGAAACTGAAGGCTTCTTTTGTCCACAGAACAGGTACAGCTCAGGCAGTGGCAGTGCAAATTTCCCCACACTGCCCTCCCAGTGTGCATAAACCCTATAGCGAGCAGCTGTAAGAGGGTAGTCTAGTGTACATTACAAGTAATTTTTCCACCTCATCTTGAGGTTAGCAATCTTGGAAAGTTGTCAAGTGGACACACTTCTTCCCCTGTAGAACAATATATGACCCTTTTGCTTAAATTACTATTAAATGTTGAAGCATACTTTCTTAACGTTTTCCAGTAGCAAGTGAGAATTGGCACAAAGTATTGTCAAAAAGCTTTGTTTTGAAAATTACAGAAAGAAAAAGTAGTGTCATTTCCTAAATGACACATTCATTTAGAAAATGCGATGGAAATTATTTTGGTATGTTAAAGTTTCACTTGTCCTTTCATCAGAGCTATTCAGTGAGTCAAAATCACTAATCTTTTCTTTCCTATTAAAATGTCTTTTTCTTGCTGTGTGATAAAGAAAATGTTCTGGTTTGACCAAAAGGAAGGTACGGTGTGTTGAGATTACTTTTTATCATGTAATCAAGATCACAGTGTATCAGTTGTCTTCATGTTCATGTCTTCAAAAATAAAAATACTCGGCATCCCAGACTGTAAAATGTAAGAAATTCCTACCTAAGCACACAATGTGAAATTGTTTCCTGTATTCCAAAAATCATGACACTGTGCACCAGCATTAGATAACCTTCTTGCAAATACATAGTCTTCTCATACCTGTTCACAGTCTTTAAACATGTTCCTCACAGTCCTCACTGTAAATCCATTAATTGCAAGATGGTATGTAGCACTATAGCTTCAACAACCTAAGAAACAGGTGAAGGGAGATCCACAGGGAGAAAAACAAACAAAAAAGATAGGGTATATTTCAGTGCTTCTAAGTGGAAGTAATTATTGGTATTATGTGAACTGCCTGGAACTTCTGCATACCAATTTTTATAACCAAAAATTATGTAACTACCGTAGCCAGAATATTTCCAGATTTCCAAGAGTTAACTCAGTAATAGTGAATTCAACAAAAAATTTCTTACTGTCTGCCAAAAGCAAAACCGTGTAACTGTGAAGAGCAGGATGACTTGAAAAGAAAATTGAATGCCAGAGAAATAATTAAACTGTGCTTCATGTGAAAACATTAATCAATCCTGTATTCCCATAATAATTTTTCACTTGACAGGCTAACACAGCTGATTGGCATAGAGGGCAGTAATGACCCATGATTACTTACTTTATGCTTAATAGTAAATTTAATAAGTTTGGAGTTTTGGCTTAGTACAATTTTATAGACTGAGTGTTAGGGTTTAGTAGTTCATATTTTGTTTAATATCTAAATGACCTGCTCAGCTGAATTTACTGAGGTGTTACATGTCCAAGAGTAGGCTAATACCAAAATAACTACATTGCATTGCTTCACATAACCACTCTGACTTCTTTCAATGCAAATAGTAGCTTTCTTGTAATGTCTGTGCCAGACCTTCTAATGTCAATGTCAAGGTTTTTATGACTGGAAGCCCTGTAACAGTACACACAGATTTTGAAGAGATTTACTTGGTTGATATATATATTTTGTTCATAGTTTTCAGCTTTGTGTAGATTTTCTGCCTACTTTCTTTCTTTAAGTGTTTAAGTGTAACTTCCTTTTTAAGCATTATTTTCCCAATTTTTGCTTAAGGGGAAATTTCCATCTATTGCATAACACCAGTAATATATGTAGGTTAGGTTGGCTGTCTTTATTATAGTCTTGCCCTGTAAGGTTTTTTCATGCATGCAACCTTTTAAAGTTTATTTACTATTTGCTTCTTATGGACTGTGTTTTCTACTAATGTTTTAACTTGTTCATTGATTTTAAATTTTATATACCACATTGGGTTGCCTCTGTACCTTACACATCACAGCAGGGTCTGATATGCTATATAACATTAAGGAAGTATTGACAGTGTGTCCCCAGTGGCCACTCAATTGTATTGCAGGATCAGATGCCAAAGTTCATTATGTGATCTCTATTTGGTCCTTGATGGTTTAGTAATCTTAGAGGGCAAAGTATTAGTAGAAGAATGGCCTATCTGCCTCACAAGGTCATTGTAAGTTTTAATGAATTAGCAGTTAAGTGGTGGTTTGTACTAATGCTGCAGAAGCTGCTTTCAGAAGGCTAAATTTTGATAGAAATGCCTATAAGTTAAGGTCATAGAATTATGGAGTGGTTTGGGTTGAAAAGGACCTTAAAGATCATCTAGTTCCATCCCCTGCCACATGCAGGGACACCTTCCACTAGACGAGGTTGCTTAAGTCCCCTTCAGCCTGGCCTGGAATAAAATAAAAGGCCCTTTCCTATATAGAGGTATCTTGTTGATGTTGCGCAGAAAGAAACAGGAAGAGCAGTGTTTGAGCCACATCAGTCCCCTATCCCTATAAGTCACATCTACATGTGTTTGATGATAGTTTTGGTAAATATATTTTATTCATAAATACTGTCCCACACCTTGCTGAGTAAGGGTTAATCTGGTCCCACTATTGCATATGCATTTTGGATCCAGGGAGAAATAGGCAGATACAGAAGGAACATACTGTATTCTGCGTGGTGTGCCTTTGTAAGAATACAGAAGGGAAAGTATCTCTTGAAAAATGGAGTGCAGGTAAAAACAGATATGCTTTCTGCCAGAAACCTGCTTTCTAATCTTAGCACTTTTTGAAATCTGGGAACATAAAAATTCTTTTGACAGCATGAGAGATATATTTCATGTTTATTTAAAGAAATGCTGATGCACACTTGACTTGATATCTCTCTCATTAATGAGAAAGACTTTTCCAGTGTGAAAACTTAAAATAATCTTTCTTGATGTGAACTATTGAAATGTTTATTCCATGTGTTTCTTATTAGCCTGTTTTCAACATGTTAAATGACCACTACATGCTAACATGTTTTAAATGAGATGGAAAGACTTGCCATTGTCACATACATGATACGAAATTACAGTGTGTATGGGAGTTGGTTCTAGCAACCCCACTTTATTACCAGTTAGAAGTGGTTGTTACCACTTAATATGTAAATACAGCCCTCTGTGACACTCTAGGTACTGTGTGTCTAGCAGGCATACTCTGTTCTACTTTCAGGGATGATTTGTGCATTGCATGTAACGCTGTTGGCATACAGTGTTCATGTTAATAGTGCTAGCTATGTATTCAATGAGAAAACATCAACTTTTTTTTTTAGTATAGGAATGCAAGTGTTCATAAACATTAGTTTTATTTCACTGATGAACAGCAATTTCATATTTATATCGGCTGCTTGCATATAAAATTATTCCTTAAAATGTGGAAGATGGAAGTAGAAAATTCCTGAAAAGCTTTCCCCCAATTTAATCACTTATTTTGCTAATGTTCCTTTAAACTGAGTAACAGAATCATGTTTCATATTCTTGGACATTGCTGCTTCTGTAGATTATCAAGAAGTGTCTCAAAACCACATCAGCACTTTCTTGTTTTTTCCCCAGCTACATCAGTTCTGAGCAGCTGCCTGCTCGGCATCCAGATTTGTGGGTCCTCAGTAATAACGTGATGAACTAAGAGGAAACTGAGAGCTGGAGGCAGAAGTAGTGTGCTTTCTTAACAGCCCCACATTTCAGGATGTGTAATGCCAGCTAGTAGAGAATGTGTGGGTGTTTTGGTAGGGTTTTTTTAATTGCAGATTTTTTTTGTTTGCAGCTGCATTTTTCTTTCATTAGAAATGTCCATCAAGTCAGATTTTTGGCTCTATTTCAACTCTTGCTTTTGTTACAAATTTGATAAAAGACATTTTTGACACAATAAAATGAATAGAAAAGTAGTCCTTAATAGTTTAAGAGGATTTTGCAAGTACAAAGACTTGAAATTATTTGTTTTCTAAATTGGAAAAGAGGGCACAAAGAGGAGCCTTTTCTTTTAAAAATCTATTATTTTAGTTGCAGATATTTGTAAAATGTGTTACTTAGTGTAATTAAACCTACTCAGTTCTGTTCTTAAAAATTGTTTTCCTTGCTTTGGAATCCATCGCTTTACTTCTAGCTAGCAAGTAAATACATCGAGTTTCCTGTGGTTTATTTTTTCCAAATACTTTTAGTTGCAATCCAGGTTTCCCTTGTTTGTTTTCTCTTTAACTTGCTCCCAAATGCATAAAAATATGCATTTACCAAACAGTTATGTCATGTATGTGGTATTTTATGCTAGCGTGCAAAGGTTCTTATAGTTTTAAGTAACTTCAAGTATCAGTGGAAAGGGTTTGTATTTAAAATAAAATAACCCATGAAAAGCAAATATTGTGACAAGAGAAGGGGATCACAGAGCATTACAGATAACTTGATTCTGTAGATACAGAAACATTTTTCTACTATTTAAAGTGAAAATGGGTCTATCAAAATGCCATTCCCTTCTTAATTTGGGTTGTCACATATGATGCAGTTATGTAGCGCTTCTCATCTATAGATACCAAACTGCTTTACAGGAGGGGTGAGTATTGCTGTCTTCCATTTTACAAATGAGGAAATAGCAGCACAAAGAAGTAAAATGACCTTGCTCAAGGTCTCCCAGTAGTGGAAAGGCACAGCCTAGAAATAAACCCAGTCACTGGATTCCACAGGTGCTGTCTCCTAGATTACACTCTGCTTTAGTGACATAAACTGACATTTCAGGATTTTGTCAGTATTATCAAGGATTCCTTCATACAACATGTGTATGTATGGATGTCAAAGCAAAAATTGATCTAGAAATGAACGCACATTTGCTAAATTACTTTCCAGTACATGACATTTTCAAAGTTCAAGTACAAATATAATCACCAAAACTCATTCTGCATTAGCTGATTATTTATTTTAATTTTTTACCTTTTTTTTAATGTTGGCTGTGGCATCTGTTAAAATGTGGGTAGTTAAATGTAGATTTACTCTGATGAGGATTCATCACAAAACTTTGCAGAAGAATCTTACAGGAGCTGGATCATGTGAATGAGCTTGTGTAGACTCTGCATCTGCAAACTGAAAAACATATGTTGTATTTTCCAGAAAAAGCATTTCCTGGTTTAAGAAAGTCATAAAATAAAGTTTGGCAAGTTTCACCTGATGTTTACATATTCTGAGATAAAAGAAATGTATACATTTTTGCAATATATGCCAAATGGAAACTTCCTGTGTTTTATCTACCCCTAAATGAACAACTGAAAATCCTATAAAACTTAATACTTACCTTCAAAATGTATATAGTTTGAGCCTGGTAAAGTACGTAACTTTCTTCTCCTTTAGAATGAAGTCACCCTGCTGAGAAATGAAGTGGCACAGCTGAAACAGCTTCTTCTGGCTCATAAAGATTGCCCTGTAACCGCCATGCAGAAGAAATCTGGCTATCATAGTGAGTAATGTTCCATTACCTATAGCCTTAGGCTGCATCAATGAAATACTGCCAAAGTGAACTGAATGAACATTAAAATTGAGAAGTGCAGTTCTAATATAACATTAAAGATATTTTTTTAAAAATCTCAAAGGTTATTAGAAGTCAAAAATGTGTATGTGATATTTAGAAATATATTTTAAGTCCTTTCAGTTGAAATGTTGTGTAACATTGAAGGTTTTATGTTGGTTTAATAAATGCATGTGATAATTAGCATTTAAGGACTATTGGTTACTACACCTGCTTTGGAAAATATAATTTAAGTATTAAAAGCACATGATAAATGATTTTTTTATACTTTATCTTAGCCTAGTACAGTGAAAGGTCCTTGAGGGTTTTTTTTTTCTTCATTGTAATGAGATTTCAGTAGAGGTAATATAACAGCTGTCCTCATTTACCATTACATTCAGGATCAGACAAGCCGTTAAAATAATAAGATGCAGGTTCAGGGCTCCTACTGTACAGTGTCTTCTAGCTTGTTTTGATTTCCACATTAGATGACTACTTTTCTGTAAACAGGGTATTATAAAAAGCAGTTCTAACACTGAAGGGAATAACAGAAGTTTCAGCAGCATGGTTTGTTTTTAATGCATATTTTCACTTAAAGTTGTTAATTTAATTTTTTTTTTCATCCTTCCAGCATTTTAAAGGTTAATTATGCTTCCCTGACTTGTAACTTCCTTTTTGGATATGATACACAGTGCCAGAACCAGCTGCTGGTGCTATAGAATAAATGGCCAATTTTGTCCATTGTACACAAATTTGTTACAAATAACTGAGCTAGGAATGCATTAGGCAACATTCATAATATATAACCCACGGCTTTCATTTTTATGATTTAGTGATATTTCAGGATATTTGTAAATGTGAAGATTGTTTCTGCCATATGTAGCCACTTCATTTTAATTTGCCAGTGTCAGTAATTCGGGAGAATAAAGGAACATTTTGTATTGCATGCAAACGGATCCTCAGGTGCTTGCAATAAAACTTAATGGCCACCATCTTTACTTGTAGTCATTGTAAGCAATTTCATCAGAATGGGCAATATTTTTTAATTTAAAAGATTCGTGAGATTTAGCAATTCTCTATTGCCATATATATTTAGAATACTGATTTTGTCAGTTTTGAGCTTATAAATCTTGGTCCTTTGATCTCCAGTCATTTTGACAAGACAGAAAATAGCATCTTGGAGTAAATTGGAACAGTATAGAAATATGTTTGGGGTTTATATTAACAATGATTGCTGCAGGGATGAGGCCATTATGGCTCCCATCTGACAGAACAACATAATTTCATATGGAAGCTACTAGGGGATAACATTATGCATGCAAGGTTTTCAAAGCAACAAAAAACTAGATTTCTTGAATTTTGATGTTTAGAGGATGTGTGTTCCTGAATTGGCATGAAAAATATTTAAACTTAAGTCTTGGAGTGGCAAACTAATTACATGCTAAGGATTTCTTCATTGAAGATTTGATGATTGGCCTGTTTAGTAATGCTTATTTTCTGTCCTCAGAAAAGAACTATAATGTTCCTAATTTACTAAAGAATGCCAAATTAGTAAGAACTAAAAAACTGAAAAAGCCTACATTTTAGAAAAAAATTATAGTAAGCAAGGAGATTGGAAGCATAGCTCATCTAGTTTCTTGAAAATAAAAGTTCAACATGAATGATAGTTGTAATGCCATCCCTCTGAAACGATTTTGTTGTATTATCTCTGTGTGAATATTGTTAGGAAAGCATGTTGGCTAAGTGACTTACCACAGTACAATTTATGAGAGGGGAAAATGATTTCAGTTAATATGTTCATGAAAATGGTGTTCATATAAAGTATTTTTAAATAAGCATTATGTTGATCAACTAATCTAAATTGAATTGCTTCTAAAATGGTATTGAGTGGTTTAACAGTCTGTCTCTGTAGAAGAAATTGAAGACACCAGCTTACAGGGCTCCTGCAGTGCTGAATATTGTGCACTGCTGAGACAGTACTCGTTCATACTATGCAGATTGTGCTTTAACAGCTAAGTCCGCAATCTAATAGGGTTTCATGTATTATGCACTTCAGTAGGTACAAATAGTCTATTGCTTTTCAGGGTATTTTTGGCACTTTTACTTATCTTTTAAGATCTTTTGGATTTCCCACTCATGTTTTTGTCTTAGATCAAGTGAAAAGCACAGCTGTGCAGATACCCCTTTCTTTGTCGAAAATTGTTCTTGGGATATTTTCCTTATTGAAAAAGTCTGGTGCCTGCTTCAAAAGAGGGTGTCATCAGGACAGAGACATCAGAAAAATGATTATTTAAACATTTTTATTTCCCAAATAATTGGTTCTGAATGCGACTTTAAACACTGGGGGGGGGCCGTGCATGTGGAAGTGCCATGTACAGGAGAAATCTTTCTCATGTTCCTTTCCATTGTGATATTATTGTGATATTATGTCTTTTGAGTTAACAACGTATTTATTAAGGGATGCAGAACAATGGAAGACCTTTCTTCGATAGCTTTCTCTGTATGGAAGTTAATGATCTACTTCACTTCCTCTCTATCTCAGGCTTGTAGCACTTAAAACTAACCCTTGTTCTTGAGTCTAAGGATTTGGCCAACAAGGAAATTGGGGATCAGCAAAAGCAGGATAATAAGAAGAATGAGATTCATAGGAGAATAACAACAGCTCTGAAGACGAGGAGCAGGTGTTATAGTGGGGAGACTGTATTCCATATTTGTTGTCCTACTTACTGCCATTTCATTCTGACTGGGGGAAACAATATGCTAGTCTCAGTAATGCAGTATTTTTCAGGAAATGACACTGGATTTTCTGTTGTTAACAAAGTTTGCATGTATTCCTTCTTACTTGTTTTTTGCATGAGATCTTGTAGGTCTTGACAGAGGTGTAGCAAAGATGAGGGCCTGTTGAATAGGGTTAACTGAATTGGCACTTGCGTGTATTAAAAATTGAATGCCAATTCATATAGAACCAAGAGATCTGGTAGCATTTTTAATCTATAACTTGTTTTTATTGACATGAACAGTCATCATTAGAATTAAATGTGGTACCCCCCAGATGATTCACTAGGCAAGAAATCAGGCTAATAGCCTGATTTAACCCTGGCTTTGAAGATGTGAAAATGTTCTTTCCTGAATATTCCATACTGCAGTCCATATTTTTTGCTTACAAAGTAGTATTTTCTTCTAAAAATGAAAATAAGTTTGTTTTGCAATTTGTGCTGTCACACTATGAATTTGAATTGTTTAGGGGGGTGATTGCTATGTGGGATATGGTGGGCTGCATTTCAGGGGAAAAAATAAGTTAATTTTTCTTCTTCAGCTGCAGATAAAGATGACAGTTCGGAAGACATATCAGTGCCAAGCAGTCCCCATACGGAAGCTATTCAGCACAGTTCAGTCAGCACTTCCAATGGTGTAAGCTCAACTTCCAAGGCAGAAGCAGTGGCCACCTCCGTTCTCACCCAGATGGCAGACCAGAGCACGGAGCCGGTGCTTTCCCAGATCGTCATGGCACCTCCCTCCCAGTCACAGCCTTCAGGAAGTTGATTAAAAACTTGCATTGCATCAGTTTTAGATATACATTTGTGACTTTAAAGGGAAATCAAGAAAAGACCAGTCTCCATCTAGGAGAAATTGTAGCTTAAAATTATTCGTTTTTAAAACTCCAACTTAAATTTGGCTTTAACAATTGGCAGGTGAAGATGAGACAGAACACCAGTTCTGGTCTCTTTGCAAAAGACTATTTTTATTTTTTTTTTAAGTATTAGTTTTACTAGTTATTTTTTTGTGCTTAATGTGTAAAGTGTGTGTACAGTACAATGTGGTTTATTTCATTTTTAATTTGATATTATTTCAACAAACATTGGGGTGAATTTACTAAAGGTCATCCCCATGACTGTGATAGTAATATTATGTGACATTTTTATACCAAAGTTCTGCATAGTCCCTATTGACTTTGTAACGTTAGCAAGGTCATAAAGCACTAGGCAAGAGAAAGACAGTAACAGTAAATTTGCTTTTAGTCTTTTTGCCTTTTTGTTGTTTTGCACATTGAGAGGAAGAACATTGGGGGAAAACCATTTGGGTTGGTTTATGTATAGTTTTTTGGTTGGCTTTTTAACTGTTGAGGGTTTTAATTTGTTTCATAGGGCCAGTACAGTATATGACATACAGTACTCTTATGCACATACCTATCCTAGGTGAAAATCATTACTAAATAGATTTGATTTCTTTTTTTTATTATTGATGTCAGGTGTTTGGGTTTGTGTTTTTTTTTTTTCCCTCCAACATTTTCATTCTGGGGGGAGGAGAGCTTTATTTCTCCAGTCAGAATAGATATCTATAATTACCCTTTGTTGCTAGGCTGAAACCAGTAAGCATATTGTAAAATACAGGGTTATCCAATGTGGAATACTTGGTATTCCAGAGTAGGTTGATATTTTGTGGATTTTTGAGTCGCAGATTAAGGAGTTTACTCATGGTTTTGGATGCCAGAAAAGCCTAAAATCCTTCTTCAGACAACTCAAGACTTTTTTTTGTCATTGTCTTGTATTTGCAAGCTAACTTGTACTTAATTCTTGTGTAAGCACTGTCATCTTTTAGTAGCAAAAATTTTGATACCTTTCTTGTGGAAAAAAAACCTGAAAAACAACAAAAAAAAATCAGTATCTACCGTATCTTGGAAACAATGTAATTATAATGTGGTGTGTGTGGTGTGTGCGTGAGAATGGTTCAGTAGTTAATGCCAGCAGTCTTTTGCTTGAATGTTTAAAGATGCCTTCAATGTGATGCTGGCTGATAGGTGATTGCAGTTTTAAAATGTTATTTACTGTGCGAACTTGGATAACTAACATTCCATGATGTAGTTTGTTTCTGATGAGATGATTGTAGGTACACTTTTTCTCATTATCCAATCATCTGTAGGATACTGAGTTTTTTAAATGTGCCATTATCTATTTTGATTCTGTAATCATGTTCAAAATACAGTACAATATTTTACAATAGATTAAGTTGTTTAAAAAAGTAGATGTGTGCTTTCAGGTCGGAAAACTTTGTATAATAGCAAAAACAGATGCATAGTAGCAACTGGCAGTAAAGCAGGATTCCATTATGTTGTATATAACAAAGATTTAATGCATTTATAATGGGTTGTGTAATTCATTTGCTCTTCCTTCTCCACACTATATTATGTGTTTTTAAGTGTCAGTGCCATCAAGTTTCTATTTGATTCAGTTTGAAATCTAAAAATGTAATTGATCCACAGGAAAATCATAATTTCTGCAATATATATACAACCATGCTATAATGAGAACTGGACAAAGAAGTATCTAAGTCATATATGTATCATTGCAGGGCTTTAAGCATGAAAATAATAGGGATTCTAAATATTTTGTATTTTAAAACTAAGAAAGTTGAGTTTATAACCTCATGTGTTTAAAAGTCTTACTTTCCCAATTGCAAGATAAAAAGCTGTAACAGTTACTGAGTGTTTCCAGGATGGTGAAGTACAGTGGACCTCTTGTGAGAAGGAAATTAGTTACAAAGGCACAAAATGTGAATTCTGCAAGAAAGCTATACAGTCACTTTTCATTGTAGTTTTGGTGGACTAGATAAGGCCTCGTTGATTATATTTCAATTTGCTCTCCTAAACACAACGGCTTTTAAATCATATTTATATAAGTGGAGGTTTTTTTATAACAAAACTGTCGCGCTTGTAAAATAAGTCTACATACGTGTATAGGAGACGTGTAAACGGTTAATGACTTTTAACAGTGGGGCTGGAAAAAGAACAATTAAAATCTGTGTTCAGCAAATAGACAAAAGTTATTAGTCGTACTACCATGGGTTCCGTTTTGAGACGTATGTCACACTACTTCTGTACGTAGCATTTTGGGTCTTTACATTTGACATGTTTCACAAACTGTACTGTTTTCTTTTATGTGCAGTTTGCATGAGTAAATCATCAAAGAGAATAAAATCTATCTTTAAGTTATGTTCCTATTTTAATGAAATTATAATTGTTCTAAAAGGCAGCACTGTCTTCAGACATTTCTTCATCCTTGCAATTATCAGTGTTTTTCTGGAAGTCATTACTATAATGTCCAAGTAATGTTATGTAAACAAGAACACATACTTTTCTTTAGAAAATAAGCCAGATTCCATTTCTCTGCAGTGAGCTCCAGCCCCTCCTGAATTTTCAGCTAACTTCCAGATATCTTCATCTTGCCTTAATACACATGAAGCCAGGAAATAACAGGTGTTGGCAGATGAACTGCTCCACAGTTGTGAGAGGTTGAGGAAAAAAAAACATGCCCTCATGCTTGATTTTTGAGAACACTGAAAATGGTTTGGGTTTGTTTACAGATGTTGGAAACATACGGAGAAGCACATCTCTGTTGTATCATCATTTGAAAAAGCTCTTGACAGAACCCTGATGTGGAGAAAGAAAAAGGGTGAAGTTGCTGTGCACTTGCATTTATTGCATGTGTTGACCAAAGGAAATCAAAGTTGAGCTGCACACAACTTTAAGCCCAGAATGAGAATAATGCCTGAGGCATCCGTTGCTTCACTGTGTTCTTTTTCTGCCTACATGAGTTAATGCTTATTGTCCCAAGGAAGAGACCATGGAGGCTGTGTAACAGTGCAACCTGGGGGGAGAGGGTAGGGAAACCCCCTTTTTAATGTCTGCACTGTAAAAGGACCTGGTTTTCTACCTATATCCAACTCAAGTAAGCTTTTTGTCTTTAAAATGCTAATAGAGGCTGGGCAAAGAAAGATATTATGCTGATGGAACAAGGTGACACAAGTGTTGGATGAGCAGTTATTTCAGCTACCTGAATTACAGAAGTAATTTGCTTAGAGACAGACACAAACATTTTAATTGGTCATCATAAATGATAATGAGGAGAAAACAGTGAAATTAAGTGCATCCTAATAAAGTAAGGTATGTTAAATTGCACAGAAGAAAACCTCAGCAATGCTTCTTGACATGATTAATATACTCATGACAATGTGCCTAATGAAGGTTGTTTGCATTTATATGCTGCCTGTTGCTTCCCTCAGCAGAGAAATAATTTGAGCTGCATTCATTTACATTGCAGAACAGAGAGCGTAAGATTGGCTTACAGCAGTCTTTTCTCTCATGTTTTTTTTTAACCATTGTATCAACAATAATACAGATATGATTTGTTTAACCCCATCTTGTATAACACTGTGTAGGGTAGGTCCAGATGACACTATCATGAAATAACTTGGATTTTCAAGTTTTATATTCTTCAATATGAAGTGTCCCATCCTTTTAATCTTAGATTTTAATGTTACTTGTTGTTTTTTTCCCCCATGGAATTTGAGATCTTGACCTCCTTTGTTCTTTGCTTTCTTCCATTTCAAAATATTTTTCTTTGTGTGATGAGCCCCTGCAAGTGCTGATCTATTTAGTGTGGAATTTCTTCTTTTTGCATATTGCCTCCCCCTTGGTTGAGTTAACTCTATAGCAAACATTCATTTTAAGAACTTCGTAGTTAGGAGAGGCATTTCTGCCCACTGTGTACCTTGTCATCTCCAGCTAAAATAGATACAAGAAGCTTGTGAAATCCTGACGTTTACATCTTCCTAGAACAGGATATATTACAAAATACATATTTAGGTCTGGAAGGATAACCCGAATCTCCAGTATGGGTTTTTTAGTATTGCAAAAGATTTCCTTACAGATGCTCTGCACAACTAATAAGGGCAGGTTGTATCCTGGTGGCTTTGGAATTCTGCAAAGGGTAACATATCTTCAAAAACAGTTTCTAACTTCCTAGGTGTGAGGTTAGTTATCATCTAATGACAGGGCTGTCAATAGAATAACAAAGCACACAAACTTGATTTGACTTGTGTAATTGTTTTATGCCTTGGTCAATGTCTCCATCCCTCTTCTATTAACATTTTTATAATAAGGGTGTATGTTGTTCCAAGCATTTTTCTATTCATTTTTGGGAAAGAGGAGAGAGGGGAGAGAAGGTTCTTAAATTTTTTAATAAACTACTTATAATTTCATTTCCCAGAATTTAAGCTGGGAATTAATGGTTAACCAGAAAAGTGTTGTGAAATCATTATTCAAGTATGCTTGTTATGTTTAATCCATAGGTGAAGAGACTTTAAACTGACTTAAATCAATTGCATAGACCGATTTGAAATTGTAACAAGCATAAAAGAAAGCAGCCTGAAGCTAAGAAGAGGCGTCATGCTTCTAGGGACTTGTCCTTGTTTGGTTTTAATACCAATAGCAGAAACAAAGTAGAATAGAGCGCAGGCAGCATTTGTAACCACTTCGGGCAGCAGGGCCTGATGATACTCCAGCTTACACTTAATGAGCTTAAAGGACACTGCTCTCTAGGTTAGGGATAGCTGTCGGTGCTGAGGTGAGTGTGAGTGCACTATCATACAGATGCCTTAAGAAGAACAGAATCGCTGGTAACCAGGTTCTTGCCTAACTCATGTATGGCTAGCTTAATACTTCAAAGCACAAACATGATCTGTTACAACTCCATTTAACACCATCTGCCCCCAGGTTGATTGCATGCAATGAATGCAAGTCTGATGGGGGTGTTTAGGTACCTGTTAGGTTAAAGTTAATGTCTATTTTTTTTCCCCACTGTCTTAAGAGGTAGCCACTCTTTTTTCACTGCAACTCAGTATTTTCATGGTACATAAATAGTATTGCCTTTAGCTGAATCACTTGTCCTAAGCCATTACAGAAGGCAAAAATACTGTCTTTGATAAACCAGTGAATTGATGCATTCTAGAAACAAGGATTTCAAAAAGCCTACTAATTTGTTCATGTTTAAAAATAAGATGGAAAATTACATCCATGTCCTACATCTAGGATTCTAATTAGGAGGAAAGGGAGACAAGCAAAGAGAGCGCGAGCCCTCTGCTTTAGCAGCAAACAAAAGAAATTGCCTCTGAATGAATACACTGAGAAAATGAAACTGAGAGAAAAAACTCTGCATCATTTGCCCACTATTCCCTTGGACTGGAAGGTGCTGTGCTTCACTGCTCAATTATACGAGCTCTCTTCTCTGACACTCTCTGTGACACAAAGATGCATTCTGTGATGATCTATTTCTTCAAAATGTTTACAGTGATGGTAGGAATGTTTTGATCTCACTTGAGGTAAGTAGTATAAACATCCTGTTATTCATAACTCTGTGTTGAGAAAGATACTCTTAAAGGCGATATAATGTATAGTGCAGTCATTCCAGCTGCCTATAAAATGCCAACAAGCTTTATAGTCAGCACGGTTATGATTTCAAAACAAGCAAAAGGCTAATATTTCAGCTTTCTGTCCTCCCTTTCAGCAGAATTGCTTTAAAGGGCTAATGATTTTTGCTGAAAAAAAATAGATAATCCTTGTAAATGCTGAACAGATGCTGTATATTTCACTGGATGATAGGAACATTTTGAGCACTTGATCATTTTGCTGAATATTTAATGAATCTGAAGCTATTAAGTTTACAATTTATGGCTTTCACATATGTGTGAATATATAAAAATTTCTTTGTGCCATCTCTGTTTACCCAAAGTTTTCAGAGCTCTGATTCTAATAGGCCTTAACTCTCTTCTATAAATTATGCAGCGCTCTCTTGAATGCTGTGTAAGAAGGTTGCTGGCCATAGGTCTTTGAGCTTTTTTCCAGTCACCACACAGCTGTGTGGTTTGCTGTTTCTTAGTTGTCAGCACAGTTGTATTTGTCACTTCTGCCAATCATATGGCACAGCACTGGCTTCCTTGGGATGGAAACACGTTATACGGTCTTGGATGCTTCCTTTCTACAGCCTTTTTAAAGCATAAGTGCCAGTTTGTTACACAGACTCTGGCCTTTTCCTTGTTTCAAATGTCTGGCAAAGTCCTTTTGTTTTGGGAAAGAAATGCATGATCTTTACCTGCTCTTGTAACTTTATATCTAGTTTAGATTTTGTTGGTTTTAGCTATGGGATAAGGGCACACCCCCCTGCTTAATGTAACTGCCTTTATAATATGCCAGGCATCCAGGCATGTTTCTGAGGGTGCATGAAACCCTGTGGGTCTTGTCTACCCAAGAAAATGTCACCACTTTGGCAGAGTTAGGTTGTTATAAATACAAATTTTAAGATATTGTAAAGTTCTGTTTTGCCATGTCTATGGATTTATTTCAGTCCAGCTCAGGTTGCTGGAGAATGGTATTAGGCTAAATTAAATTTTTAAAGTGCATGTATATACTTACTAAACCAAAGCCACTTCAAATTTTGCAGCACACCATTTCTTAAAATAGTTGACTTAAAGCAAAGCAGCTTCCCTACAGTAACAACATCAAAGAGACTTGAGCCTGTTTTATGAAGAGGTGCAGATTAATTTTGCCCTAGTGAAGTCTGATTCCTTCTATAATGAGGCTTACCCAAGCAAGTATGAGAGCAGGATCTGATTTAGCCAGCTGCTAATCACCACTCAATGCTTCTGTCGGTAGAGATAATTTAGTCGAAGAAAACTTGAGTGGTGCACGGACTTTCTGTGCATCATTATCCAGTGATGAGCTCTCTTTTCTTCCTTCCAATTCAACATGGTATTTCTTTCTAAGGCCCGAAGTTACTTCTCGGAAGCCACTGTCATACCTAGAGCCTTACTGTAGTTTAGGCTAAACAGGGAAGCTTTCTTCTTGAATATTTGCTCAATTTTACAGTTCAAGTGCTCAAAATCTATTATATCTTGTTTATAGGTTATTCGAGTGCTGTCATAATCCTCCACCCTGAAAGATACTGACAGTTCGTATGATCTACCAACAGCCATTCTGCACTTGTCTGCACCTAGCGGCAGCTGCCACTGCTGTTATCAGTGGAGGTGAAGACCTGTTAAGAGCAAGAGACCTTCATGTGAGACCTAGAATTTAGGTGCATTAATAAACCTACATTAAAAAACACTTGAAAGTGATGTATTTCGGAAGCATGTTGGTATATTACGTATACATTGCGGTATATTCTGGTTTTACACACAAAACTTAATTGCTTTTCAAAGAGCATACTTGCAACTTTTGGGCTCTGTTCTGGTTTTTTTGGGGTTCGGGTTTTTTTCTTTCAGAAGGTCAGTGGGAAATGAGGTGATGTCAATAATTCTCATTGCTGAATTTTGCTGCAATGAACTGTTAAAAAAGCAGCTATGTGCTCAGAGGAGTAGTACTTATGATGATCTAATGAAAAAATATTCTCATAATATTCTGTATATTTCCATACATGCAAAATTAAATTAAGTATATTTATTTAAGGCATTTGACACAGCTTGTACAAGATAAAATGAAAATGAACCTGTCCAAAGTGTAACATTCAGAAGTGAATGTTATGGAATTATTATTTAATAATAATAATCAAATTGTAACAGCTCTACTCCTGAACAGGAATTATTTTTGTACTGCAATCTGTATTAAGAGTTAATCCAAAAATAACACAGGAAATACTGTGTACAGTTACTGGAGCAAGGCATTTCTGGCAGATTTCCATGGCATGCTCCAAGTCTACAAATGCTCAAATGGCCTACATTTGTCTTTCATTTTCAAGTGTGGAAAAGATTTTTGGTAAGTGCTGACTGCAGCTCAAACCCCTGCCCATTGACCTACTGAGCAGAGGGTTCGAGAGTCACAAGCTATAGTTAAATGAACGGAACTTCTACATTTGCAAAGTGTCTTGTGTTAGTGATATCTTGCTTTATACAAGACAATGGATAATAAATTATTAACCGAATGAGGTAAGTAATTCCATTTCCTACTGTTTCCTGCTGTCTGTAGCAAGTAATTTGAAACCTGGGAGTTTCTAATTTCTCAGGAACAAAATGCCATCTAGTGGTAAATAAATGCTGGATACTTTGGGCAAATACTTTTTTTTATATTGACATGAAGTTTTCATATATTTGTTTTCCTGTTATTCTACATTTTACAGTACATTAAGCTCTTGAGAGGAAGATAGAGAGGTTGTGGAAAGGGACAGCTCCCCCAGGTCTGTGTCTGTATCAGCTGGGATGCCATACTGACTGCTGCCCCACTGCTTGAGCACACCAGCCCATCCTCTGCTGTGGGCCTTGCACAGGTAGTGTTTTCCCCATTGAACAAACTTTCATGCATCACTAGCAGGCTGCACCGTACTGTTACTTCATAATAAAATCCACAAATGTTAATTTGGCTGGTGCTGAAATAGCTGAAAATTGCTGTAAGCCACCTCTGCTTCACTGACTCTGCTGGTAGGAAGCTTTTCCCTCTGGTTCATCATTCTCCAAGGAGCTAAAGGGAAGCTATTTCCTCTGCTCTTCTAATTAACTCACAGGGAATGGTATAAGCCTCTTCATAGCACTATTTGCCTACTCAACTCCTTACAGAAGAATATAAACTCTAAATAAAAACATATCAAAACTAAAATTTGGTCTCTAGAATTAGATGCCCCAAAAAGCAACTGCCATATAAACTGGCTTCTAGAGCTGACTAACAGACTTTGGTTGTACAGAGAGAACAAATAATAAATACCCACAACTACATTTAAATTTACTCATCAATGTAAACTGGGAATAGGAGACAGCAACCACTGATAGAGATACTCTGGCTTCAGATACAGAGCTGACTGAAGCGAGCTCTGCAGTGTGTCATCTTTCTGTTGTTTTGAGATTGTGATATGGGTTTTGTTGTTTATGGGCCTGCTTTTTCCATGCACTATTTGAATTTCTCCATCCACTGGTCCATGTTACCCTGTTCCATTGAAAGATGCTTACTGCACTGGTTGCCAGGGCTGTAATCAGACTGAGGGTCTCTGAGATGCAGAAATCTTATCTGTCCTGTTGATGTTACTGTAGAAGTCAATGAAGATGGCATGACATCAGTTTGATGGGCTGTGAAGAAGTTTGTGGATGGATAAAGAAATCCTTCATTTTGATTCTTGTTTTGTATGATATTTAAAGTAAACTGCAGCAAAGAGCATGACTAACAAGGGCACTTGCAGCACAGTTCATCAAAAGGGTCATTTGAGAATTCACTCTGCTGTGGGCTTGCTTCCCTTGCTGTGATCCGCTGGCACTCCTGCACTCATTTGGCCCTCCAGAATGCTGGTTATCTACCCAGCCATTGCTTGGGCATCAGCCAGTGCAGCTGCAAAGAAAGAGGAGGGAGCAGAAACAGGACTAGAGCAACACAGTAACTTGTCATGGAAGCATGTTTAGGTAGGCGGAACAAGAACGGTTTGGGGAGTGTTGGCAAATACAGTCTGGAAACCATCAAGAGATCTGCCTTGTTTGTCCTAGCTAAAAATACATGAGGAAATCCCTAGATGTGGGACAATTTCTTAAAGCTACAATAGTGGCTTTCTCCAAGTACCAACTGCAGTCTTGCAGGTGTTGTGGCTGCACCTGCCCTTCACTCTTAGGTTTTCAGAGCAGCAGGATGCTTTTGAAGAGGGTGATACTTCACAGGCAGAAGAATGGTGTTATGTTGTGTGCACAGGAAAGAAAAGAAATCTGAAGAGCAAGCGGCCATGTGTTCAAATCTTGAAAGAAAGGGGAAAGAATAGTGAAAACAGACTGATTAGTAATGAGCCATCTGAACTTTGCATCTATGTTTTCTGAAGCTATCAAACTAAATACAAATGTGAATCAGTATATAGCGCTGACACATTTTTCATTCCTTTGAAGAGCTGGACAGGGTACAGGCAATGCTACTTTTAATGGGGATTTTTGTCTTTATATGAGTAATGATTATATGCTATAAAGAGGAAATTCATTTTAATGCTGTACAACATGATAATCTGGACTAATGGCTTTTGATTTTCACACTCTCAGAGAACAAGGAATTGGATTTCTTATTTCCATGTTCACTTAAAACAGTTTAAGACACATTTTTTCTTAAAAATATGTCCATCTGGGAGCAGAAAGGAGCAGTTTTCCCTTGGTGAACCAAAGAAGCTGCCTACGAACAAGCAGCAAATTGGCAGTGGAAACATTGCTGCAGCCCACACAGAAATGGTGAGAGCCTGTGTTCCCCTGCTCATGCAGTACTGTACAGTGTTTGCCCAAGAGCTTTGCTTGGTTGCATCTTTTCAACACCTATTTCCTTGACGTACTGGGGTTTAAGATAAAACGACAACAACAACAAAGTATTTGGAAACTGCTCATCTTATCAGTGACTTGCTGCTGCAGATAAACTCTGAATTCTGAAGTCACTACATTTGCACAGGCTGAAAGCATTAGTGTCACATTTCTGCCACTGAGAACTGAATTGTGGAAGGACTAAACCAGGAATTAGTTTCCTATATATGTGTTTGAATGGGAATTTGCATGACTTTACAATTGAATACATGAGGTTGAATTCCAGATCCAATGCGGTTATGTGCAAGCCAGATTGCAAGATCAGTTGAGTGATCTCTGATTTCATTTAAACCTGCTGCATGTACAGCTGAGAAGTCGCCAAGTCTTTGTAATTGTCTCCGGCATTGCCAATTTAGGACCTGGATATCTACTCATTCAGTTTTGCTGTGTTGAGGGGCTTTCCACGTGTCTTGGTTAACAATAAGCAAATGTGTACAACCATGGGATGTAATAATTTTATTATTAAAGAAAGGGGAAATAATTTTGTTTTCCCCTTTCCTTTCCCATCCTTCCCCAGAAGAAAACAGTGACATCAGGTACAGAAAAGAGAGGTTTCTTTTTTGTGAGCCATATAGTAAGTTATGGGGTTTGGCTCAGAACGAATCATGTGATTTTGTCCTTTCATAAGGAATCTTATTGTTGTAAACTTAACGCTCACTAAAACTATTGTAAGACTGGCAGGTCAATTAATGAATAGAGAAAATCTCAAATCTTAATTAAATCTCACTATTTCTTCCAGGATTTGTTTATCTCCTCTCCAGGAATACTTGATTTGAACAGCTTGTTTAACAGGAAAAGCTATTGATCCCTTCAATAACACTTTAGAATCATTAAGAGGAAAATCTTTAATCTCCTTGAGCTCTTTGAAGTTGCTTTGGTTCATGTCATCTCTCTACGATCCTGAAATGATAATGCTGGTCTTGAAAGATATTTCCAAGGTTTTTCTATGCTGCTTTTTGCACCCTGATGCCATTACCTGCCTGCTGCAGAGTTAGCTGTGGTAAGTGCAGTAAAGCAGAAAGGTACCACTAGTGCATGTGCTTTCTGGTTTGGTTTGGAAGGTTTTATGTACTCCTTCAAAAAGCTTCCTGGTGAAAGAAAACACACATCTCTTAGAGATTGGTTGAACTGCAAATTAGTTATCCAGTGCTGCTGCTATCTCAACACTTCGGGATTTGGACTTAGGGGTATCTTCAGGTCATTAAAGCTCTTTCTAAAAAGGCACTTGATAACTAGATTGTGTATGTCCATACAGCAGGAAATTCTCAGAACATTACCAAAGTTCACTTCTTACTCATATAGTCCATTTTCTAAACTATCATAAAATTCGGCTTCAAATCTGATACAGTTTGCATTACCAGGGTCCATACACTCTTATTCATATAACGCACATTATTGAGCTTTACAATACCCTTAAATGTTTCTAAAACTTGGATGGTCTTTCAAAGAACCCTAAGTGTCCTTGAAGATGTGACTCTGAGAAGCAAGTTGCATGGGATATCTAATGCCCTCATTAAAATCATTATGTTTGACTGGCTTCAGTAACATGTACATTGACTTCTCTAAGAACATAGAAATCAGTGTGAGGGCTCTGGTATTAGAAAATCAAATAATTGCATTAAGAGCAGGTGGGTTCTACATAGCACTTCACAATTGCAGGTTTGGGTTGCTTATGAGAAAGCTTATTTAATTTCTTCAGCAATTCTTCGAAGCCATGCAGGGGTTTAGAAACATCAACTGTTCGCACAAAAAACCACCACCACCAATGCTGTGGCACAGCTTATGGCTCCAAGTAGGAGACCATCCACTCAAGGTTAAAGACATTTTGGAAGTCAGAAGTAGACATATCTTGCAGATATTTTTTTTTTTTGATAGCTAGCCTGCTCTTTCTTTGAGTGTTCATAGATGAAATCATAACAGTTTATTCCTAGGACTGTTTTGCCCATGGCTTGCCTTCTGTTTTTAACTTCCAATTACCATTGTTTTTCAAATATATACAAGGACTACTTCAAATAATTCCTTAATATGTATTTCTAAGCATGGTATAAAAAGGAAATACTATGAAAGTTAAATAGAAGCTATAAGCTGAATTTTACAGCCAGTATAAACATATTTGGGTGTTTTATAGGCATCAGTATTATCTCCTTTGATACTTGAGGCTTGTCCCTAGGAGAGAGAAAGCAGAAACTTCCTGGAATTTCTTTAATTAGCCTGTTCATTTCACTTAATAAAACAAGCAATCAAAACCATATTGTGTTTCATATGCAGGACTCTTAAAAATGTAACTTAGGGTATGTAGGTCTTACATCTGAGCTAAAGTGCAAGCAACTTTGAAATTTCCTAGTATTTTAATAATTTTATTAATACCTGATCTTGCATTAGAAGCCTCTGCTGATGGGATGTGCTGTTAAGTGTGCACATGAGTAATAAGAAACCTCATAAAAAATCTGGTGTTGAAATATATTCAGACCAGCTGCAAATGCCCTTCTGCAGCTGTAACTACTTTATTCACTTGCCTATTTTGAAATTGCTCGCTCTGAGTGTCAGCACAAACCCCAACACCCTGAGCAACCACAATCCCCAGACAAGTGTGAGGGTGACCAGAACCTTGTCTGTGTTCTTGCACCTCAGGAAGCTCACAGAAGGTAAGTCTCAGTTTTGGTCAAATCTAGCAATCTATGTGATAGTGATCAGACAAGAAATTCAGGTAGCTCTGGATTTTCCCTTTCTATATAGCACACTTTGTTTTCTAAACCTTTTCAGCCTCCATCTTCAGGCATGCAGGAGATGAGATCAGTCCTTCCATGGCACAACTGTAGTGCCGGAAATGCCTGAAAATTTGTGTTTGAAAGTATTAGAGGAGTTCAGCAATGTTTATTAAATTAATAATAAGGTAAAGGCGAAAGCTCGGAAGAAAATAGGAACGAGATAGTTCTTGACATGAAAACAAGAATAGCTGCCAGAACCTAAAAGCAACCACCTAATTCAGGGAAAAAGAAGGTGTCCTTCAGATGTACCTAGCACAGCCATCTTCCGTTCTTCAGCCTACTTGCATCAGCAGTGTTAAAGCAGAGATGCTACTGCAGGAGGCAGAGGTGGATATTCTTTGAAAGTGCTGCTGGCCTTATTGTTGCATGGGAAGAGCTGGCTATGAAAAATAATTCAGGTGCAGGTTTTCTTGTTAATGGAAATTACATCAAAGATTAGGATTTTGCAATTTTGCCAAGATACGTAGATAGCATCTACTATACCCCATCCTTGGTGCCTGTTCATGATCTCATCACATTTATGAGTGTCTTGCAAATCCAATTAAGTGTGAGCCATAATGTCAAAGTCCTTAAGATTTATTTTAGAAAGGACTTCGCTCAGGAAACATAGGCAAGAAGGAGCTTTTTTCCTTTGATGCAGTTCCTTTCAAAAATGGCATAATGTCTCATAACAGCAGTCTAAACACAGCAAACTGTTTAGATGTTAAGCAACCAGCTTTAGTTTAGCTTTAAAATTGAATTGTGCTCCTGTGCTGCTTCCCCTTGGCTCCTGTGGCATTCACTTTTAGTGTAATCAGAAAACAATCAGGCTCTAAAGGTTGTTGTTGTCACCTATGTCTGTTAAACATCTTTTCATGACCCAGAGAACCAAAACCAGGCATGTTAAGCTCATTTTTCATTTCATTGATATACATCACCTACTGTGTACTAAACTGCTCTAAGCTGTTATGGGATATAGTGCAATTCCTATTGATCAGGAGAGGATGCCAAATGTGAGTTTCTAATGTGGTAGTTGTGATTTAAAACAGAAGGTATGGTGCATATGTTACACATACCTGACTTTCTTTGGCACTGATCATAAAGTTCAATGTGTGAATTCTTCCTGTAACTGTTACTTTGCAAGTCTGTACCTATACATGAAAGAAAAAAATCACCACTGCTTACAGCCGAGCATAGGTGCCAGTAAAACACTGTTTGGAAAGGTTGCTCATAACTGCTGTACATGATGCAGGGATTCTGTCTCCCTCTATGCTTGCACAGTATTGGGTGATACTGTGTTTAAATTACATTGCCATTACTAAAGAACAGCAACGGCATCTAAAAGGTAAGTGCAAATGCCAGTTATCTCATTAAAGGGAGCAAGTTTACCCAAAATGCTGGTAAAGTGCAATGACAACTGTGGGTTTGGTGATAGGCTTGATGTTATGTTCAAATAGCTGTCATCTATACAAATATTAACTAGCAAGTTTGGTAGTCGGTCATCAAACTTTTTAGCTAGAATAATTGAATTTATCTCACTCAACAAGTGGTAGAAATCTGCCCTGCCATTTCCCAAGGAGTAAATATTCCATTGCAAATACTGTGAACTCCGAATCTGCTCAGTACGGCAGTGCTTGGCCACCTCCCTGCCTGCCGCACAGACTCCCAGCAATTACACATCAGAAGCTAAATTAAATTTCTGCACATGACAGTGCTGTTTTCCTGCTGTCAAGGGGGTCTGTTGCAAGAAGACTGTGGTAAGGTGTTACCCCTATTCATGACGTAACATCTCATTGTGCCTTCATTTTTACTGCTTCCCATTAATACAGAACAGCTTTAATTTATGTTGGTTTTTTTCTGTCTTCACACAACATTGTATTTACTGTCTGGGAACCTTCCTTTACAGTTCTGTATAAATCCTTAAAGATGTCATAAAGATGATCATAAAATCTCATTCATCACTATATGATTAATAAATTAGTTAAAGTTTGAAGAATAGAAGAATAAATGTTAGGTGATTAGAAGCAATTTTGTACCAGGCCCTCAGACAAAGAAAAGCCGCTGTGGAAAATGGGCCACTGCTCTTGTGGTGCTCAGCACCCAGAGCAGGGGAGCAAAAGGAGAGGGGCCAAAATGAAAAAAACCCCAAACACTGGAAACCAACCCCAAATCCCACTAATGAAACTATGTGAAGAATGAAGCACTAGTAACTGACTGCAGTATTTAAAGAGCCTTGAGGCTTGGGAGATGAGGCAAGAAACCTGTTGAAGGACAACAAGCAGGCCAGAAAATAGCGTGTTAGGTATACATCTGTCTTCTGGAGACTTTATTATTGAGGTATGCTTTGTAAATACACCCCCAAATATTCCTACCAGGTGGCAGGCACAATAGTGCTTTTTCTATAGTATGTGACGCTAACAAACCGATTTTGAAAAGGAGGGCTTTTCAAGGGCTAAAGATGCAGGGTAACAAGCCACCAAACTCATCCTTGTTGCCATTTTGATCAAGGTCATGCAAAAAGGGGTCCTCCTTTGTGCTCTCCCCTGCAAAAGAGCAGAGGGGTCTCTCCAGAAGAGCAACCCCTCTCTCTGAACAGGGCCAGGTTGGGGCTTTGTGCTAGCTGCTCCAGAGCATCCACGTTTCCTCCCCTTGCCCCTATGCAAGGCAGCGGAGGGTTAGTGCTTGATAAGCTCCAGCTCTCTTCTAACTAAATTCCCAGAGTTGTAGTTAAATCATTGTTATTGCTGGTGCACTGAGATGTGCTGCTTGATAAGGCATTATGTAATTCTAAGATAATGTTGTTGCTAAACAGAAATCTCCTGTGAGGACCTGTGAGGGCTTCAGGTCCATTCAAAAAGCAGGGTGGGGGGGAAGGGACCTTCACCTTATGAACTTCAGGTTAATTATTCTTCTGATGTGAAACCTTTGATTTCTTCCTGCTGTGTTAAGGCTATTGGCCTCTGTAAAACCCCGAGCTGCCATCGGGTAAGATGATACATACCATGCACATCCACCATCCTTGCTCCCCCTTCTGCCGACACCTGCGAGGGCTGGCTGAGAGCTCTGGGTATGAGCCTGCTGGTGAAGTCCTTCCAAAAGCTGCTGCTGTTCTTTGCAGACTGCTGGAGCCCAGGCCAAAACATCCTCCCAAACCAAGCAGGTAATCTAATCAGAAATAAGGATTGAGCTCAGTTTGGTCTGAAAACTTGGATCAGCTGCAAAACTGGCAGAGTAAAGCACGGCTCTAGTAACCAGCTGTGAAATGGCCAACACGTTTTAGCCTAACTGCAACAATTGCAAGGGCATTATTAAGCAATTGAAATGACTAATCAAATTACCCAGACTGATCTTAACAGCTCTAGTATTGATAATGCCTGTTATGAAAAACAGTGTTACCCTCTCTAGACAGGAAAATGTTTCTAATGTAAACGTGCAGTTCAGTAGATAGCAATCACGATTTTGGTGTAGTGGAAGAGTAAAAGCTGGCTATTTAATTGAAGGAAGTTGGGGTCAAAGCTTGAGATTTAATTCCAGGAAATGTAAGAGAAAAAAAATCTGTATGAAGATCCAAAAAGCAAAGCGAAACACTCTGTGCACACAAAGATCAAGTCATGTAGGCAGAACGGCAGAGTTCTTTGTGTTGCTTTTTGCTTAAACCATTTTCATCTATTTTTATCCTCCTTTTAGCCCTGCAATTAAAACATTATTTCTCAGTAGTCCAGCAGCTCCATAAACTCTTGCACTCTATACATGCAAAATGAAGATGTTTTGTGAAATCAGGTCCGTCATGCTAGAGTTCATTTGGGAAGGAATAAAATGAAGGAAGCAATCACTCTAGGATAATGTGTTTATTTTTTCTAATTTGGCACACTAAGCAAAATGTATCAACATAAACCCCTATGTTTTAAAATATTCGACAGACATAACAAACCCCCATGTTTTCCTTGTTGTATTATACAAGATTTGAAGATACTGAAAACCTTCCCACACAATCTTTCCCTCTTGATCTTTACAAGGTTGGCAGAATTCAGAGTATGAAAACCTGTGTGCAGATAACTACATAAACCATCTGTTTTTCAAACAAACCTTTATGTTTTAGCTGCTTTGTTCAAAGAAAATGTATTTTATGTACTTGCTGACCTTGAGCTGTGCTCACACAACCAGAGCCATTAATTGCAGTGGCTGTAGATGCAGCCTACATGCATGCTCTTCTTCCTTCAGAACATCCTATGGCAAACCCCTTGTCTTGAAGACATACGCATCGCTATGACAGCCACCACCAGGACCCAAGTGAAGGTAGGACTGATGTTCATAAAGCCACCTGCGCAATCTGCTTGTCCTGGCTGGTTCTCCAAAGCCTCCCCTGAAGGTTGTGGGTTTGCACAGCTGAAATTGATTAAATTTGAGTGAACAGCTCCCATCGATCCTTCTCAGGCTGGATTTGAATTCTCAGCACACACAGCTTGCATTCAAGAGGCAAAGTAGTACTTGCAAGTGAGAAACTTCTGTATCCCTAGATGAGGCAATCTGATTATCCTGTGTATGCTGGGCTGGGTTTGCCGAGTACTAACTAACCTCTGTTTTGAATATCTGTTTTCGGGTTAAAAATGCAAGCTGTATGAATGAGTTACACTGGCCACGATGTTGTCTTTTCAATTAAATGCTTTTAGCTCTGAAATTTACAGTACTGGACAGCAAAAATGACATCAGCTGGGATAGCTGGCATTTCTCACATCAAAGCATTTTGAGGGTAATTCCCGAGTTTTGCTTTCTTCGTGCTCGCTGGCATTTCAAGTGGTAATTTTCACCTCACTTCAAAACAAACTCATATTTCTCTCAGGACCGTTGGTCCTTCCCTGTACCAAGCAGGCGCAGTCGAGGCCGAAGAGGCACAGGCCGACCCTGATGGAGGAGCACCTCGGGGGCTGTTTCCCACCGAGAATTCCCTCAGAGAGGGAAGCGCTCCGGGACCGCTGCCCGAGGGACGGGACGAGCCGAGCTCTGCCGGTGCCGCGTACGAGCAAGGGGACGGCGGCCCGTGCCGCCCCGGGCGGGGGGATGGCGCTTCCCTTTGTGCCCCGGCGGGCGGCGGGCCGGCCGCGTTGCCATGGGAACCGTCCCGCCGGCTGCGGCGGGATGAAGGCGGGTCGTGTGGCGGCGCAAGATGGCTCCCCGAGGCGGCGGGCCGCAGCGTGAGCGGGGCCGGGAGGGGCGCGAGCGGGGAGCTTCCCGCCGCTGCCGCGCGTCCCCGGCTGCCCTCCCCACTCTCCCCACCCACCGGCCCTGCCCTCCCCTACCTTACCCTCCCCTCCCCTGGGCCGTGGGCTGCGGCTGCCCCGCTCCGCCCCGCGGCAGCAAGTGGCAGCGGCCGCCGGTGCCGCGGGGCGCGCTGACAGCCCCGCGCCCAACTTGTGTTGCAGGCGCGCCCCGCCACTGATGCGAGAGCTGCCGTGCCAATGCCAGCCCCGCGCCGCCCGGACTGCCTCCACCGCCCCCCGGGCCCGCCCCGCTGCCGCCGCCGCGATGGCTCTGACCTTGTTCGGTGAGTAACCGCCGCCTCAGCCCGGAGGGCGCGGGGCTGCCGGCCCCCATTGTCTGCCGCACGACAGTGCCTGGGCGTGGGCGCCGGCCCGAAGGGCTGCCGCAGGCCGGGGCCCGGCAGCGGCCCTGGGGGATAACGCGCCCCGAGCTACCCGCGGTGCCGGGTCGGGCTGTGAGCCGGAATGATGGACAAATAAAAGTTACGGTGGCTCCGCAAGCCCCGCTCGCTCGATGAGGTGCGCGGGGAAGCCTTGAGACTCCCGCTCTCCTGGGAGAGAGCGCCGTGCTATCGGGATTAATCGCCGGTGAGGGTTAGATGCGTTCGTGTAATCGTGTTTGATAGCACAGATCCATGAAAGGACGGTTTCGGGAGGATGGAGTGTTGCTGTGGTTGCTCCGCAGCCCGAGATAGTGCAGTGGGAACCAGCGTGTGAAAACTGTAGTTGTAACTGTTGAGCATGTGGGCTTTCTTAAGTAAGGCTATTTAGCTTGCTTATGCTTAATATGCTGAATTTTACAGTAGGGAAAAAGCTGCAAACTGCATCTGGCAACATTAGGTAAATGGAACAATGCAAAGGAAAACAGAAGTTGACATGACTAACATCAGTACAGAATTAACAGGATAATAAGGGATACTCCTCCTCATAAGAAGCTTGCGCAGCAGAAGTGATTTCTAGTGGATAGGTTTAAGTGATGATATGAAGTCTGTTGTGTTTAGACTGTGTATTTTACTTCCTGTGTAAACAAATGATTTGCTTTCATTCATCTTGTCATTCTTAGGCTTGTATATTTCTTAAAAGAATAAAAATGGTTTCATGGGGTTTTCTTAAAACTTGACACCTGTTATATTATTGTGGAATATTAAGCCCTATCTCAAAACAAACTTAAGCACGTGCTGTGAGGTAGTTCTGCTTAGATAAAGTCTGTGTGGTGGTTGATTCAGCTACAATGCTGCTGTTTATATTTCCTGCCTGAGTTTTTCAGGATGCAAAAGGTGGTAAATCATAGTTCACAGTGCAGTAAACTGCCTGTCATTGTAGGCCTGAGTTTATTACTGAGTTCATGTGAACTCCTGCACTTCTGGAGGAATTGGTGCAAGTACAAGGGCCCTTCACCTTGTCAGTTTCAGGTGGGCACCAAGCTCTCTAACTTACAAGCACAAGTGAAAGTAAAGAGAGTGCAATTGATTGTTGTAAAATACCCTGCTGTGCATTCTACATTGTGTCATTGTAACTTCTTGTTAACAAAAGGTGTAGGTTGTTACACAGGTAAATATTGTAGTTATCCCTTACCACAAATCAAATTTTTGGGGTACTGAAAAATACACATTTCTCATGGTGAGTACTTGAAGTATTGTTACAATATTTGGCTACAAAAAATTCAGCTTTCAAATAAAGTGGCATTTGTTAGTCAGGTACCTGTTGTTGTACCTGTTGTTGTGGGTTTTGTTGTTGTTGTGTGATTCCTTTTGTGGTGTGTTACGGGGTTTTTTTTTGTTGTTGTTGGTTTTCTGTTTTGTTTGTTAGATTTTTGGGTTTTGGCTTTGGGGTTTTTTTTTTTTTTTAAGCTTACATGACTCTTTTTTAATTCACATGTATTTTATCTAGTTACTGACATTTCCTATTAATATAAATTTGCATTACACAGTAAATTGAATTAGATGGTTTTGTGTGCTATCATGTCTCTTACAGTAAATGACATTGATACATGTAAAAGATAATGAGCAAAGAGAAGATAGAGTGGCGTACCCTGCTGTTTGTAGGTTTTAAACAGTATCGTGCAAGGGTAAAACCTCTAGATTTCACACTTTTAAGAAAACACAAAGTGACAATAAAACAGTGCAACAAATAAGGCTAATGTGTATGGACAAATGAATGTGGTGCCTTTCATAACTGTGAAAGCTGTAGAGTACATCTTGAACTATAAATCCAAGAGTGCGAGTGGGACTTGTGTGAATGCAGAAAACATGCAGTATGTTTGCAGATGAGGCTGTGATTAACTTATGGTGAGTTAGCCCAGCTTACTGTGCTGCTGTGTCCCCTCTGAGCTGAGGTGGCTTGCCACACTTTGTCTCTCAGCATATAACAAAGAAGGAACACAATATGCTTCCTCTGAACTTCAGGAACAGCCTTCAGCCTTTATCTTGTGTTCTGCCTGCCTGAATAAGATAGTTGAATTTTTAGTTACTGCACTGCAGTTGACCCATAGTAACTCAGTAAAAATGTAACTCACAAAAGAATGCTTTTTAATTTGTTTCAATGTAAACCCCTACTGAAGCGATATCAGCAAATCTGGGGAAAGGCAGAATAAATGTGCCTGAATTAGTGTTATCTGTTTTGAGGGATTAAGCAGCTATAATTGTACTATTTTAAATTCACACCAATCTTAGACCAGTAAAACTGTCTTGAGCAAACAGGTCCTGAGGGGAAGCGTTTGCTTTGTTTCTGCTCATTCACATAAATTCTAGGCTCAGTATTGCTGCTTTTTTTTTGTTTTTAATAACCCATAATAGTATATCACACTGAACCAAATTCAGATTTCACGTGTTCTGGGGCTGCTTCTAATAGGATGTGCTACAAAGTGTGTAAAACTTGAGATAAATTGACATGTCAGCTTCAGGGGAAAATCCACCAAGTTTGCTGGGTCCCTTTTAGTTAATATGTGTATATGTGTGAGCACAGCAGGAGAGACGAGGGGAATGGGAAATATCGTAACATGCTTTCTCCGTGCTCTTGGTACTGTTTTATGGCTATTTTGGTGCATAGTCCAAAGACTACTAAGATGGGACAGGACTAGATATCTAGGTAATATTGTTTGGATTCTGTATTAAAGTAAACAAGTGGTTATCAAGCAGTTGAAAGGTGAGGTATGCCTTATTTCTTCTACTTGCCAGAGTGGTTGTGAATTGTTCCCATTCCTGTTGGAGGTTGCTCTTCACTGCTGTCCTCGGAGCAGCACCATATAGCCACTGGAGCACTAGCTGCAGTTTGCACCTTTGAGGTGGCACCTTGAGACTCTTTGGAAAGTTGGCTGGAGAAAAGAGCTTCTGGTGTATCAACAATGCTTTTCTGCCACAGAAAAAGGCTGTTACTCTTAGACTATATGTGTCTTCTGACTTCTTATTCCTTTTCACTTACAGTGTATTGTCCAGGTTGTGATGCAACATTAAAGCAAAAGGAGGAAAATATGAAGACTCTTCACTTTCTCAGTCTTAGCTATTTTAAAATATACTCCCAGTCATGACCTTTTAAGTTATCCTGTGCTGATTGTTGGCTCTATGGAAGGTGGTAGGGGGCTGCCCATGTGCCCACAGAGCAGTGGTACAGCTGATGAGTCCAGGTGTGGTGCTGGTTGTGAGGGAGAGGAGGTCAGCTGCACCACAGAGATGGAAAGGTAGAGCAGCCCCTGTTGGAAGCAATCAGAGATGGGAAGGCGTGGAAGTTGTTGGCTGAAAATGTACCTCTGTTACCTACCGATTGCATTGGCTACTTCAGACAAAAGCGTCATCTCAGTAGGGTTCATAGTTACACAAAGCTACGGTGGCAGAAATGGCCTGTTGGGACCACAGATAGTCACCCACATGTGCGATGGCTTTTTGTTAGACCAGTGCAAGTAAGGTTTCACCAGTACATTGAAGTTGTGTCCCAGTGGCCAGGCACCTAGAGTGCAGGTTTGATCTAACAGAGGAAAGCGGATCCTGTACTAGGACCACATTGGCAGAAGACTGGAAGACAGTCAAGATATCTGAGAAGTGGGGGGAAAAGTAATGCTGCCTGATCCTGTTTGTTGCAAACAATAGATGCAATGCATTTGATATGCATATTCATGAATTGCCTACCAAGAGTTGGCGGGGATTTTAAAAACGTCTTTGTCCACAAAGCAGTGGACTGTTTGTCCACAAAAACAAAAGACTTTCACACCTGATGTGTATGAATGTCTGGAACTTGAGTAGATGTCCAATACTAGTGCTGGTTTTCAGCATAGAGCAGAGTCAAGTTCCCTTAAAAAAGGTTGTGATTACAAGGTGTAGCCTTCTTTCTCTCTCCAATTCTTCCTGCCTGCTACAGCAGCTGGAATTGCCTATAAGCTGGTGTGCTTCTCTACCATTACAGCACAAAGCCCAGTGGCTTCATGCCCAGCCTTCATGGAGCTTGGATGAAGCCACTTGCCTGGTTTATGCAGGAAGCAGCTTTATGATACCCACTAGTTCTGATCTGCTGAATTCCTGCGAGGGATAGCAGCTTTGCAGAGACAGGAAGAGCAATTAGTTATGTTTCTATGGTTAGACTTCCTAAAGCCCATCTGTTGGTAACCCTGAGTAGTGCTATCTTGCAGTGACATGGCTGAGGTGTGTGCTGTCATTCCACTTGGATGACTCAAGTATGGAAAAGATAACAAAGAATGTAGAGGAAAAAGGAGGGGAAGTGTTAAGTTATCCCATTGCTACCACTGTTTGCTTGTATCTTTGAATGTTCTGAGAAGTGTTTAAAGAAAGTCAGCATTGTACTTTGAAAGAAAAAGATTCATGTTATGTTTCAGTGCTAATGAGTTGTCCTTATGTTTCATGAATTCCCTTTCTGTTCAGTTGTTTGCTCATCAGCTCTCTTGTGTGAACAAAGGAAGACATTTCAAAATGGCCCAGAGAGATCTTCATAGGCATTAGTTATTCATGCTCTTGCCTTCTTGCTCAGCACCTGCCTCTGGATGAAAACTCACCCTCCTGAATATTGGTGATTAAGAAATGAGAAGTGAAGCAATTCTCTTTCAATTTTTGAAGTGCTTGCACTCTGGTGAGTGGCTACAGATGAATGGGATTAGGGACAGACCTGTAATCAGCATGATAGATACGATTATTTAAGGAGATGATGAACAAGGGCAGGTTTTGGAGAAATGTATAGGGAAAATATCAAAAGAAAAGAAACAAGGAATGCATTGCTATAGGCAGGGAGGGTACGGACAATGAAACCAATTCTATTTCCATTTCAGGTGTCCATACATTCCTTGAAAGAACACAAAAATATTAATTTGCCTTCCCAACAGAATTCCTTTCCACAGCTGTCAGCTCTGGTGTCATACTGCACAGAACTAATTTTCTATGAATCTGTTTACTACCACGGGTATGAAGCAAACCTTTTGGAGTAAGTTCTTCCATACTTGAAATGCTAATTAACAAATTAGTATTTTAAGTTCTATGCATCTGTGATTACTGTTCTCCATGCAAACTGTACTCTCTTGCAGCTGTTTCAGAAGGTAGGATATGCTTATGTTCATGCAAGCACATATTTTCTAATGTGACAATCTTAAAGAGAGAAATCAATTCATTGTTCTCTAAATAAATGTTTTGCTTGTTAAGGGGAGGCTTTTAGAGTGCTTGGGTAGCTTAGTCCAAGGTGCATAGAAAGTAAGCATTCCTCTAAAAGAATGGCTCACAACAGGTAGTACCTGCGGATTCTCTGCAGGATAGGAAATAGTCAAAAATTCATCTGCTTATCTCTTTTCTTATGTGCAGAGCCTTCTAACGAACAGGAGCTACACAGATCACCTGCAATTCAAGTTGTTCTCCTCAGTGTTCTTATACGTTGCCCTGAACTACACTTAAAACTTGTGGCTAGCTCTGATGGTGAAAGTTTGCTGGCAGAGCCCCTTAACTAAGGAGTCAGTTTGTGCCAGAGAAACATTCTTTGAACCTGTTCCTTAACTGAAGTAGGTAATGGCAGTTTATTTATGGACTTAGGGCATCTTTAGTAGGGCTTTTGTCACTCTAGGGAGCATAAATATGGAGTGCTATAGAAATGGTACCCATCACTGATGCATCTTACGCCCTTAAAGCGGTTTTCAAAGTTAATATGTACCCCATGTTGCACTGCCTATGCTAGATCTTTTTCACCAGTAAAGCAGTGAATTCAGAGTGATCTTTTTAACTTGCTGACAGTAGATGCTCTTGAAGTGTTTAGCCCTTGCTTAAAATACTTGGGCTTCATGCAGTACTGACTGACAGGCTAATTTTAAAAGAGATTTAAGCAATTCAGCATATAGTCACCATCAGAACTTAAAGTAGTCTAATTAGATAAAACAATTTAGGGACATTAGTGCAATGTTTGGGGCTTTTTAAACATGAGTTAAAAATGAAGGTGATTTTTTCAAAAATGGAAACAATGTCAGAGAAACTAGATCTTCTGACTTGTGTATCTAGGAGGGAAAGTGGCCAAGTGCTGAGAATCCTAAGATTATTTTCTCCTAGGTACCATGTTAACCTTATGTAATTTATAGAACCTAATGAAGCAAATAAGGAGAGCAACCTTGAAAAGGTTTTGCTGGCAGTGCAATCTCAGGAAAAAATCGAAAGGAAAACGGGCACAGGACCTGGGAAAAGAAGATGGATCTATTAACTAGTAAATTGGTATCAATTGATCAAAATATCAGAGAAGTGACACTAACACTTAAAAGCAAGGATGAAAAAAATTTCAGTGGTGTCTTCAGAGCTCAGCACTTACAGGTATGCTTCATGCAGTGACTGACATAAAATTGTGTGGTTTTATTAATTGTGAATATTATATAAGAACCTTAATAAATCAGAGGTTTGAGGATTGCTGCTGAAGCTGGGAAGGGCAGGTCCAATTGTGTGCACAAGTAATGAACTAAGATGTGGTTTGGGATTTTTCTCCAAAGAAATTCTATTGTGATATCAGCAGCTCATGCACACTGTTCAACAAATGCCTCCCTTTCCTCCTTGACATCAAGTGGCCCACTGGGAAGTGGAGACAGTCTGCATAGCGCACGTTCTTATCCTACAGTGTTGACGTGAAATACACTCTAGATTAGAGGATCCAGGGAGAGTTCCCAAGCTTTGTTGATGCACGTTTCATATCGGCCAAGGACTGATGTTTCAGGTGTAAATCTGGCGGGTTTTCTTCTATTTGTTTTGGACTTGGCTGATCCTTTCTGCCTTGTTGGGTTTGGGGGCTTTATTCTCTTACTATCTCTCTCCAAGAGTTCTTAACTGATTTTAGATGTACTAAAAGATTTCCATGTGGTAGAAAGCATGTCTCAGTGTTAAGAAAAGAATGTGTTTATGTACAGTGGCAGTATCATAGTTATGACTTAAATACTGCTTTAGCCAGTAAAAGCATAAACCTAATACAAGCCTTTTGGAAGACTGTGTTATTTTTTTTCCAGATAAAAGCACATTAAGCAGGATCCTCCAAGGGTGTAGGCATACGTAACTGCTCTGTGCAGTCCAACAGTTAACTGTGCATTGTTAAATGATTCTTTTTCCTTTTTCCAAACTTGGGGCTTAGAATCTGCATCTCAGGCTATTTAGCTGCTCCACCTTGTGGGCAGAGATCCTACAGTTCTGCAGAAACGGGTCTTCAGGCAAAATGAGACAAAATAGACCTAAGACCTGAGCCGGGGGCCCTTTTGTACTTATTAACAGAATATGAGATGCTTATTGCTTCCTCATAAAATCATGCACTGGCTTGGTTATCCTTTCAGTGGGGTGGATTGTGTCTGCTTTGTACATCTTCATAAATTAAGAACCCTCAAGAATTTGCTTTTTTGTGCCTGTCTTGAAACAAAGTATTATATTTGAAATATTTGGTCTTCTAAAGCATTTAGCCATACAGCTGGGACTTTGTAACTGCATGGCATCTAGGCCTCAAGCATCCTCACTGGCCAGACCCAAGAAGGTGCTGGGAAGAGTTCCTGAAGTTCTCCAGGCTGTTCCTGAGGGTTTCAGTGTATAGTGGAGTAGGGGTCAATGTCCCAGTTCTAGTCAGGGGGAAGAGGGTTGATCCACATCCCATTGGGAAGCCAGTAGTATTTGCTGTGTGTGTAATACCCCTGTGAATGTGGAAGAGCTGTTTGAAGCCTGACATTTCCAGCACCCAAAATACTTGTTCATCCTCTGTCTGAATGAAAACCATAACATTTCTGAAATGATTTTGTGACTTTGTCAGCAGTTCTGTTATAAGCATTATGGAGAGACTGTCAGGGCTGGTTAGCTTTTGGTTAAAATCTTGTTCAATGCTGATAGAATGTGGTAATGTGGTCTGTTTTTTCACATGACCAAATCTTAGTCCTCTGGTAGTGGACCACTGTTGAAGTTGCAGGCTAGATCTTGCTGCTTGCAGTGAGCAGGTAACTATGCTTTTGGTCTCCGTCATCTCTGTGATGAGGCCCACTGTCACATGCATCTTTGTTGCAGATGTCAGGATCTGGCTCTGCTGAATACATTACATGGGTGGGGCTGGATGCTCCTGGTGCTGATGTGAGGTGGTGATTGTCGTTCTGCTGCAATCCTCTTCCCTAGCTCTGTCTCCTTTCTGCCTCTCTTGATGCAAATGCACCTGCTTATAGATAGCCTTGTCATTTAAGAAACTGAAATAAAAACACAGTTTCTGACCTTGATCAGAAACTGCATGTGTTGGGCAGCTTGCTTGTGGGAAATTTCTACTCCAAAAGTGGAAGTAAAACACTGATTCCTAAATACTGGAATTGTTTTGTTGCCTGCTGTATGGTGCTGTGCTACCATGGCTAGCACAACCACGACTGCGACCATTTAAATTGTACGGCAAGTACAATAGAGCATCGTGTACCGAAGTCTTTGAGTACTGCTGCAGCAATGGAGGAGGAAGTATGGAATTATTCCTTGTGCAGAGTAAATGGGTGGAAAATGGAATAATAGTGCAGTTTTTAAAAAGAAAGTCAGTGCTTTAGTGCAGTACCTAACTATTCCTTGCTCTTGCATTGGCAGGGTACATGACAGCTCCTCAATGCTGAATTAGTATCTGGTATGTATACAAGCCAGAGCAGACTATAAAAGTTGCTGATAATTATTTGCTAGGGCCAGTCTTCCATATATTTTCCTTTGCCATTTATGGTTTCCATATGAATTTAGACACAGTGCTTCAGTGCAATCTTGGATCTTTTTTCATTAAAAACAAAACAAGCTAGCCCACAAAAAAAAACCCCAAACAGGATATACTTCTTCCTTGCCTCTGCCTTACTGGCTGAATATGCAAGCACAGATACATCCTTCCAATAAAGGAAGCACAACTTCGACAGAGCAATTAATTTTACTGATTTCCTTTTCATTTTTTTGAAGGAGTATATTTATAAATGGGACTTGAAAGCACTGAAAGAATCTTCACTGGTTTAATAGAAGCAGGGAAGTATTTCAAAATAAAATAATGGTTCTTCTTCGTGGGAAGAAGACATTCAGAAATTTTGTGTTCAGTATTATTTTAATACCAAAATTTACATGGTAAAGGAATTATGTCAGGTACTTTTTTACTGAGAAATAACTTTTATAGTATAATGAGGTAAATATTTGCAAGTATGTAAAAGAAAATTGCCATCCCCAAAACAAGAGAAGGAGAGGAAACTTATCACAGCATTTCCAGAGGTGAGCTCATGTGTGTATAGCTGTGCTGTAAACTGGATTTTTGATCTATCACATCCTAGACCTCTCTCTGTGTCTGTGTGTGTTTTTCTGTGCTGTCAGTTGCCATGATAGGGTTCTTTTTATAAAGTCAGAGGAGAGCTGTAGGCACCAAAAGAGCTGTTACCTAGAGAGGCAGTGCTGGCTGGAGGAGTTAATGGGTTGGCAAGACTTGCGAATAGATACTGATCTTCAATCTGCAGGATGATCTCATTTATGTGGACCTCTCTTTCTCTTGCCCGCAACAATTCCTATTTTCTGTTTAGAGATCTCATTCTGTAGGGCAAAATCTGCTTTTCACTTGTGGACATTTCCTATGGGATGTCAGTTCCAGAAAGGATGTATCAATATCCCAGAGATACAGCTAGTAATTGTTGAAAAGCTCCTGTTTAACACAGTGCCATGATAAAGTGACAGGTAATATCCGCAAGTTTCAATTATTTGTGGACCAATTTGTCTTTCTTCTAATTAGTGGAAAAAAGAAGGAAGAACTTCAAAACAGAGACAAGAAAAACATCTGATTAAATTTCCTGGAGGAGGAAAGAAACACGTGGAGTTATCCAGAAAAGGACTTGGAGGTTATCTCTGAGCATCGATCATACTGAGCTTTCCAGCCAGCTTTCCCATTCCCACTGGGTATTGACAAACCTTTATGTTCAGTTCTCCTTCCAGCGGCCTGTTCCCAACTCCCTGCTCCACTTTCATCCTCCCAAATGCAGAGGGAGCTGAGGACAAACAGGGGTCCACGCAGAAAACCTCTCAGTGCTTGCAGAGCTGCTAAACCACCTTAAAGAGTGGCAACTGGAGAATGATTTTTGGAGAAAAAGTTATAGTTCAAGGAAAGGCATCCCACAACATTGCGTCTATTTCCCTTTCTGTGACCCTGCCAATAATGTGTTTTAGAAGTTTCCTTCATGACACCAGAAAAAATGATCATGGTTCCAGGCAAGAGTACTTTACTTGGTAAAGTGTCCTTCCAGCCATGAGTGTTGATGTATTGCATCTGGTCTGGAAATAAGGATGTAAATACAGGCCATATTTTTGCATGAGCAGTGGTGTGTGTTATTGGTGACCATTTTAGAAAATGAAAAATCTGTTTGTAATAAGAATCGTAATAGGTTTGTTATAGCTCTGATGGTCTAAGAATTTAAGTGGGTGAAGTTTGGGGAAAGAGAGGCAACAGCATCCATTACACCATCTGACAGAGAGAGAGACTTGTTTTGGAACATGTGAGTCCATCTTGAGGCCAGCTATAACAGCAGTCAGAAATCAGATCTGTTCTTAATTTTCTCTGTGTGACTCTGATTTTTAGCCTGGGCTGCTAATAGGTGGTTTTGTTTTGTTTTGTTTTCCCCCAGGAGGCTAATAGATGCACAGCAGCTATCTTGGTCTAAAATGCAAGGGAGGACAAGTTCTCAGCAGAATTTTACTAATGGATAGGGAGGCAGGGTCAGTGTTGTGCTCTTTTGTTGTGGTTCAGCTTTTGTTAAAACCACAAGGCTCTATTTAAAAGTGGATTTTAGAGCAGGAAAGTGAATGTTTGTTCGTTATCTCAGGGCTGTGTGTGGAAAAAAAATAAATTCAAAGCAACCAAGTGACTGGTGATATGTCTCCCATTCAGCAAATTGAGGCATTATGCAATGGTTGTGTTTCAAAAGTGCCTGAAAGCTCGTCCTTTATTCAGGGTCAGCCTTGACTGGGTGGACTTCTTATTCAGGGGAGGTGCTTAATTTACAGCTAGAGGACACTTTTATTCCATATCATATTGTTCTTTTTCATTATTGTGGTGACTGCTCAGAATATTTGTGTCATCAAGCTCCAATCAATATTCTTCCCTGCTGGATATGTTAGAGAAGTCAGGACAAAAATGTATTTTTGTGAATGCCTTGAGGCTGTGGCTATTACGGTTGTCAGTAGCTTGAAGTTACAGTAAAACCAATGCGCCCTTGTTGGTATTATTAATGTTTGGAAGCAGGGAAACAAGTGATGGGAAATGAGCTCAGTCTCTGTGCAGGCAGACTTTTAAAATAGGAGACAAAGAAGGATTTGTGGAAACAAAAAATAGGAAAGGAAATGTCAAAAGGTGAATATTTTCTCTTGTATTACCCCTTGCCATGGTTGGAATGTGAGCAGTGTTATAGCAATAACCTTGACAGGTATTCCTCCAGACTTCCAAGACAATTTCACTGACCATGATCAAAACAGTGTCTCTAGTGAAAAGCAGTCTGCATTCAAACCAAGGAAGCTTGATTATAGTGTTCAACCTTGTGTTACCTGATGCTACTCTGAAGTGCTCCAGGACTTTACTGATATGGAAGGTACCTGGACAAATTATCTGTCAAATGTAAAAGATGCTCTTCATCCAATAAGGGCATGTTTCTGTCAGTTTTGGACTTGCAAAATTAGTTTGCAAAAGATCTTTCCAATAACCATTAGGATGAGAAACTCATTGATCCCAGCACTTTGGGACTGCAGCCAGCCACAGTCAGTTTTGTCACAGAGTTAAAAAAAAAATAGTTTATAGGCTGTTTTTCTTTGGAATAGATAAATTAAAGAGGCATATTTGATTTTGACAACATTTTCAGTTAGAAGTTTACTGTGTAAATCAGACATTTCAGGATACCTATGAGTCGGTAGAGCTATCATAACACCTGTAGCTATGTAAATCATAGGGTTACAGACAGCTGTTGGCTTGACTCTGTTGCACTTAGAGCTAACCTGCAGAGCCATGTCAGGTAACAGTTTCTATCGTGTTTGTTCTTTCTTGGGAGACAAGGATGAGCACCATCAGCACATCAGAAGTGCTGTAAATTGTCTGATACCCCACTGGACAATGAGAGCAACATTCAGTTCTGTCTTTGTTAAATGCCCACAAGGTGGCACTTGTCATCTTTTTACCTCTGAAGTATAAATTTTTCCACTGCAGCAACACTAAGAAATGATTTTAGAGGCTTTGAAACTTTTCTTAAACAGTAAGCTAACAGTACTTTTGTGGGAGGGGCATTGCCCACCCTTCCATTAAACTAAAGTCAAGACAAAGAGGACAACAGCTGTGTTTTGCTTGTTTTATCATTTCATATGTGAAAATTCTAGCTTAAATTACTATTTTTTGTTATAAAGGATTTTAATTTTTTTATTTGTCGTCACTCATGTAGTCATATGCAACTATTTATCTGGCAAAAAGAAGGGAAAATGAACACATGCTTTGAAAATGTAGAAACAGATCATTTGCAACCTGGTCTAATCACTTAAAAGAAGAGTTCATTTAACAGCAGCAGTGCTTGTGATAAGCAAAATATTACTCATTAAAATTTTCCCATCATTCATAAAGAGGCAGTAGTAGTAGACCTGCTAATAAAAGGCACTGAACTCTAGCTGTTTCCAATGGGGCTCTCATTCAACCCCATTAGAAGCTTTACCACAGAATTTATTGCTGCCAGATCAAATGTCTCTACAAGGGATGGTAGTGTGATCTTTTTCCTCTCTCCCTCTTAACACTGATGCAGTTATTCAGATCACGCCCTTATTTAAGCCGGTTTTGCTGAGAGTGCTTTCTTGTCTCCCACTTGGTCACATCAGAGAAATGGCAGTAGCCCTTGTAGCTTTCAGGGGCATTGTTCACACTAGCTTTCTATTAATCATTTTTATTCCAGTAATAATTAGAAACCTAATTGTACTTGTTTGGAGTGGTAAAAAGCAAAAACATGTGAGGATGAAAGAGCAGAGAAAGTAAGTTTTATACCATTAAAAAATTCCTGGGGCATGGTGTGTGTGATGTAGTGCTGTCCTGCAGCCACAAGGATGCTTTCGTTGTCAGTGCCTGTTTTTACTGGTTTGTATTTTCCCCTTAGATTGTATTGCTTGTTATCTTCCTACTTGGGAATGCCTTTGGAAAATGGCAAAAATACATTCAGCTGTTTCCTTGCTTAAATAATTCAAACAGTTTAATTTTGAAAGTCCAAGGCTGACCATGTGCATGTGATTTTATGGCATTAAGGAGTGTAAGCTACCTGTGCCAAAGGTCAAGGCAAAGGAGTAAAACTTTGTGTATGAAGAGTTGTCTCTGGTGACTGATCCTTCTGCCCTGTGAATGGATGGCTGTAGTGACAGAGCAACTTCCTTCTGTGCAAGCATCTCTGGGGCTGGCTGGGGAACAATTGGATTGAGCAGTTGAGCAGGCTACTTGTAACCTACCTGTGAGCTGCCATCCGCTGGCAGGAGACGAACGATGTAAGCTGGTGGTAGCTCCTTTTTGGACCTAGAGGTCATTTGTCTTTGTGATCAGACTGGCCTTAAGTTTAACACTTAACAACTACCCCAGTCCAGTTCTGCAGCAGGGTGGTTGTGTCAGCAGCACAGCAGGCTCAGAGCAGGGGATCCTCCACTGGGAGAGCTAGGGGTCTACACACAGCCAGGATGCATGATAAACTCATACATCTACCTCCATGTTCAAGTGAACACCTGTCTGGCATCTTTTCTCCACCTGGAGAAGGTGCAGAGAATAGATGGTGGTTTATTTGGAAGCTTTTGCGCTAAAGCTCCTTACAGTAATGGTGCCTGCCTGCCTGAGGAAGAGCCTTGACATATCTGAAAGTTTTCAAAGCTTTTTTTCTTAATTCAAAGGAAATATGTGCCAAGGATAACATTAAAGTAGCATTGAAGACTCAACAGTCATCGTTGCTGAGTGTCATACCGTATGTTATATGTTTGGGAACTGGGAGAAAACGTGGTGTTCACTGCCTGGGGTGTTCTCAGCCCTGAAGGGATCTTCCCATAAACAAAGGAAATTCTGTGGCGCCCTAGTTGTGAAATGCTACGTCTTTTGCATGTGGGCCCAGGCCACGTGTGCCATCAGGTTCTTGTCATTAATGTCCTTGTTTTTAGAGAGCAACATTACTTTTTGATTAATGTTATTTATTTAGTCACTTTTAAACCCCAACATTTTTTGTGAAGTAACAATTTAATAGCTTTTATTGAAGAGAAAGGGATTATACCAAGAAGTTGTCTGACATCTCTTTAAGGTGTGCTGTAACTCAGTGAGGTATTTTGGTCAGAAATAATTTGTTACCCTGTGCTATAGGAAGGCAAAGAGAGGACAAAATTGAACCAGAGGATCATTTCCGTTTTTATATTCATGTGGAGGACCCAAATGCTGAAGAAGTGTTCATTTCCAAGAAAACATTTCATGCAAGGCAAGAAAGGTAACACCACAGCTTTCTCTTTTGTTTATCAAGGATCGGCTGAAATGAACTTCTCTGAAGCCTTTGCTGGCACTGTGTGTGGTACCCTGCTTGCCAGGGCAGGGTTGGGTTGGTTTTCAAAGGACCTTGTGTGACAAGCAGGCAGCCACGCACTGCGCTTACTCTTTGCATCCAAGACTCTGCCTCTGCCTGCTGCCCCATTAGACTGTCATCTTTACAATACAGACCTAACTTACTGTCTGCTGGTCGCAAAAGCATAGAAGAGGGGTGGAAAGAGGCTTTGAGGAAAAAAAATGTAAATCCCTAGGTCTCATCTAGGAGTGACAAAGGACCTTGTGTGCCCTGCCTTCATGCAATAGAGAGGGATATTTTGGCAGTTCTCTGCACCCTCTGCCCTGCTGCCTGCTCTCCAGAAGCTGCCTGCCACCACCTTCCCCTCCTCCTGCTGCCAGCTGCACAGGGGCTTCTGCAAAACGCTTCCGGCACTGCTGGGTGCTGCCACAGCCAGTGATCAGCATCTCATATTTAGCCTGAAAGCACGGTGTTGTAGCCCATCTGTTTCATAACTGCTGCCGAGGGCGGTGGCTGTATTCATCCTTTAATTACCTCAATGCTGTTTGAGTTTTATTTTGGTTGGAATGCATAAAAGCCTTAACTGCTAGGGCCTGCTTGGCTCCTGTGTAAAACATTTTGTGATGGTTTGAGCTTAGTTTCTGAATTGCTGTTGGCACTTTTACTCTGAAAAACAGAGATGAATTGTCATTTTCTGTTCAGTTGCACTGTTTTTTGTAGCTTGAGAGTCTCACCAGCAAATAAATTATGTCTTTGTAAGTTGGGTGATTTTTATCCTTTGGGCATGGAGAAGGTGCTAATAAGGAAGATTTTGAGGCTGAGGAGGAATTTTCTAGAAGTTGATTTTTGGACACGAAAGAGGGTCTGTTGTATGGGTCAGCAAATGGCCACATCCACTTGCTGTGCATCTCCCCAGGAGTTAAATTTTGACACATGCTGCTGCCAAACAAAGCAAGATTACCATCTTAAAACACATGCAAATACTTACTGGTTAGTGCCTAGGCTGAAGCTTACAGAAGAATGTTTGATCCTTTCTTGCATCTCCTCATATTTATGACTTGCACCATTCTTTGGCCCTAAATCAGTTCAGAAAACAAGAAATTATATTTTCCTCTCCCAATCACATTGATGTTTGGTTTGCATGGCTAAGAATTGGCCTCTTCCAGAAGGTGTCCCATCTGAAGCCTCACCTGTGTTCAGTAGGGATATTGACAAATAAAATCAGTTTGGGGCAAAAGCTTCTGTGTCGGCAGATAGCTGATTACTTCTTCCCAGACAGGTATAAACTAATCTTCAGCATGATGTTACAGATGACCATGCTGCAGTAGAAGAAAAATAAAACTGAATTTTCTACAGGAAACCTCCCAGTAAGTCCTAAATTGCTTTATGGGGTTACAATGCATAATTAAGCTGCTGCTGCTGTACCCTAGAGCTGGTTGATCTTCAGTGGGGAGGGAGAAAGAACCATTTCAAGCAGAGGTAAACATTTTTATCCTTTCTATAAAAGGAATACACAGAGACAAGCACTCTAAACAGTTTGAGGCAATAGTAACAGTTTTCATATCTGCAGTTAAAATGTACACTCTGAAAGCACTGCGGTTGTCCAGATTTATATAAGAGATAAAATGGAAATGAGTAGGAAAGAAGGAAAATAATGAAGGGAAATGCTACATTGTAATGTCACGATTAATCACATTTGTGTTTATGGAAAGATCTCAGATGATCTCCTAGGGTTTGTGTCTGTGTATGAACTTTTCCGAAATGGCTGTGTGATTGTGTACTGGCAGAAACCCTTTTCTGCACGAGTGTGAATTTCTGACTCTGTGCTTTTCACTTATTAATTGCAGATGGTTCATGACCATTGCTTGGTCATGAACCAAGATGCAGTTTCCTTTTTCTTTCATTAAGTGGTGTAATTAAATTAATTAATTAAAGGAGAGCACGCTGGGCTCAGAAAGCAGCACTTTTGCTTCACTGTGACATTTCTGCCTGTAACGAGGCTGTTGCCAGAAGCTGCCCATTGTGCTGGGCTTTTCTGCTTCTCTTTTCTCTGTGTTTAGGCAAATTTCCTTGAGTAGGTATGAGATGGCTTGACAATGAGATGCTGAGCAGCTAGAGTTGGCTAAGGCAGGTCAGTCCTAGCAAAACAGCAGTGGGAACAAACCAAAGCATTGCTCAAGGGTGAGGGGAGAGGTCTTGTGTGCAGATGAAGATTGCCAAGGCTGGGGGAAGGCAAAGTCCTGAGAAAGAGACGAGGAGAGTATGTTTGGGATGAAAGAAGATGATGGCAACAAAGTGCTGAGACTTGTTTAAGAAATAGGGAGCACTCCTGTCCTTGTCCATTGGAGGGAGAAGGCTGGGCTGGCAAGCCCTTGTCCTCAGAGAAGCAGAGAGACACATAGCCTATCATGTTGTGTATCTAAGAAATTTAGGTCCATGCCCAAACTACAGGCACCAGCTGTTATGATTCTGTGATAAGATGTTGCTTCAAAGACAAGTTTGATTTTACTAAGGGTTCAAGAGCAAAAAGGTGATTCTACAGGATAAAGGAGTTTCATGTGTCCTGCAGCATTTTTTCCCCCACCCTTAACCTTGTATGTAGATTTGAGCCTCAGTGGGGTTTTTCAAGGGATACATCAGTTCGGGATATTCTTACTGTTTTCTTTACCCATACATACATGTTTATATTATAACACGTTTATTTGGGAGCTTGAAAGTACAGATTTTGGGCAGACAGGTGGGTTTTTTCTGCTCTATTCCAGGCTGGAAAATTATTAGGTATCAGTATGGATTCAGGCTAGAGAATTTGAAGAACTCTCATATTATGTAAAAATAAAATGTTATGTCATTCTAGTCAGAGCAAAATTCTGAAGAATTAAAAAACCTGTCATTGTTAGGGACAATGGGAAATGATCAAACATTCTCACTTTTAAAGATTAGGGAGACTATTCAGCACCAATATCTGTCAGCTTGAAACTGGTCTCAGTTTGAAACTGCAATTTATCTACATGGACAGTGTGCCTGATCTAAAATGTCCTTGCTGATAAGAGTGCCCTCATGCTGGCAAAAGTCTCATCAATGCTGGTAGGATCACATCTGGCCAGAGCTGGTAGCATCAGTTTATATATTTATCTTCTCTGTAGTGCTCTAGACCTTTGGAGAAGAACAACTTTAAGCTGAATTGCATCTCACTTAATGCAGAAAATACAGTTAAGATAAAACGTGATGCACAGCTTGTAGAAAATGGTTTTATTTTATCGTGGAAGCATTTAGCAGAGCTGAGATACTGTGCTGATGGGAGCTGTAGAAAAACCTGAGAACTGACAGCATAGAGTTTATTGCGTTAATTAGAAAGTGGTGCAGCGTTTGTGAGAAAATGTATTTTGGATTCAGCTTTTTCTGTGTGTTTTTTTTATCATGCCTTGAAGTGCTTTTTGGGTACTTTGGATGCCTAATTGGAGATGCTGTATGTGGAAGCTTGCACTCTCTGAAAATCAAGCCTTTTTCCAAAGAATGGATTTCAAACTATTGATGATGTGTTACATGGGACCACATAGATAAATGTTTAAAAATGAGTAACTAACGGACAGGTCTGATGTTTATGCTCATTCTGTTTTATCTTTGTGTAGTGGGGTGATTTTAGTATTAGAAACGTTCTTGCACAGAACAAACGCCACACGCCGTCTGCTTCACTGTTGTTACTGCGCTGTACTTGCTGCTACAGTATTTTATATCAGATAACTTCTTTTTTTTTTTTTTTTTTTTTTACATCACAATAGAAATGACCTTTGTTTTTTCATTACCTCATGTGGGATGGCCGGGGGGTGTTCTCACACTGTAAAGGCAATAAAGCGCACCGATAGATTTTTCTAACAAAATCCTTGTGCACAGCTGCATAACATAAATCATTCCTTCCAATTTCTGAATGTTAAGTGTTTGTTGTAGGAAAGTTACTGCTGTTCTTGCCTGACTTTAACAAGGTTTGGGGGTTTTTTGTTTGGCACAAATATTGTTGCTTTTCAGTTTTATAATCATGCTGCCCTTAGTTGTAACAATTATACAGCTTGAGTGCAAGCAAGTATAGGTTAGGCTGCCAAGGTATTTGTATTTTCATAACAGTCAGCTCATATTTTACAAATACAGTGTGTGTTGTCCTTTACTTAGATTATTTATTTGTAAGTTCAACTGGTGCATATGTTGCCAAAAAACAGGCTACAGCACAAGAAAATTCAACTAGTGGGGCAAGAGTTGTCTTCTGGGACTAAACCCATTATTTTTACTTACAAGTTTTGCTCTTTTTCCATGTGACATGGCAGTGCTAAGGGATCACGTTACAATGCCTCTGGAATGAATCGACTTGCACTGCCTTAATTAAAGGTATCAAAGTAGGAATGAATAACCATGGCTGCATCTGTTGCTGCTGATTTTCTTTTACTGCTGTAGTGTAGTGTGAGCCACTGAAGGTTTCTGCAGATTTGAGGTGCTCTGGCCAATCCTCCGGATGTGGAGGATATCTGCGGGACCTTCCAGATACTAAAACCCATCATATTCTGGGGGATGGCAGTTTGACCAGGTGCTGTTTTAATAATAAAGTCATCAAGATTTATAATTATGAAATCCAGTGCTGCCAAGGTAGTCCATAAGGACTGCACCCTCTTCATGCATAGCGCTGAAACACAGGGTAAAACATTGAGCAAAATGATAGCTCAGGGAGGGCAGAGAGTGTCCTGGGTGGGTCTGGGCAAGTCTATGCCACTTTTAACTGGGAAATACCTCAATCCTCTAAGCTCTAATTTAGAGGTATTTTGACTTGATGGTGGGAGAGATGGAGTATAGCAAGTATCCGAAGAAGGCAGATTGCTTATCCTGATGGGAGACAATGCAAAATCCTTTCCCAGCTCCAGGCTCAGTTTTGGGGGCTTAAAGGACTGTCAAGTGAAGATGCCACAGGCCGAAATTCAAGCAACAACTTCTCAGATAACTTCACCTTTATGTGATCTCATAATAAAAACTAGAAATTAGGGTTTTGTTGGATGCAGCAGGTAGTTCCAGTGAGCAGACAATTGCAAACAGAGCTCAGAAATTAATGCTGCAGTGAGAAGAGGCTTCAAACAGCAAGGCTGGCTGCATGGTTGTCTCAGCTTGTGACCCGTGGTGTAATGAGTACTGAGTAACTCCAACCAGCTTGAAGGCAGATAAGCACAGCATCTTGCACAAAGCCTCAGGAACTTGTATCATCAGAACTGAAGCCAGTCAGTGTGGTAAAACAGTGGATCAGAGACAAAGTTTGCAACAAAGCCCTGAGCTTAAAATGTCACATCAGTTGTCAGTAAGTCCTAGGGGTGACAGAACTTAGAAAACACCAGGATTTTTTATTATTATTATTTATTTGAGAATTAATTTTTTTTTATTAGAAATATGTTGGTAATATTAATACATACTGACTGCTTCCAGGTAGAGCTTGTTCTCAGTATGAAAAAACCCTCTCCTTTTTTTAATATGCATTCCTCCCCAGTATTTTGGTTTCTGATCTACACATTTGCCATTTTGAAGATACATTTATATAGTCTTTATTTTAGCTGACTAAGGAAAATACCTTTTTATCTCTTTGGTTTAAGTAAGGAGGGGGAGCTTTTAACAGGTTGTTCTGTACTCTGAAAGTAAAACATAATTTTAGGACCTAAGTGCAATATTTATCTTAATAAATTGTTAAGTGCTTCTGCAGGATTATTTCTGTGTTAAGATGTTTCTAACACAACATTAAGATCTGCTGTTTTTCTTTCAGATACTGATGAATACAGGCCACCTGTTTGGAAATCTTACTGTAAGTGTCTCAAAAGACTTCTTTTATTTTTTTTTCCAAGTTAGAGATGAAAAAGTTTCATTTGGGTGCTTTAAAAGACTTTATTTTTCTTCTCATCAGAATGTGAATTTAAGAAGCATCAAGGGGTTCATTACTGTTTATTTATAGGTGCAGTTGTTTATCCTCAAGGGCAGGTGAATGCAGGTTATTCAAAGGGGTAGGTTCTCTGTACCTGACCAACGTAAGTGGTCCTGCTCCTCTGTAGGTCTGGCTTATATCGGTTTGGCTGCCTAGACCAAGGCTTACATAAACTCTGCTCATGCCTTAAAGTTGGTATCCTTGCAAACTTTTAGGGCTCCTGTGCTCTAGTACCTTGCATCACTGGAGCTGATATTGAACTGGTTAGAAAAACCCAAAATAAGTATTTTTACCCCAGAATTTGCTGAGGTGGTAAACCGAGAGCATTTGTTTGGCCTGGCATGACAAATCAGAAGCAGGTTTTTTGAAGCCCTGACTAGAAGGGTCTGGATTCCTGCCAGGCTGCCAGCATGGGCTCTGCTGCTCTTAGATGTGCATGCTGTAGCTCAGAGGAAGCTGGCCTCACAGGCTGCCATGGTAAGGTATGCAGGGCACTAATATGGGTGCGTTGCCCTGGGATAAGAATGCCACTCCCTTGGGAACTTCAGAACTTGCTGGGTTTCATTCCTGATTTAAAAAAACCCAACAAACCATACAAAAAAATGCCAGAAATTCAAACCCACAAAACCTGTCCAGTAAACAAAACACCTTGGGGTTTTTAAATTAAAAAAAATACGGTGCAAAAGGAATGGCCTGTTGTTTGGCAGCACTGATGGAGATTCAAGGAGATGCAGAGAGCACAAGACAAATGGCACCCTAGCAAAGCATCATAATTCCTACAGTATCTCACCTCTAAATTCTAGTTCTTTTTAGACAGAAAAGCTAATGTGTGAGACATTTTGAGACACAACAAGAAAAAAGAGTCTTCTGTTAAAAGCAGATTTTGAAAGCAGAATGTTTGTGTGTTTAACATACTTAGCAGTTTAGAGACGTCAGACTTGCATTTGCATTTTCTTTTGTATATATTCCCAAGTTTGGTGTCTTGAGGCTGGCTAAAGGGATTTGCTCAAGCAATATTTCACATGGTGAAAATGTGGCTATCTGAAGGTTGGGGAGATTATGCACCTGAGAAAATGTAGTTAGTTCAAACAGATTTCCATCCTGCAGTGAGAGTTTCCTTTCAATCAGAGATTTTGGATTGATCCTAAAGGCTTGGTGAAAACCATGGTTAGAAGGAAAGTGTAAGAGAGCAGATTAAAGTATTTTTGTGAGCTAATGTATATGTAGTAGAATTAAATGAGCACTAGAAAACTGGCTTTTCTATCACCTAGACCAGTCTTCTGTTAATGGCTCACAGAGGTCAGTTGTTTCTGTTCTGTACCTGCCATTGCCAACCTGACGCATTCAAAAATCAGTTAGGCCTTAAAATTCGTAACAGCCTTCTCGTTTGGGCTTGGTTTCTAATTTTTGTGTTCTTAAAGTGATAATGAGTTACATGGTCAACATCTTCTATGCAATATGAGCATTAGATGACTTCTGTAAATGTGAACATGTGTCATAAGAAACTTCAGAGAGCTTAAGCTGTAAGTAAATAGTCAGATATTGTGAAATTTGTAGTAAAAAATACAGGAGTTGGCAAAACTGCATATGCCAAAACAGTCTAGGAACATCAAGGTCTCTTAAAATGCATCTGTGTTAATTGAAGGAAACAGGCAATGTCTAAAAAAAGGCTGAAGACTAAATTTGTCCATCTTGAGTGTTTTCTTTAGTTGGATGACTTTGAATGGTTTTTAGTAATTACCAACATATGCAGTTGTTGTCATGTAATTGAGATGGCTGGGACCCTGGTCTGTTTGTGAATCTGGTGGCAAAGCCTGTGCCTTTCAAATCATCATTCATTATACCAGTAGCTTGTCATGTGACAACTCAGCCACGCAATATTAAAGAATTTGCACACAGAATGATTTGAACAAGTTTTTTTCCTGTGGTGGAGGTCTAAGATAAAGCTGAGACACTTTGCTCCTTGGTGTTAAACATCGTTAGTCATGATTGCAATACATTTTTGTACTTGTTACTGAGATCTGTGTATTTTGCTCCCAGCTGTAAGCATTAACAGTGAATCACACCTCTGTACCTTCTGTGAACTTGGGAAACAACTGCCTTTTTGTTTGGTTTATTCCATGCTATAATCTATAACAGGAGGGTCCAACCTTTCTAATACCAAATCTTCAGTGGCAGCTTACCAGGAGCTGAAGGCTTGGGCACATGCAAATGTGTGTGCACCCACTCTCCTACACCATCATAGTTTGCCATGGTGAACACTTCCTATGGTTTGGAACTAAGCACAGAGTCATGGGGTTTGATTATATTTCTGTCTCATGATGGATGAAGAGGGATGTCTTGTTTGACTTCCCTGGCAATAATTATAGCAAGGAAACTGATGTTGAACAATTTTAGTTGCGTACATCAATTACAGGAAGAGGAATAGGTATCCTGTTTTGTAACTTAACTAGTCTACCTGCTGTGCTTCTGACTGAAAGAAGAGAAGAGTATTGCCTCTGGAGGAGAGTTTCCTTCCAGAAAATCTTTGGCTTGAAGTAAGGTGGGAAACAGTTCTCAGGTTTTAGCCAGTTTCTGGGCAGCATGCTGCTGGTGAGTCTCCACTACTCTTCTGTGAGATTCAGAGAAAGTTCTATTTGCTCTGTGATTTTAATTTTTTTCCTTTGAACTTGACTCTACAGTTCTCAGAATTAAATACAGACAAGGCCCGGTGTCATCGAATATGACTTTTACAAGAGAAGCTGTGGAATCTGTCTACTGGCAAAATAAATGGTCATGCTATGCTTAAAATGAAAATTACTGCTTTATATACTAGTGTGCCCTTCTTCATCACTTGCAAAAATCAGTTTTGTAATATCAATACAGAATGGCAAGGATTGATTTTAGCAACATCAGGAAAAGAAAATTAGGGGTTTTGTTTGTAACAAAGGGAGAGAATTTTTCCAGTTTATCTTATGACTGCCATATTGTTGGGGATCATGCCATTTTCTCCATTCTCATGTAACTTAGCACATGAATACAGCATTTGTTGCTGGAAAAGACTTGTGATCATATGAAAGGTATAATGGAGTCAAATCTTATTGGTGAAATAAACACCTGGTCTTATTACTTGAAGAAGGTTGACAGCACATTGACAGCACATGTTATTAGACCTTGGTGTTAGCACTAATGATTAAAACATAATTTAATTTTAAAAGATTACAATTCCTAATGTCCATTTCATCAGTTCTAGAGTACTATTCAAATACTGTCTTAGTGTTGACAGATTCATTTTGAAGGTGATTTGCCAAACGAAACTCTTTTTGGGATAGAATGCCTTTGGTATTGTGTTAGAAAATCCACACATTAGTGCCATTAAATTTACAACTGGCTCCTAAGATTTATTCTGGCTTGATGACACTTATTTAAAAAAAAAAAACAAAAAAGGGGGGAGAAGATACTAGTAAATATATGTTATAATTTAAGCCTTAACTGTTTTGTCTGCTCAGCTGCTGATGTGTTTAGATCTGCAAATGAAAATGCCATTTTTCTCTTTGTTCAGAAAGGTCATCACTGAGCAGTGGCGAAAGGACAGGATTTGATTCTGCAAAGTTCTCAGTGATTCTTGTGAAATCCTTACATATTGCAGGTGACTGAGCATGTGCCCAGCATAGTAGGATGGGACTCCATCTGCTTACTGAAGAGAGTCTGACAGCAGCCTGATATGACGTCTAATGAAATTTAATTTGCAGTTATCATGATTCCGTTTCTTATCTGCTTGCTGGAAATTTGACCTAGTTACTCCATAGTACTGGATCAATTAATTGTTAAGATAATCAGTAATTCTGTTTTGGCTGGCAACATTCCCTTTTCTGACATCTTGTAAGTAATTTTTGATAATGTATTCTTGCATTAAATCTTCCAGAAAGTCTTCTTTATTTAAACATCGATATTTAACGTTAAAATGCCTAAGTTATACAATGATTCTGTATTAACTAGAATTTAACTTCTGCCTTCTCCCAGTGTATCAATTGCAACAGGAAGCTCCCCATCCTAGAAGAATAACCTGCACTCGTGAGGTGGGTATTATAAATGTTCGGTTTTACAGAGTCTAGTAATTCCAATCTTATACTTAATGGTGACCAACCCTAACAGTGGGTCCTTGGAATACTTGGCTGCTGTGATTAGATGAAGTAGACTTGGGGGTACTCGTGCCATTCGACTTAAAAATCAAATTACAAAGCATTTTGCATATAATGTGTACACCTGAGAATAATTTACTGGATTTTAGAATAATTTACTGGATTTTGATTCCTAGATATGTGGAAACATGCCCTTTTTCCTTCCTTTTGGGTCAGGAATTCAAAGAATCAAGAGCAGACCTGTACAGGGGAACTATGCACCTATTCATACATACCTTGTTGCTAGATTCCTGCAATAAAGCAACAAAGGGAAGAATGAAATCTCCCCTGCTGCTGTTACTTGAGTAACAGTATATACAACAGTAGTATATACAACTCATTAATACTAGTAGCTAAGCTAGGCAGAGCCACAGATTTTAAAGATTCAAACAGGAACAATGGGATCCCATTGGTATACAGTGATAGAAAAGAATCTGCTCATGGGTTCAGTTGTTGAGGCAGACCCCAGATTGCTAGTATGCTCTGAGCTACCATCCAGCAGAGCAGCACCTCTCCAGAGCTGTGGTGCTGGAGGATTTAACTCATGCCAAACATCAGTGCCAGCAGGATTTTACTCATAACTGCATCTCTCTTGCAGCTTCAGTTAGGAACCTGGGAAACATTAATTTCAATTTCAGAAATGCTGAAATGTTAGGCTTGACTTCTTAAGCAGTATTACAGAACACAGCTTTTACTGAATAACCACTGAAAGTTATTACATTGCAGCAATAAAACTTAAACATTTTTATCGTGCTGGAGAAAGGAAATCAATCTTTGAAATATGTTAGTCACTTTGACGTAGTATTAAATACAGGGGGACATATCACTGTCAGGAACATTAATAGCTTACAGTCTAGATCACAAGGAGGATTACTTTACAGAATTGAACAGGCATTTCTTTGTCATCTTTTCAAATGCCCAAATGAGATTCTGTGAAGTAGTCTGTCAATTTTTAAGATAAAAAGTAGAGATTTAGCAGAAATGAAATACTGATTTTGGTGGAAGCACTCCTGTTTTCCATTGTTAATTTGATAGATTTGTATTTTTATAAAAGGCATAGCTATAGCTGATTGCACTTAAGCAAGACATAGCTGGAATAAAGAACAATACGTGAATTTTACAAGAAGCATTGCAGAAAAAAAAATTGATTTAACCAATGTTTCTAATGTTAATGAGAGTCCAAGCAGGGCTGTTGATGTGTAGACATCTTACATGCATCAGGTAAGGTGGGATGGAGATAGGAAGGAGACATCTATAGAAGATACAAGCTCAGCTCTGAAAAATGGAAGGTCTTCAATTTTTTTACGATTGCAACATTATTAGGAAGGTTCTCTTCTATTTTGTGTGTTCCCTATGATAAGGTTTTTCATTACATTAATATACAAAGTATCTTAAGTCTCGTGGGAGCTTAGTCTTTGAATACAGGATTTTGATTGTATAGAGATTGTACAGAGTGCTTACCTGGATAGGATGAAATATTTTATTCCCTGCCTCTAAAGGATTGTGCTTATTGTTGTAAAGTGCTATTGAATAGCTGTTTTATCCTTCCTCTCCTCAGAAGTATTTCACTGGTGGAAGAAGTGCTAGTATGTGTGTAGGTATGTGTATATATGCATACGGTAAAATGTATGAGGGATTTTTGGTAGCCTTTTGACAGGGATCATTGAGGTGCTGGCATTATCCTGTGCAATCACTGTACTCTTTTATTTACTGAGTCTTCTTTCAGAGCCCTGCTATATTCATATATTACATTATATGCTTATGAATTTGTCTGGCTGTTGTGGTGATGAGTTGCAATTCTTCAATTTCTTCAGTTAGAATCTTTGAGAGGGTCAGCTGTGAATGTTTTAATTCTTACAGAATTAGAACCTTAATTTTTCTGCATAACTTTTGGCTACTAAAAAAAACAAAAAAAAAACCCAAAACAAAAACGAACATAAAAAAGCATAATAGAAATATAAGGAGTGGGGGGGAAATTACAAGCACAGTTAAGAAAATCTCATAGCAGATAATGTTTGTAACTGCTTTGCACATCAAGCTGCATGATACATATGTACCCTGTAGTCAGGGAGAAACCGAAAACTGAAAAAGGGGTCCAAAATATTCAATAAGATCTGTTTGCATTATATCCCATGCTAGTTTGACTGCAGAGAAGTGCTTTGGGTCTTTTTGCCCTAGGTGATAAGAAATGACAAGCAAATTTTATACTGAGTTCTCCTTCGTAGTATTTCTTAGAATACAATTAACTTATCCAGGCAAATCAGCAGATATAGAAACATGTATTCAGTATCTGAAAATTAAAAATATCTCCTGCTCCTGGATTGCTGGAATCCTTCAGCTATTGATCAGATCCAGACTGCCCTCTTTTTAGAATCAAACAAGAGACCTACTCTTACCAGTCAAATATAAAAACATCTATGTAAAGCTTCTTCAGGATGAACCACACTGACCACTATAATTTTCTCATCCTCATTATCACTGAATTTTAATACTGTGAATTATAAAATTTGATTAGCTATTATGCAGGTGGCAAATTGAGAAGTTGGTCTGTTTTAGGGAGGTGAATTTGCTGTGAGAGTGTGGTGTCCTGCATGAATTAATCATCCAAGCTCTTTGGAGGGTATCTGAGCTTATTGCATCCCTACACAGATTGCTCTTCCTGGTCTAGTTCTGTATACAGATGGTGTGCTGGAGTCAATGGGAGATTGGCAAAAGTACCACAAGCAATCTAAAAACTCTACTAAGTCCTGTCATCACTGAAGAAAGAAATGCAACACATTAGTGTCTATAAAGTCATATTTCTATGAATTTATTCCAAAACAAGACTATAACATATGACAAACTTTAACTAAGTGTAAAACTTTGCTGTGCCAGCATGAACAAAAACAAGAGACATTCCATGTTTTAAAATAGCTTCTTCCATTGTGCAGAGTAAACCTGTGTCTGCATCATGAACCTTGTTGTAGAAACTGAGAAATAAAAACTGCAGGTTTTAGAAACCTGTGAGCATTGAACTAAATAAAATAGAGCTATGAATGAATCAGTCAGTTGCAGAACAGAACAACAGACAGTCCTGAAGAGCCCTGTACCCCTGTGACCTCAGATGAAGTCAAATCAACGGAGCAGTTTGCCTTAGTCAATGAGGAATGGGTTAGAGACCAGCTGAGCAATCTGGACATCCATAAATCCATGTGTCCAGATGGGATGCACCCGCGGGTGCTGAGGGAACTGGCGGAAGTCATTGCTAGACCACTCTCCATCATCTTTACCAAGTCTTGGGAAACGGGAGAGGTGCCTGAGGACTGGAGGAAAGCAAATGTCACTCCAGTCTTCAAAAAGAGCGAGAAGGAGGACACGGGTAACTATAGACCGGTCAGCCTCACCTCCATCCCTGGGAAAGTGATGGAACACCTTATCCTTGATGCCATCTTAAGGCATGTCAAGGATAAGAGGGTTATGAGGGGCAGTCAACATGGCTTTACCAAGGGGAAGTCATGCTTGACCAACCTCATAGCCTTTTATGAGGAAATAACACGGTGGATGGATGATGGCAGAGCGGTGGATGTGGTCTACCTTGACTTCAGCAAAGCATTTGACACAGTCTCCCACAGCATCCTCACAGCTAAACTGAGGAAGTGTGGTCTGAATGATCAGGTGGTGAGGTGGACTGCAAACTGGCTGAAGGACAGAAGCCAGAGAGTTGTAGTCTATGAGGCGGAGTCTAGTTGGAGGCCTGTATCTAGTGGAATGCCTCAAGGGTCAGTATTGGGACCAGTATTATTTAATATATTCATCAATGATTTAGATGAGGGAATTGAGTGTACTATCAGCAAGTTTGCTGATGACACTAAGCTGGGAGGAGTGGCTGACACGCCACAAGGCTGTGCTGCCATCCAGCGGGACCTGGACAGGCTGGAGAGTTGGGCAGGGAGAAACTTGATGAAATATAACAAGGGAAAGTGTAGAGTCCTGCATCTGGGCAGGAACAACCCCAGGTTCCAGTGTAGGTTGGAGAACAACCTGTTAGAGAGCAGTGAAGGGGAGAGGGACCTGGGGGTCCTAGTGGACGGCAGGATGACCATGAGCCAACACTGTGCCCTTGTGGCCAAGAAGGCCAATGGCATCCTGGGGTGTATTAGAAGGGGGGTGGTCAGTAGGTCGAGAGAGGTCCTCCTTCCCCTCTGCTCTGCCCTGGTGAGACCGCATCTGGAATATTGTGTCCAGTTCTGGGCCCCTCAGTTCAAGAAGGACAGGGACCTGCTGGAGAGAGTCCAGCGCAGGGCAACTAAGATGATTAAGGGAGTGGAGCATCTCCCTTATGAGGAAAGGCTGAGGGAGCTGGGTCTCTATAGTTTGGAGAAGAGGAGACTGAGGGGTGACCTTATTAGTGTATATAAATATATAAAGGGGGAGTGTCACGAGGATGGAGCCAGGCTCTTCTCAGTGGCAAACAATGCTAGGACAAGGGGTAATGGGTACAAACTGGAACACAAGAGGTTCCACTTAAACTTGAGAAGAAACTTCTTCTCAGTGAGGGTGACGGAACACTGAAACAGGCTGCCCAGGGGGGTTGTGGAGTCTCCTTCTCTGGAGACATTCAAAACCCGCCTGGACACATTCCTGTGTAACCTCATCTAGGTGTTCCTGCTCTGGCAGGGGGATTGGACTAGATGATCTTTTGAGGTCCCTTCCAATCTCTAACATACTGTGATACTGCGATATTAAATGCACGTTCTCTCATTAAAGAATCTTTATATATTAAAAAAGGTCTTTGAAGCTTATTTTTACCTAATGAAAGTAAAATTGAAATAATGTTAAATGTGTGCATTTTCCTACTTCTACATTGATACATTACAATGCAGAAAACTGTTCTTCATTATAAGTATTGAACAATGTATGCAGCTGAGCCACATTTGATGTGAAAATATATTCAGTGAGCAGTAACATGTTTAACCTTTCTCCCTGGTCTCAGCCTTTCCTCCTAGTGCTATGCTTTGTGATCTGCTCTGTCTCAGCTGGGTTTCTATTAGCAGCCATGTGTGAGTCAGTGGGAAGTAGAATCTTTTCCTAAGTGGTTGAATTATTCAACTGTATAAACAAATTCATAAATATTATTAAGATAATTTTGGTCCAGAGAGCATCAAAGAGGTCAGTGGGAGGGAACAACGAGAAGTTTGATAAGGTATTAGCACGTAAATTGCTCCTGTTACCTTATTGTATGCCAGTTGTTGACATAAGCAAGAGTGATGATTAGAGGAAAAAGCACTTGGTAAAGACTAATTGGAAATCACACCTTAAAAAAACCCCAAGCTTTTATTTAAGGTGCAAAGGCACTTATTCTGCAGGTCCTGATAGTGAGAGGTGTATTAACAGAATGACCTACTTAGCATGAAATGCTTCTCAAATACAGAGAATTCAAATTTCTGCTCTGTTACACCAGCTTCATATCAGAGCAACACGCAGATCAGTGGAGTACACTGATGTAAAGAGAGCATTGCATTCATTTGAGATTTTTGTATTGTGAAGGTGCAGCAGAGCCAAGGCTTTTAGCACTGTGAGGTTAATTTGTAAAGTTGATGATTCTATAACATTGTAAGGATGTTTGACTTCTTCATGAGGCTTACATTCAAATTGTGATGTTTGTACAATTAGTATTGTATTACTTCCATGGAATTTGTATTTGTTGTGTCTATAATCTTTTATGTACACATGTGTGCATATGTAAGACTTATTTAGGGCATCCTTTACTGCTATATGAAGGCACTCTCTGAAAAAATTTAACTATGTAGGAAAAAATATCAAACAGACAACTTATGGAGATAATGCGAATCACTGGCTTTTTCTGTCCTATTCTTATAGGTCCTTCATCTTAATTCAGTGGTAGTAGTTAACAAGCCTGTTGAACAACGTCTCTGTGTAGTCATGTGAAAATGGCCTCTGTTGAGTAGTCAAGAAACAGCATAGATGAGCATATATATTTAAGGTCCCTTCCATCCCAAACCAGTCTGTGGTATAATGCACATGCTTGTTAGAGCTGTTCTCAAAGATGACTTTGTCAACCAAAATGACTTTCCAAATTTCATGGTAACTAAACTCTTTTCCAAACCAATGGCTAATCTAAGGCACCAGCCAAGCCTGCCCCATTTATCTGTTCTTAAACCTGGTTTTGTTGGCTTCACACCTCAATAAGAAATGAGACAGTGGTGGATATCTCATTGATCTTTGTGTTTGTTGCAGGAATCATAGTGAGATCTGAATCTTTCTTGTGGCTTCTGCATTAGTGCTGTACAAATAAGCACATTGGAAACAAGTATCTCAGGATTTTTTCTTGGCTTTTTTTTTTTTTCCTAAGCTAGAAGCCATTTTTAAAACTCTGCCAAACACAGGTTAAACAAGCAGCAATTGGAAATTTTTTCCCTTAAGTAAAAAGTCCTGTGAAGTCAAAAGATTTAGCGTTTAACTGATCTTTGCTGCGTATGGAGAAAATTAAGTAGCTAAGGCTGCCTTTACTCATTACTACCTGCTCATAAGGTTGCCTTTACTCAACAGTACTTTAGTCCAAATTTACCACCAAATCAGAATAAAACTCTGCAGTGGATAGTTACACTGTATTTTCAGCTAACAGCTTTAGTTAAAATGAGATTTTCTTGCTAATGCTTTTGATTTTATTTACAAATGTATTTCCTTTCTTAGGTAAGTTTTAGTTCCAGTCCAAATGAATGTTTTGGTTTTGTCTCCTTAACTTAAGGCTGGCTGTGTGTGAAAGGCTAATGAAGCCTCTGAGCCGAGCTCTTTTGGCTTTCAGTGCTCACCCACAGAGGATATGTGGGTGCCTGGCAATTGTAGTTTGTAGAAATACAGTCAGGCAAGAACTTTGTGAAGTCCAGGCAGACGCGAAAGACCAAGAAAGCTGCATCTCACTTCTGGTTCTGGTGCTGCTATGGATACCTAATGCTGTGCTGCTTTTCATGCTGAAGTTGCTATGAGTAAAGGTGTGATGATACTTGTGGAAAGCATTATGGAAAGCATTATAGAAAGCTGGAGAACAGTGTTTACTGTCTTGCATGGTAAATCTGGTTTATGCAGTGTATCTGTGTGTTTTTCTAAGTCCACATGGACTGCACTAAGTGTGTTTGTAGCCCAGCTAATTCTGAGTGAAGTAGAAGGCTCCTGTTGAGTTCTGGAGATGCCTTACAGTCTAAATGTATTTATTCAATCTAGATGTCAAAAAACCCTAATATAATAAATCTAAAAAGTCATTGAAAAAAAAAAAAAAAGCCCCAAACACCAAAATGGGTAAAACTCCATTCACTCCCCAAACCGAGGCTCGAGTTGCTCTGAATCTTATACAAGTAAATAGTGTTAAACATCAACATGTGTACTGAAGTTTTTGCGAGTTGGTAAAACTGAAGACTCAGTGTTAACAGAAGTGGTTATTTTCCTCTTTAACTCATCATCCACCAAAATGAACTGCGAGCTACAATTGCCTTGGCAGTCCAGTGGAGCTTTTCTCTGGTGCTTTGCTCCAGTCATCTGGCAGGTCACATTTCCAAATGTTTGCACACAGAGTATAATATTATAATTTGTCTCAGGATTTGCAAGTACTCTGAAGGTGCCCTGTCACATAACTAATCCATTTCCAAAATGGAATGCTTTGGCCTTATATAGATTTTCCAGTTCTGTCGTATAAATTCACTGTATTCACTGAGATAAATACAAAACCTCTGTAGACAGACAGCAAAATCTTATTCACAACAGGATTCTTTTTTTTCAATAACTGCCTCAGAATAGTGTCTTGTCTTGAGGGTTTTAGTTAGGAATTGTTGCAAGTTTTCTATAACAATAAAATGTTTTCACTTTTTCTCCATTCATGCTGCTATCTTCCTATTGAAATAGCCTACATTTAACAAAGAATATGTCAGACTTTCTTTATCTTTTGGAATGATCCAGTCTCTTCAGATCCTTTGAAGACAGTTATCATACTGGTCAAATCTTGTTTGCTGTTATGTAGGGAAAAGAAATCTTTTAGCACATTATAAGTCTTTCCAGTGATGGAATGATTTTTCGAAAGCAATGAACTATCACAGTAGCTTTTTATCTGCTGGGGATGGGGAAGAATGTTTGTTAGACTGTACACCAGGATGTATTTTTTGTTGTTTTCAACATGTGAAATCTTTATACTCCGCTGAGATAACTAGAGAGAAGCACTGATTTTAATAGACTTTTTTCTGAAAAGATGGAAAAGAGAAACTAGGGTGGTAGTTCTCTGTATTTCATGTTTTATTATAGCTGGATTGTTTTGTATTCTTGCAGTTCAGGTTGTGTAATCGTTGAATTTTACTCCCCAAGGAGTTTCCTCCTTTAAATTTAGCAACAAAGCATAATTCTGGGAGATCTGTAGTTCCTCACTTGTCTGTACATTTCCTGGCCCGTTAGAGATGAGTTACTTCATCTGAAATACCTAGCAGACGAATTGTGTTCTGACACCTTTGCATGTTGTGTTTGTTTATACTGTAGGGTCTCTAGAGCATGGCTGGGCTGGTGTTACACAGTGTAACACATGCATACCTGTTGTTGGGGTCTTTGAGGTGATATTACAGATGACACAGTTTAGTGAAATCAAGAAGTGCAAGACTGAGGCCTCACTCTAAGATCATCTGGTAGTGGCTTGATTTGTGGCAGCAGTGACACCAACAGCTCTATGATGGAGAAAAATTTGTAAATTTAAGAGCCTTATAGATGTTTCACTTTGACAGTGCCCTTAAAATATAGTACTCTCACACTCATGAAATGAATTTTTCATTTCCCCTTTTTGGCGGTTTGTACAGGCAATACTTAATGCCATCAGGTTGCATTAGCAGAGCCCCAAGGATGACGTGGTGCAAGCAGCTCATTCTTTCTCACTCAGTTTTAAGCCATTCAGAAGTGCAATGTTTCCCAGAGGTCTGCCTTTGGTTTCCCTATATTCCACACACAGGGAGAATCCTGAGATAGTAGATGTTCCATCTGTACTTTCACATTATATCCTTTTCCATTTTTAATACTATGTTATGGACAGTATACTTTGTGTATGGATTCAGTTGTTATGAAACATTACAATTTCTGTTGTTTCTTCTAGGTAGAGAACAGACCCAAATATTATGGAAGAGAGTAAGTAACATACACGTCCGACAGTGGTTTATCCAGACGGATTGGTTGATAATAGGTACAGAACAGGTTGCAAGTGTTTGCTCTGGGCCCTTTTTTTCTCCTCTGTGTTTTACAGCAGTGTATCTTGCTCACCATCAGACTATTATTGCAGTATCATCACTTCTGTCTGCCTAAAATTACACCTGCAGTTTCTGATGGATATGTGTATCATTGGGTACTACCTTAAGTAAGAAAAACATATGTTTCTGTTCTTTCAAAGGGTTTTCTTTGTCTACCTCCCCCTTCAGTTGGCTTTTGCAAAAGGTGTTTGTTTGCTGGAAAAAAAAAAAGATTTGGATCACAAACACAATATAAGCATACATTATATGCATCTTCTATTTCAGATTGCTGAGGCAAAGATCGTTAGATATAGCATGGGGAAACAAAGCAGATTTCATTTGTATTTATTTTGGTAAAAGGTGTGTAGTGTTGCTAGGTTATTACGTCAGTAATTACTGAGATTATATGTAATCCCCAGCTTCTAGCAAGTTGACATAATATCCCTGAATGCAGGAAAATGTGGGAATGCATGGCACTGGTGCAAAACATGTGAAGCCAGCAGAAGAAAATGGTCTTATTTCTACCTATTAAATTGATAAATGCAGGTTTAAAAGGCAATATTCTTGTTTCACAGATATTGTTTCATAGAAGCCTTTTGAACTATTTAAAGTGACTGCAAGTGCAGGCAGAAAGGGAGATTAATTTAAACTGTAGATTCCTGCAAATCAGTCATTCTTATGTTTGCTTCTTAATTACCATGGTTGGTGGTTTTTAGAAGAAGAGGAAAAAATGATTCAAAAATGAAAAGGCAGTGTTTTGAAAGGTCTTTGTTCCTTAGATTCCATGGGATGATCTCAAGGGAGGAAGCTGACCAATTATTAAGTGTTGCAGAGGGAAGCTATCTCATTCGTGAAAGCCAGCGGCAACCTGGAACCTACACTTTGGCATTAAGGTTGGTAATTAATATTTAATCCTTAAGTTTATAAAATATTCAACAGAATGTATTGAGTTGTTGGCCTTAGTGCTTAAACTTCCTTGTGATTGTTTTAATTTATCTTTTTCTGTTAAAGCATGGTACTTTTTTATCCTAGTTACAGATTTGTTATCTTTAACCTTCCGCAACCCTTCCATAAGTGCTAACATTCCTTATGTTTGCCCCATCAGGATAATAGCAATTGTGTTCTTGCTGGTGTTGCTTCATTTTGCCGTTCTCCCACTACATTACAAATGTGATACCATACAGGTGTTGGGAGAGCAGGCAGTCAAGAAATAAAAACCATCTTAAGCATTCACCTGACTAGTCTGCTGTTTGGATTACTTACTAGCTAAGCTAGCTATTGCTGAAGAGCAATTAGTTCTCTCTAGTCCCTCTGTGGAATGGCCAATAAATCACGAAGTTTTTGTCTGAACACCTGTGAAGTAACAATGTTTGTAGATCTGTTTCTTTGCAAAATTCTGGCAAGTGGATCAGATATAAATAAAAAACTGAAATAACAGAAATAAAAAATAACTTAATTAGTTGTATTTTTAAAATAGTTTAATTACCCTTAGGGTAATGGAGGTTATTTTGGCCTGGGCTATACACTTAAGTATTCAGATGGGAGATGGTGATTATTAGCTGTGTTTTAAATCTAAGTGAGATGGTAAAATATTGAAGGAGAAGATACAGTTACTGAAAGTTTTATATGATTAGAGTAAGATTGCAATTAAAATAAGAATATCTTGAAATAATAGGTTGTGATTACTTTTTCAGAAAAGGTGTATTTTACTGAGATGTTTGTTTCTGTAGTAATAAGATTTCAAATAGAAACATTGTCATTTACACTGGTTTGCCTTAGCAGCGTAAATAAATTTATTGTTTATTACAATCTAATACTTCATTTCATCTACTTCTGCTCTTGCAATATTCATTTAAAGCTAAAAAGAAAACAGTTATTATAACACCTGGCTTGAAGATAAAGCTCCTGCACCTTGCTCCTGGTGGTGCAGAAATCATAAGGTCTATAGACTGCGGAAGATGAAGCTGCTGAGCATCTGGCAATAGTGTATTAATATAGCTTGTTTTACAAACGCTCATCCAGTCCAGCAGGTCAAAAGATGGGTCTCTTTTAGGTCTGATGGTATGTCTTTCAAACTGGAAAACCTCTTTGAAAGCAAGAAAATCTATTTTCATACCCAATAGAAAAGAGAATGGATGGCTGTTGGTGATCAGTTTGGGAAACAGTTTCAAATAAAAGCAAAGCTGTTATCATTGATTTATTTTGAGGAAATTCAGCATTTGGCCAAACAACTCAGAATCTGTAATTGCAGCATGTTGCAGCCATTCATTATGATTAAGCATTAGCTAAACAACTTGTATACTAAGGGTGGTGGTCTAGGTGTCTGCTTTCCATCCCACAACAAGTAATGCTCTGTTGTCTTGCTGTTGGCCTTTTATACGAATGAGGGTCTTTGCTCTCATACATTAGGTGAATGTTCTCTTTGAACTGCAGTGCTGTGTCTTCCACACATGGAAATTTTACCGCTAGGATTTCTTTTTTGTCTCCAGTAGGATTTCTTTTTCTCTCTCCTAGGAAGTGTAGCAGGAGTCTTCATTTCTATTGACTGGAGGCAGAGTTTTGCTCAGTTTGTCTTTTTCCTTTCCCTGGAATTACATACACAGAACATACCCATTAGTCAGTATTCCCACTGACTCTGTTGCTGACACTGTAGCATCTCATAAAGACTAGGCAATTTCTGTGGTCTGTCTGTTCAGGCTGACTGTGAGAAGTCTGCTCTTATTGCCATAATAATTTTATGTAATTTTACCTGTAATTTATAGCATTCTTTTGAGACCATCATTTGTGCTTGTGTGACTACACTGTCAGATGGCAAAGGTAACTCTGCAGCTTAGATAATCCTAGTAGGAATTTCAGAACGTCATGTCCATGGCCGGAAACAGAGCTTGTGAGTAGGGTGGTATGTGTGGGCAAAACCTTTCCAAGTTCAATGGAAGACTGACTTCGGGATCTCTGATTTCACCCTTTTTTTTCTAGCTGTGTGAATCAATTTGATCTTTCCATAGTAGATGTAAGTGCCTATCTGTTATTCAAGCAGTCATGTTAATTTTAAGATCACTTCTATATGATTTTTGCTTTTCCCTTTTTACCTTTGTTTTACCCTTTAGAAGGTGTAGGAGGAAAGAAAACTTGGTCAGCTGTTTGTTTTATATAAAGAAACAGACACAGAATAGGTTTCACAGCATTTCACAAAGTTAACTAGCAATGCCAAAGAGGTGATCTAATAATAGTGCAATAAATAACATAGTAACAAAACATAAAATGTAATATCCATGTTTTGTGGTTGTTTTCCAGGTATGCTTTGGAAAGCAAATGCAAAACGTTGAGTAAAATTTAGATGTTTGAGGCTACCCATTGTTTTTCAGCATAAATACTTGGTTCCATCTTGATTCCTATATTTCAGTCAATATCTACTCAATCTATCTCTCGTTGTGCATGTTTGTTGTCTGATTTGTCTGTCTTTGACAGTCTGTCAGTTGGGATTAGGACAAATTGGAAACTACTTATGATGTGTGATTGCATCATAAAATCCCAGTTCATCAAGACATGAAAGTCTTGTGGAAGCATGGGGTAGGATCAGCTGCTATGGAAACAGGGTTGTTTCCTGCCCTGTAGTTACCGATTCTTCTGCTGGGGGGCAGGCAATTCATTAGTACAGACAGCTCAGCATGGCCAGCTCTGGCAGATACCTTCTGCATTTGTGTCAGTGTGCCTGGGAATCCTGAAAAACCCAGGGCATCCAGTTGTGTAGAGCAGTTTAGTCAAACAGGATCATAAACACTTTCTTTGTCAAGGTATGATGTCTCTGTAATGAAGTATTTCCAGTCTTCATTTCTGCAGTGTTAAAACCCAAACTTTTTGTGCTCTGTCTTGAGGACCCAAACCAGCCAACTCCTCAAATCATCATGGAACAATTTGAACGCTACGTTTGATACCTATTGATAGCTATTGTAACTTATGTCTAAAATCTCAATGGTATGTTTCGTTTCAGCCATTGAAGTTGTTTTGATTTAGTTCCAACTGTAGCTCTGTTTTGTCTAATGTTTTGGTTGGATGGTAAATTAAGTGAAGGCACTGCATCCTCTGTGTTCTCAGAATTCAAAAAGGAAGGTATCTTGATGTTTGTCATTTGGTTTATATATCTTATATTACGGTTTGCTTAATCAACTTCAACATCAGGTGTTCGCTATGTTGGTAAAGTTTCTAACAGTTAAATTAGAAATTAGAAAAAATGCTAAGAAAACCCTTTGGCTACGAAGCAAGCTAGGTGAGACATAAAGGTACAACTCAGAATCCTTATTATGACTGCCTAAACATTGTATTTATGAATACATCGTCCTGTATGCCACAAATCTCATAGAGATTGATGAACCCTAGCTCAGCTTTGTAAAGTGAGCATTTATCTTCTGAACTATTAAAGAAGATCACCTCACAGAGGGCTATATTATAGGGGAAAATACACAATATTCTCTCTTGTTCTGCCTCTATCCTCATTGCTCATTCCTTTCTAGAATGTTCTTATAGTGGGCATTCTCCAGAGATGCTCAAATTGTCCTCACTCTGCACTAAAGATTTACACTTGTTAAACTTAATCATAGACTCATAGAATAGTTAGGGTTGGAAAGAACCTTAAGATCATCTAGTTCCAACCCCCCTGCCATGGGCAGGGACACCTCACACTAAACCATGTCACCCAAGGCTCTGTCCAACCTGGCCTTGAACACTGCCAGAGATGGAGCATTCACAACTTCCTTGGGCAACCCATTCCAGTGCCTCACCACCCTTACAGTAAGAACTTCTTTCTTGCTGTATATCTTTAATTTGTGTTACAACATCCAGAGAAGAAAGTTTGATCTTTGTTCATTACTGCCCAGCATCAGTAATTTATACCAGTATCAAATTAATCTAAAACAGTAAAAAAAAAGTTGTTTTTTTTTTTGTAAGTACATTAAGTTGTATTACATTTTAATTGCCATTACCTTATTTAACCTCTTAAATATTAAAGCAGGAGGAAAACAACACCTTTATCAACATCTTTCTATAAGATAAAGAATACACTGTTAAGATCACAAATCATAACTCCTTTGTAGGCAGACATAATTCACAGTTATAAAAACATGTTTTTATAAAATCTGGAACAGATTGGACAATCTCACTAAGCTACAGCCTTCAGCTACAGCCAAAATGCACAGAATGCAAATGCAGTTGGAGCATGAAGGTTCTTTTATGGACTGTTCTACTCCTAATGCAGCTCTTCGGCATCTCACTGCTCTTTAAGTTATTCTAAGGGATGCCTTAAGTCATAAAATGGGCAGATCTGGGGATAGGTATCGGTAATAGTCTGCAAGAATTTCTCCTCAGTTATATTTCTGTTAACTTTATTAGCAAGTTCTCTATGAACACACTGTGTTAGATCAAAGGACCAGTTTGTATCCTGGTACTCTTCAGTAGCTATTAATAGCAGGCATTGGAAGAAAAGTGTAATAACAAGGTGAGCATGTGATAGTAGTTCTCTGGTGTGCTCTTCCAGCCCCTGGATATTTGCTGTTCATGGACTTGCGAGGAGAATTATCTTTGCTATTCTTTCAGGCTTTGGATGGAGAGATTTTTTGTGTACTGGTTTCTGAGCACATTTTTGGACCTTATATTGAAGATTCCATCTCACAATTTTATTGGATGCTCCCTAGGTTTTGTATTATGAGAAACAGTGAAAAATTGATCTCCATTTACCTTTCCATGCCACTCATGTCCCCTTTATTGTTCTCTTTACAGGTTGGAGAGTCCTAGGCTATACATTCAGGTTTTGTAGTGAAGCTATTCCATAACCCTCATCCTCTGTCATCTTTCAGTGCACCTTTTTCTTACTCTGTGATTATCTTTTGGATATGACAGGACCAGGACTGCACATCCTGTTCAAAATAAAGTGGGACATGAAGTTTTTTTTTCTTTGTTCTCTAAACCCTTCTAAATGAATTTTTGACCACTGTGGGGCTTTAGGCTTTGATGCTTTTATAGAACTAACTTTAGTAGGTCTAAAGATCTTGTTCCTGAGCTGCAATAGCTACAGACACAGCCAAGTAATGATAAAATGGCCAAATATAGGATAGGATAAATAATAGCTTTTGCAGGCTTAATCGAGGCAGTCAGATACCCTTAATGCAGTGCTGTGGAATAGTTAACTGAGTTCAAAGTGAAGATATTGAATATTTCTTCTTCTTTAATGAGGTAGAAAAAGTGATTCTTACCCGAAGAAACTTTCCAGTTATTAAGGTTGCCATTAAGATACTGTAAAATGAGCTACTTACTTAAGAAGCTGCATTTTACCATCTTCTGGTGAGCTATTTTTTCTACTTTTGTCCATTATTGTGCAATTAATTTGCATCCTAACTTTTTTTTTTTGGACAGACTACTTTTTAAATCTAAATTTTAAAAGTTCTTTGTTTTCAGAAGACAAATTTCTCAATTTGTAACAGGGAGAGGTATGTACTTAAGCAAAACCAAAATGATAACTTAAATGTTGTTGTAAGTGTGTGAGTTTAGCTAAATATTCAGTGCTGTCCTTCAAATAATATTGATGTTCAGAGCCTGAAAAGGCCTGTGAAATTGTATCAGTTCGGACACCGAATAAAAGAGAATGAAGCATAAACACAAATGAGAGCAGCAAACCAGCACCGTGCTATATTTAATGCCTGTACTTAATCATGGATGTTGCTTCTCATAGCTTATTAAAAACAAAAGAAGGCACAGCAGAATTCACCAATGTTTACGGATTAAGAGAATGCCACTGAAAAGTTTTTGCAACCCTTAGGCTTAAAATAAATTACTAACAAGAGAAAATTGTTATAGGTATGTATGTATGTCCATACTTATCAGTAAGTATCTTTGACAATAAAAATACATAGCATACATTGTAATGTTGATTAGATATTCCAAATGGATGGAAAGAACTGAAAATCTCTAATTAATTCCAGGAAGTATTAGATCTGCTTTTAAATATGGCAAAAGAGTAGTACAGTGCTTAATGCTAGGACCTATAACAAATGACACTAACAATAAGACATGGTTTGCAATGTAGCCTTTTGTGGTTGAGAGCTTGTTTAATAATTAGGATGAGGATAAAGAGGAAATGGATAGAGATTGTATTAGTGGTAGGCGTTGAAGTGTGATGGTACTGCATGTTCTTTTGAGCAGATATCTGTGGTAGCGCGTTTAGTTGGTTACCATGGTTTCTCTTCCTGCAAATTCTATTGTTGTGATACTGAGGATGAATTGAAATAAGGTTCTGCAGCATGAATTTTTTTAAAAAATAAAAAAAGGTGATAATGTTAGCCATGATAATGAGTTGTGTTTTCTTTATGTTTGGGGGCTAGGGCACATTCAAGATTACGTGGCATCAGGAGAGAGTTTTGGGGGCAAAATAAATGTCAAAAATTACTAATCCTTAGTTTAGACAACCAGCTACATGTGTGTCCATTTCTTGCACAATAAATCTCTCTCCCTACGTTATGAAATTGCTCTGAGAAACTAGCCACTGATATTTTAAAAGGAGACATAATTGGTAGGCTGTTAGACCATAATGCTGCAAATGAACTGCTGCAAACGAACTGCAAATTAATTTCAGAGGACTGTTGCTTTGGTAGCTGAATGTTCATTTTCAGTGGGCTCTTTTGGGACACACATGTAGTGCTCTTCCAGAACGTACATTGATTGCCATGGGATTACTTACGCATGTAAAATTCAACATCTGCAAAAGGCTTTTTGAATTCAGAGGTTAAAACTGTGCATCTGCATTCTGCTGGAAAGCCTCGTTGTATAGGCTGGGACACTGGAGAGGAACTGGGGGAAGAAGGATTGTTTGAAACAAACTTTCTGTGTGATAATAGCTGAATTATGGTTTTTTTAATTATGAATATATCAAAATTTGGCCATAGTTCATCTTGAATCAAGAGAAGGAACCCAGCAAACAATAACTGACTGCATCCCTTCACCTTGCCATGATAACAGACATCATGCTAGTTGGCAGGAGGGTAGGAAAAAATTATAAAGACCATTTTAAAGACTAAACTTTGCACATCTTTCTACTGTGTGGTTTTTTTACCCAATTTGCAAATGCTGTGATTGGCAGTAACAAGGGCTGAATTCAGTTTCTAGAAACCTTTCTAAAATATTCACACAATATTTCTTGGTTGCTAGCTGAAAAATCCAGGCAAAGTGTGCTGATAAATTTTGGAACTTGCTTTTCTGCTCTAAAATAAAACGATTTGGCCTCTATTTAAATGATCTTCCATGTAAAAGAAATTTCCTTTCCTATATAGAATTTCTTACTAAATAACATACTTTGTTACTTTGTCAGTAACATGGAAGGCTCAACCACCAGTAAACAGCATAGGCATCCTGCATGTCATCTGCCTTCTGTAAGTGCACCTGGACATTACTGAGGTGGCTTTGCTGAAGTATTTAGAAGAATAATAAATAGCTGCTAACATTAATGAGTAATTAGCTGGCTACCTAGGCCCTCCCACAGACTAGAATGCTTTTTTCCTTATGGTTCACGTCTTCTTGCTGTGTTCCTGTTCTCCTTCCCTCCTCTTCCCATCTGTTGTTGTTGTCAGCTCTGTTTTCTTTTGGCTGGAGTACCTAATTTATCTTTGGCAATTCGGTTTGCTGCAGTCTTTCTCCTGCTCATGTAAGTTCAGCGCTTCTCAGAGGAATATTTTCTGCTTGGCTGGTGTGGTGAACTTTTAGGTAACTTGTCCAAGAGCTGTCTGTGCTCAGTGTATATAACTCATGTTCATTTTATGCCATGTCCTATACCTCTGACTATAGCTTCTGCTGCACCACAAAGATCTACTGTAATCTGACGCACTGTAGAGCCTTTGGGCTTGTGGTTGAGGCACTCTGGAACCCAAAAATTGGGCTCACTTCTTGCCTTCACATATGACTTGACTGAGGCTTTTAAGTTTTCCGTGCCTTATTTCTCCATTAGAGAGGGTATGTTCTTTCTCGTATTGTCTCATGTACCTGTTCAGTATGAAAGTCTAGGATCTCTTAAAAACGGCCCACACAAACTGAAAGTTGTACTCCAATTCTTAGACTACCCTCAGTCACAACTCCTAAGCAGGAGTCTGTGTTGTACTGTACTATTTTTATGGTGTATAATGTCTGTATGCTTTGAAGCTTTTGGGCACTGTTGAATTAGTAAAAACTCAAATTGCAACGTAAGCAGTTTATAATTGTGTATACTTGTACATAGCAAACATTGCACTGTCCTCCCCTGTTCCCTCCCCTGTCAAAAGGATACATACCTCTTCTGTCTTCTGCAGGTTTTATTGGAATGCCTTTTTACTCTATTGCCTTTAGAAAATGCAAGATAGAAATATATCTTCAAGTTAGTCCTTTTGGTTGGCCTCTTCTTTCATATGCTTTTGAAATACGCATCTATAAATCTTTGTGCTTGGAGAAACAATTTACTTTTCCTGATCTTCATCAATAAGCTAAAAAAAGTCCTTCAGCTTTATAAATATGCTTTCAAAATAACAAATAGCCTCATTGTTGTTTAATCTCATAATTGTTTTTATCAAAACATTTATGAATTATTCAAACTCTAAAACCACTGACAGCAGTAAATGTTATCTGGCCTGGTTTTCCTGTTCCTTCTCCCTCTTTTATACTTGATGTACCTCAGCTGACTTAGGCATTGTTCCTCTGATTTGATAGGTACTAGGTTTCTTTTATAGCTACAGATGAGTAAATGAATTTTAACAGTTTCTGTAATAAATTGACATCTGCCCCACCTACTGCTGCACTTGCACGAAGGAACAAATTGCATTCTGGAAAAACAGAATATAATAATGGGAAAGCTATCAACCCTTATTGATGAGCTGTTAGTAGGCCCCAGAATCCTAACAGTGCATATTGTATATGCAGGAACCATTTCATTTTGCATCATTATGCTTGTTTATTGTTAAGGAATGCAGCTTTTAGAGAACAGGATGGGTATATTGGTGAATCTCACTGTTTAGGAAAAAGTGGTGAGTAATTACTAGAAGATCAGAGGTAGAATACATTGGTAAAACAAATTAAGTAGCAAATTGTGTAATAGCTGTAAGTAAGTTAAGTAAACCTTTATTGTAAATTTGCGATTAACAGTGGCTTAAGGCAAATAAGGTTTGACAAAGTCTCTCTGGAACAGAAATCTTACTGTAGTTATTTTTAATCTAAGGCATTTTTTTATACATATATAAGCTTTGGGACCTTGAATAACATATAGAGTGTACATATATAATCAAAACCAAAACAGGAGCAACAACAAAAACAATGTTTGTCCACTCTGCTCTCCAAAAACCCTTTTTGCACTTGCAAAGCTATTTTATAGGGGAAAATTTCTTAGAGTTTTCGCTTGATGTCTTCCACTCAGATTTCCTTGACATACTGTATTAAAATATGCATATTGTCTTAGTAAGTTAAATTAAGAGAAAGTTGCTTTTAGTGTGAGAAAACCTTTGGAAGTAGAAAATAAATGTGACAGTCACGAGTAACTTTTAAACTAAAAGAGGGTAGACTTAGACTTGGTATAAGAAATACATTTTTTAGAATGAGGGTGGTAACACACTGCAGCAGGTTGACCAGAGAGGCTAAGATGCTCTGTCCTTGGAAACATTCAAGGTCAAATTGGATGGGGCTCTGTGCAATCTGATCTAGTTGAAGATGTCCCTACTCATTGCAGGCGTGTTGGACTCGATGGCCTTTAAATGTCTCTTCCAGCCCAAACTGTTCTATGTTTCTACGTCTCTGTGAACTTAAACCCTTGTAGGAAAAGCTGCTATGAGACAAAAAACGTGCATGTTTGAGCATTATGCTATGTCAGTTCTCTCCATAGTGTGCATGATTGCAGTGGAATTTCTGTTACAAATCTGATGTTGTTCTACTTATAAATTTGCCAGAAAAACAATGTCATACATGACATAGAATGAAAATGTTATACATAGGCAGAGTAAAACTTGCACGCACATTTTGAAGTTTGTTGAGCAGACACTGATGAGGGTTGATAGTTTAGAAGAATTAAAATACAGTTCTGATTTAAAGTAATACGAAAGCTGTCAGTAGCATGAAGTCACATCGCAAAATTTACTCTTGGAGAGCATTTCTTCAAAATTTTTGGTAAAGAAATGTAACTATTTGCTTAGTATCAGACTGTGAAACATTCTTGTTAGTCACATTTCCAGAAGGTGTTTGTTCCAGGCATGTTGTCATTGCTTTCCAAACACTGCTTTCATTTAAAGGGAAGATCAGGCTTTTTTCCCCATGTATATATAGAGTTCAAATGTGTCTTAATCACTAACAACAGTGAGTCTTTTCCCAGGAAGCATGGAGGTTTCATCAAGCAGTAAAACAGTATCCAAACCATTGGTATTGTTTCTGATTCAATCACCAAATCAATTCCAGGGAATCATATAAAGTTTAAATGGAATAGGGCATGCAAGCACATTACCTGCATGTTATGTGCATGTAAGGAGAGGTAATACATTTGTACAAGAGCTTTTTTTTTCAGAACCAAACACATTCTTTTCAAATGATCTGTCACTGATCAAGAACATTAAAAGTGATCTTTTAAAGCTGTTTCAAAGTAAAATAAGACATTGAGACAATGTCTTATTGTGTTAGATTTATTCCTTTGTTAGATTTATTTGTGAAACACATCATCACAGGTACCAAAGTCTGATAACACTTTCAGTCTTTGTTTTCAGCAGCTGTTACCTACTGCTGATACCTTAGAGCAGTTGTCTCTCACTTACGTTGTCCCTGACAGAGCTCATAATCCACAGGAAGGTGCCATTGCTCTCATCCTTGCAAGCATCCTTGTAAGCAGCTGCCTGCTGCTTGCAGCATGCTATTTGAAGAGCATTGTTTCCTTCTTGGACAACAAAGTGTGAACAGTGATGCAGGTAAACAGTCTTCAGTCTCAATTGAGAGACTGCTGGGAAACTGTTGTTACTGGTACAGCACCAGCCCCGAGGGTTTTTTTGCTTGAACCTGATTAGAGTGAATTGAAGGCTGTGTCTGCATTGGCATGGGGTACACACAACCAGCAGTTCCAGCTCTGGGATTTGTTTTCTGTTCTGAAGGATGCCACGCTTTTTCCGTGCTAAATTAAACTATCACATATTCAGCCAGAGCATGGGTCTGATCAGGTTTTAGGGTAACTTTATACCTAATCAATGCTCATCAAGCAACAGTTAGCCAGCCAGCCATCCTGCCCATCCAAATGGCACAGGAACACTATCTAGTGACTGTACTCTGCCACCTTTCCCAGGCATATCAGAAAATGAGGATTTTTTGTTTCCACTTGGATAAAATGCACCTTTACTTTCAATCCCTAAAGCATTTGATTTCATGTATGCATGTTGTGTTCTTGTAAACTACTGCTAAGGTTTTGGAGATGATGATAGTTGTCAACCAGGTACTCTAGGAAGATGGCAAGTTCCATAATTCCTTGGCCATTCTAAGAAATGTTGCCATTAAATAATAATAAGAAGAAACAAACACCAAAATGAGCTGCTCTCAAGAGCTGGAGACCTTCAGGGATAATAACTGTGTGGAAGAGGTTTTGGCTGCATGTAACACTTGTGCTTCTTTGACAAGGAAATGCGCCAAAAGAGTATCTGTGGAATAATTTGTTTTCTCTCATATGAGCACAGCATGATTAGGAGACATTCCCAATTGCAAGATTGCTTATATTTCTGTCACTTCTTATAGAGTGTCAAGACTCTGGTCTTCAGGATTGGTTGAGAGTTTTCAGAAGCTAGAGCTGAAATTCTGGCACCTAATTTTTAGTTGAATTTCTACCTTCTGGCCACAAAGTATGTTAAGATGCTTTGTCTCTGAGGCAAGAGTAAGTCCAAGTGACTTTGAGGCACATGTAAAGAACTTAAGATTTCCCAGGTCAGTGTATGAAGTTGCTTGAAACTAACAAGGACACGAGTAGCCCCAAAGGGTGCTAACTTTGTATTCTGGTTTCAGCTGCACATTTTGAGTAATGTTTTTGTCTGGATACTCTTCTCATCATAAAGTATGCTGTGAAAGAGGTGAATAGCTACTGTACAATTCTGTATGTGGACTTTAAAATCCATCTTAGATGGTAAGAAAGTGAGGATGGGCTCTTGGTCCTTCACTTCTTCTTTTGTTTCATCAGTGAATGCCGCATACAGAGTAAGTGACTGAGTCTGAAGCCTGTCTCTCTCATGCTATGATACCTAATTCAACTCCTCAGTCCTTTATTACTAGCCACATTTGCTCTACCACTTAATACGCTTTCCCACGTTGTTATCTGCTCTGCCCTACTGGCAACCAAAGGGACTAGACAGAGTGATTGCTTTTCAGACAAGTTTGAATAAAAGAAGTCTTTTATCTGTAGTCCTGCTGCTTGCAAACAAATGCACAGTGGACACAATAAGACTGTTTGACATGTCAGGGGTCCATTTCTTTTGCTTGGAAAAACATCTAATGTTCCCCTGTTTAAACCAAAAGAGAACATACATTATCTGTATCCTGCTTTCTATTTCTCAAACAAAAACCAGCTGGGATTAGCACTTGCCTTAGGAAGATACCATCAGGAAGCTGAAATACAGAATCTTGGTTCTACTTAGTTGCCACGGTGATGTATAATTAACCGGGCTGCAGCAATGTTATTGAAAGTAAGCATAAGGAAATATTCTTGCTTATGGAAAAATTTGAACTATAGTTTTAAGTAAGACTGAAGGGACTGAAGGTTAAAATTTAATTGATCATTTGCAATTGGACGTTTATGTTTGCATTTGTATTATAATTTGATCAAAATAGTATCACGGTGTAGTCAGAAAATTAATGTAAACAAGTTTGAAAGAGGTAAGACAGGATTCTGAGACATCATAGATGCTACAGACTTTGTAAGAGATTGATGTTTCATTGATTTGTTGGAGATTTGTGGGGTTTTTTTCCTCCTTGTTGCTAATAGGATTCTGTTTGGAAAACAATACAATTCCCCACAACGTATCCAATAAGAAAAGAATAGAGGGAAAAAGGTTTGATTTGGAGCAAATGGGAAATCAGATGAAGGTAAACCCATTCAATGTTAACCTTTTGCAGCTGATACACAAGCACTTTTTCGAAGTGGTTATCACACTGGTGTGCAGAGTAACTTCTTTGTTTAAATACCTTTCTTTAATTGGTAATAGGTAGATTTCCCATATGTTGTTTAAACTAAGAAAGTTGAATGACCCTTTGAATGCCAAAAGAAATCGATGTGCAGTTCCCCAGATACGTACAGGAGAATGTTTCAATCTGTCTGAGGTTTATGAGAGAGATGGTGGGATGCTGTTGAAGAATTAAACCTGTGGAACGTTGTCTATGAGATACTCATGATGAAATGTGGGTCAGGAGCAATCGGATAAAGATTATGTACTTCTGGAAATCCTGTTCCCTGTAGTATCTCTCAAATACTTGCTTTATCTACAGCAGTCTGAACAAACGTGCAGCGTAGGGGCTGCTCAGGAAAGCATAGCTGGGTAGAACCGTGCACCTACTGACCCTGATGGGAAGGCGTTTAGTACTTTAAAAACTTGTTCTTTACATTTGGCCATCTTGTTTTTCAGAACTTTGTTTTAGACTCTGAAGGATGTTACTAAAATCAAGACACCATGTGTACTGGCCCTGAGAAGCTTTTCTGTGCCTTATCTTCCCTTGATAAGATTAGTGTAATACTTTCTCTTCTAGAAAGCTAAGAGCAATACGTCACCTTCAGCTTGTTTAAAACTCTGCTATAAGTACTGTCAGAGCATCTGTTACTGATTAAAGCAGCAGTTCCCCTGCTACGTCTCTTAATAAAAATTATTCTGTTGCGTATTGTCATTTAAGGCCCATTGTTCTTCACCTCCAAACTTATTTGGTTCTCCTGCAAATTTTAACGTCACAGGGCTTGTGTGTGCTCCATGTGCTTCGTTCCCACTGACTTGAGCAGAAGACAGTGAAGGTTGATCACTTTGGCACTGCAAAGTGCTGAGCACTCTTTGCTCACGTTGACTTCTGTGACAGCGGAGGATATGCAAGGAGCACATCTCATGGTCAAAGCTTGTTTGCCACGTACTACGCTGAATAGAACAATGCTGTCAAGAATAAGCCAAAATATGTTCCTGCCCCATCTGCTGTAACTTAGGGCATTATCTTTTTACTTTCTGAATGACTTGTGTTCACTGAGAACTGCATCTTGGGATGAAATAAGTATTCGGTAAAAATGTATTTCTTTATGTTGTATTGTAATTTCTTGCTTTTCAGTTTGATTCAGTGAACTTATAGTTTACATGGCATAAAAATATGGACAGAAGTACCATTTCATTTCTAGTAAAATGCCTAGGTAGTTCCTACCCATCATGTCCTCTTTTATTACTGAACAAGACGCAGATTCCTGAGAGCCCCCTGACATTCAGCGTTATGTAAAAATAGCAGCTTCTGAAGTTACAGTCACTGTCAGATTATTGATAGGGGGATGGGAAGGTCTGGCATTTTGATTCAGAGCACAAGAAAAAAAACACACATTGCAGAAAAAGTGGGTTTGCCGATATTTACAAGAAGAGTGCAATATTTCACCTGAGGCAAGGTCTAAAATAATGATTCCCCTTGTTTGGCAAGGCCTCACTGGAAAGGAGCCACTTCAGCAAAAGCACCGGTATTTACTTTGCTCCTTAACATCTCCTATGAAGCATTTGATTGTAAAATTAAAGCAATCCATGGTTTCAAATTTAGTTTTTAATATTTATTTGGGAGATCTGACCTCCCAAGGGGGACAATACTGTAAGCAGCCACCCTTGCTGCTGTCTGACTGAGGAATAACACTGGAATGAGCTGTGAAAACAGCTTCTTGCCTCCATCTTCCCGCAGGAAACGCGTTGGCTGTTGCCAAGTGCAAACACTGGTGTACTTTCACACATTTAGATTGCTTTTAGGCAGAAAATTGTTGCACATTCTAAGTACAGTTTTTTGAAAATATGCTAATATTCAGGTAAAATTGGTGTTCTTTTGGTTGCTAAGAGCCCATATTGAAATCCTATTCCACCCTGACTACAGAGTGGTTAGTGTCAGATAGCTTTCACGTTATATATCCTGTATGTTACAAAGATTTACTTGAGGCTCAGGACTTAACAAGCATAACACAGAAGGACTTTTGTACAAAGCTTGAAGAGTTAGTCCTTGGCCTTTGGCCAGGAATAAAGAATGCTTGCCCTTGTGCCATTTTGTCCTGTGCTGCTCCAGTTCTGGCAGCGGTTCTGCTTCAGTGTAATTGTTGGCACTGCAGCTCAGCTGACCCCTGAATGGCCTCTTCCTGCAAGTAAGCAGGGGTGCAGAGGTCCGAGACGGCATCAAAACTCCATATTGATCAACTGTAATAGAGGACTCTATTATGAGAACTCTTCATATCAAAGCCAAGCAAATTGACTACGGTGATGCAGTAGTAAAGTGCTAAAAAAAGCCATAAAGAGTGTGAAGTAATTTTCAGTTTTTTCCATGGGATAATGGAGGGGCTAAAAGAATAAGAGAACAAACAGCTCCTTCTGGGACAGTCGCTGTTTTGGCTATCTATCTGCAGTTGTTGATCTCTCCTTCCTATCTGTGCTAAGTAGTAGTTGAGTTTTTCACTCTCGTCTGAAGCAGACACAGAGCATAGTCACAGCTTGAAGTGATAAAGTGTTTTTTATTGTTTGCAAAGGCTTGCTTGCTCTTCTTTATTCTGCTTACTGTTCTTTAAAAAAACAACTTTCCCATTTCATTGAGGCAGATTTGGAAGTCAAACCAGAAACTTCAGACTCTACTACGATGGAAAGCACTTTGTTGGGGAGAAACGTTTTGAGTCCATCCATGACCTGGTGACAGATGGATTGATTACTCTTTATATTGAAACGAAAGCAGCTGAATACATTGCCAAGATGACAATAAATCCTATTTATGAACACGTAGGATATACAACTTTAAACAGAGAGCCAGCACACAAAAAACATATGCCAAGCCTGAGAGATGAACATGATGGCAAAGAGTCTACAGGAGACGATGAGGTAGCAGAAAAGAGGGTAAGCAATTGTTAACCCACACTTTTTTTCTGTTAGACTTTATTTTGTACTTTTAACCCTTCCCCATCTACTATAAAATGCTAAAGGTATCTGTAGATATTTAGTCTACATATTTATTTCCAGTATTGCATTAATAGTAATATTTAAACTGGTTATAGAGGTTTTTTTATGGTAATTTTTGCATCTTGCAAATTTAAGTGTTTTGGAGGTTAGTTAGTTATTATTGTGAAGTTCCTTTCTTCAGGTATTTTCAGTTATAGATGTTACCGTTAAGCCAGTTCTTTATTTCAAACGGGATAAAAATATTTCATCTTAAAATTGTTTACAGTGTATAAGAAAACTGCCCCCTTGGTCAAAGATTACGTTTCTTTATATATTCATCATTCCCCAGACAAATGCATTCCATAATCTCTTCAGCAGTCTGCATACAATGACAGTAAAGTTGTCCACATTATAAATAAGCCTGTTCATTAAGTTGATAAAATGTTAAAACATTTCACTTGGCTAAGTTCAGCCTGTCAGAAGCTGACAGAGCTATTTTTGGCCTCAGTAAGACTTATGAAGAAGGATTGCTCTCTTCAGAAAGTTGCAGTATCAGCTGAGAACTAACTGCATCCTGGGTTATAAAAGAAAAACAAACAACAAAGAAATCTTAGAATGGGTGAACACAGAAATATTAAGGAGGTTGGGAATGTGTCAGGCAGACAGCAGCTGCTTGAAACTTCATTTTTGTGACAGAGACTAAACTTAAAAAGAAAACATAATGTGAGTTCCATCATGTTAAACTAAATACTTTATTTATTGAAAAGTTGACATTTGAAGTCTTTTTAAAGTGTATTTTTACATATGTGTAGGTGTTAATGCATGTGTAATCATCTGATACGCTCCCCTATTTCACAAACTTCAGAATGACTTTAGGAGTACCTAATATACTTCTGCTGCTTAGAAGAAATGCTAACCTTAGTTGGGATCATCTGTTTGTCTTTCCAATCTGATTTCAGTTTTTCTTGAGGAGGGGAAAGGTCTCACTGACAATTGCCAACAAATATGACTATTACAGTAAAACTAAGCTCCATGCAGAGTCCACGGAGAGAGAAAGCTCATAGATTTGGTGTTTCAAATCCTTCTCCAGAGTCTGTCATCCTGCACTGAATTTGCTGAGAGATGAAGCACCCATCTGAGCTTAAAGTATGGGTCTTCACTGTTATCAGATCATTTTGAGAAACGAAATACTGGTGGGGATATTGAAGCGAGCTGACTACGTTAAATATCCGATTTCTTACCTGTTAGGTACCAGTAGTAGAGGGGTGAGTTGTCAGTTACAGCTCCTGACAGCCACTGACTTGCAGCATGCCATTTCAAAAGGATTTTTTTTGTATGTTATCATAGAGAGTTCATTATAATGCGAAGCCTGGGCAAAAATCTTCTGTAGGAGTTCTGGAAGTCACCACTTTGGGTTTCTTTGGTAAAATTAACTCTTTCTGCATTTAGCAACTTTCAAGTGACAACAGAACTCTGCTCTGTCACAGCATTTTTTAGACTGGTGTAAATGTTTTCATAGTAAAGGGATTTCAATGATTATTATTATTGAAGAATGCTAGTTTTCCATAGATAACATGGTGTTATGTCAGACTCATAAGCAAGGTATACATATCATTTTGAAACATTTTTCATTAAATAGGTCAAGAATTAATATTTCTTACAGAGTTACATTTTAGATGAAAAAGCTGTAGAGACGTTAATCATGTAATTACAACATCCTACCCTGTTTGTCTGGTAGTTATAAGCAACTAAAGTGGCTTCATTTGTAATGTAGTTCAACAGCAATGGTGTTTACTGGCCTGAAGCCCACTTTTGAGCCTTTTCTTTTTCTTTTCTTGGTACTATGTTGGTGTGAACACAATGAGGCACACAGACACCACAGTATAGTTAAATGTGAAGATTTCAGTTTAATTTTCAAGTCATTATCCAGTTGGGATTACTATCCATGGCTTCATGGGGGAGGCACAGTGTCATCCTTTTTACTGTGAAGAGGCACAGACATGACATCTTTGCTGCCTTTACACCTCTCAGAGTCTTTGCTGGAAGATGACACAGAAAGTCCCAAGTGCTGCTTCACCTAGCAAATCTCGAAGGAAAATAAGGCATTCAACCCCATGACCAACACCCGATCACAGTATCAACCACAGCATTTGGAACAAGCCCCAGTATCCACCTAAGGCTTGCCAAATCTTCTTTCCCTCCTCTGTAAGTCACAGGATGGACACAAGGGAAAGGGGAGAGATATGGTGGTGGTCTCACCAAATGTCTCAGAGCAGGTGGTGGCTATGTGCAATGTAGGAGTGAGTGGTGGGAAGAGGAGACCTTGGAAGGCTTTCCAGAGTGTCTCCCATCACTGTCTGGGAGACTGAACTACTTGCACAGCCACTAACGCTGTTACCTTGACAGCCTGAGAGAGCTGTTTCAAGTTCAGTGAGGTGAACATAGCTGACTGGCTGGAGGACTGTGCAGGCAGGGGACTGAATCACATCTGGTGGCTAATTTTGCTAGCAATGAGGATACACAGGAGACATTACATCTCCACTTAATGTAATTCTCAATCTCTTGTAGTTTATAAGATTTCTTTGGTAAAAATTATAATAATGAAATAAAAAAAATATACATATCATTTACTAAATTGCTCAGAAGGTAATTTTACCCTATTTGCACAGGCTCTTGTTTCTTATTGATATTTACTTGATAACTTAATAATAATGTAGTATTTAACATATTACAAATCATTTAACCATAATATAAGGAAGTCTTCTTATAGGATATTTATAAATAGGTCAAGTCGCTTTTCTTCCTCTTTGGTGGGAGGGATGGCAGAGTGATTCTTGTTGTCCAATATAAAGACAATATCACTGAATCAATATTGACAATTCTAAGAAAGAATGCAAAGAAAATTTTCCAAAATCCAATGAGAAAAAAAGATTGTCTTATGATCCAAGCAGTGAAATCTGTGTACTACAACATTAGCCCGTTAGCCCCATGGTGCAGGTGAATATTTCTGCAGGATACAGTATTTGGCAGTTAAAGCAGATTTATCAGTTTTATACTGTAGCCACACAGCTTCTCTCTACACTGCATATTTCCTCCTCTGTAAAGGGAGGAAGAAGTCTGGGTCTTGAATGTTGATCATCCTGAGCCAAAATATATTCCCAGATTTGCAGACTCTGAGGCTGTTCAGATCCAAATCTAAACTTTGTGCCTGTGACTGTTGCCCAGTCTTGTGTAGGTGGCGAATGAAAGATAAACCCTTCGTAAGATGGAGAGGAGAGACACGTAGGCTCTGACTGGGGAGGAGCCGGTGGGAATGTGGGTTTGCTTTCTGCCGTAAAATTAAGTGGAGGAAATTGGGCAGCCAGAGAACACACCTCAAATCTCAGGATGAAATATTAATGAGCACTTCACCTAGCCTTGAATTGGTGTGGGGCAGTAGCAGGGAATGCCACAGATTTGTGTTAGAGGCCTCCCAGCATGCACTAATAATGCTTTATTTGTTCCCCGCTCTTTTCAGTGATTAATTTATAGTAGAAGAATTCAGCATGTGTTGGGTGACTTGTCATATGCAATACATTCAAAATGAGCCTTAGCAAAGGAGAAGGATTTAAAGACGCTAAAAGATGAAAAGACAAAAATTATGCAATCATTAGATAAGGGTTGTAGGACACAAATCACAATACCCTTGAGTCCTGAAAGAGACCATGTTGTGGTGTGATTTAAGATGAGGTTTTTATTAACAAAAGCATGAGAATATAATCCACTGCACAGCATGTGCTTCACTGATTATAGGAAGGAATATAACTGCTTACCATTTACAAGTATATATTAAAAATTAAAATTCCTGGTTAATGATTTATGATTTTCATAACCTGTGAAAGAATTGATAAATAGAGATAACTGGAGGAGCAGAGACTGAAAACAGGATAGTGCTTGTCATGCTTGAATCCTTTGAACAGATATTTTAGCTGCCATGTTTAAAAAGGTAATGCTGGTTCCCCAAACAGTCTGCAGATTGTTCAGAACACAATTGTGCAGCTGTTGTTGTCTGTGTTTTAAGAGAGGGCTAAGATTCATTTGAAAGAGGCGCTTCCCATGTGGATTCACTCTGTATGGCCTAGTGTGGAAATGGAAATAATACCCGGTATCACAAGATTTACTATTCCTCCCATGCCTTGAATACTGATGGATCTGTGAACATTCTCCACTCTCAAAGGTAATTATGGCCTTGGAGCAGATGACTTGATTCAGTTAAATACCTTATAAAACTGGTAGCTCTCAGAAGTTAATAAATCCCTAGATACAGATATCAAAGTCCTTGAAAGCCCTGCAAAACATGGTATTTTTGTTTTGACATGCTTTTGAGATACTAATGTAAGAAGTTGTATGAGCAATTTATTTGAGATTTAGTATTTGTTAGGTGAAAATGAAATGAATAGTTATGTGTTATCGCATGTTTCAGAATGAAATGCTGAGGTTAATGTTAGGATAGCAACTGAATCACATTTATTCATGCTTACTTTGGCAATTCAACTAACTTCAGGGGCTGCAAATCAGTTAAAGACTTCTTCCAGACAATCAGTTCAGTTCCTACAGATGGAAAGAATTGAGAGAAGGTTTGTGGCAGCAGTCACCCTATAAAAGCACTCTTCCGTTCTATTTTTAGTGACCTTAGTGGCGATACCATTTTTTCCTCCACAGTGATGGAGGCTGACTGCCTGCAATCCTGTGCAAGGAGATCTGGAAATGTAAACCTGTGTCATTTTAGTAGGAAGCATGTTTTTAAGCCTGTCTCCAAAGATAATCCAGATCAAAAAGTTGATTGCAATCTCTGTGTACATTTCTAATGGATTCATAACAGCCTCCACATACAAAATAAAGGGTCATACCTATGGGTGTTTGCAGAGGGACCAGTCTCACTTTCCAACCTTGAACTGGCACTGATACTTTCATTAATGATGGTACTACTTTTCTACTTCTGCTCTCAGTCAAATCTGTTAGTAAGATCTGCTTAATACCTTCCTTTGCTAAGGTTTATTTTATTTTTAGTGAAAGGACATCAGAAAATGTAGCTGAGGAAGTTACATTTGGCTGTCAGTGGGGCATAAGTCACCTTAGCAAGATCTGTGATGGAGGAAGACAGCTTTGAACAACACTGCTTGGTGCCCAGTAATGCCAGTGCTGGAACTGACAGGAACTAAAAAGTAGTCTTAATAATCAGTGAGGAAAGTGTGCTTTGAAGCAATCTTGGTGATGGATTTTTTAAAAAATATTTCCATTTACTTGAATTAACTTAATTTTATGAGAAAAGATGGGTGTGTAATGTATAAAGCCTTATCTACTACAAGGGTAGTGACAAAGCAATAATGTTCTTAAAAGTACAACTAATAAATGTTTACCTTAAAGTAAGTTTAAAGAGGCAGGATGGAGCACTGAAAAATCTCATGGGTTAACTTGAGGAGATTGTCAACCCTTTTCTCACAAATGTTCCTTTCCAGTCCCTGCGCGGGTGTCCATGACAATCACTCTGTAAGTTTAATGTAATTTATAAATAAAACATAACTCTGGAAGGCAAAAACTTCTATTTATTTCTTCTGGGTTTAGCCCATCTTTCAGCAGAGACTTCAAACCACAGACAATTTTGTCAATACCAAGAAAGTTTTTAGCAGGATGTAAGACAAGCCTACTTTTTAGGTAGCTACTCCAGCACATTGGCAACATCGTACTCCACAGTGATTGACCCAGCCTCAGTCTTCCTCATCTTCCCCTTCTGTGCATTAGCATTTATGGTGGTATGGATCTAGTGCCATATGTCATTATATATGGCATATACAGTTCAAACTAAGGCTGCAAATGGTTATGATGCCTCTTTATGAGCATAGCTGTTTTTAACTATTTATTAAGACCCAAGAAAGGAGAACTAATTACACATGCTGTCCAGTGTGCAGACATCAGCACAAAGAAAATTCTTTTCTCAACTGCAGGGTGCTTTTTCAAACTCATGATCACCAAGAGTAACCTAAACCCTTATTTATATTCAATGTGCCAGTAAAATTGATACATGAAAGATCTTGCTTTAAGTTTGAGAGCTTGCAAATGAAGCATAAACTTTGCTAATTTAATCCCCAGGTCACAGAATATCTAGTTTCTCTCTTACCAGTATCTCATGCTTATAAAGGATAAATTAGAAAGCCGGACTTGTTTCTTAAGGGTGTCTAACTGGACCTGTATCTCAGCTCCAGTGCTAAACATGGTTCCCTAGCTCTTCTGGTTTTTCCAGGGCAAATTCTTTCCTTTTTCCTTGCCAGCTCTGGTCAGTCCTCAGCTGTGCTCTATTAGTTCCCATGGGTTACAAATGGCATCCCAGCTGATTCCAGTTAGCCTCACAGGACCTTGCCTGTCTGCCTCTGTGCATGCTTGTGCCTTCAAAGCACATTAATGTAATGCTTACACAATATGTGGTGTGTGGGATTAATGTGAAGTGAAAGTCATGTGCTTATGTTGGTAACCTGATTGCTGGTCTAGTGTTATAAAATTCAAAACAAATAAGGCTCCACAACCTTCTGACAGTGAGGAGTATCTTAGGTCAGGTTGCATTTCAAATGCATACCATGCCTCCCATCATGTGCTCTGCAGAAAGCAGAGGGGTTTCCTCCATTTTGCAGGTAAGTACAGTTAAGAATCAGCATCCTGCTTCAGCCTTTAGTTGCAGAATCATAGAATGGTTTGGGTTGGAAAGGACCTTAAGATCACCTAGTTCCAACCCCTCTGCCATGGCCAGGGACACCTCACACTAAACCATGTCACCCAAGGCTCTGTCCGACCCAGCCTTGAGCACCGCCTGGGATGGAGCATTCACAACCTCCCTGGACAACCCATTCCAGTGCCTCACCACCCTTACAGTAAAGAATTTCTTCCTTATATCCAATCTAAACTTCCCCTGTTTAAGTTTAAACCCGTTATCCCTTGTCCTATCACTACAGTCCCTGATGAAGAGTCCCTCCCCAGCATCCTTGTAGGCCCCCTTCAGATACTGGAAGGCTGCTCTGAGGTCTCCACGCAGCCTTCTCTTCTCCAGGCTGAACAACCCCAACTTTCTCAGCCTGTCTTCATACGGGAGGTGCTCCAGTCCCCTGATCATCCTCGTGGCCCTCCTCTGGACTTGTTCCAACATTTCCATGTCCTTTTTATCTTGAGGACACCAGAACTGCACACAATACTCCAAGTAAGGTCTCACGAGAGCAGAGGGGCAGGATCACCTCCTTTGACCTGCAAAGGCATGGGTACAAATAGTTTGTTTCCTCACTGGGATGACTTTTCACATTACTTTCTGCTTTTTTCACATACATGTGGCTCTTATGATCTGGCATGTGAGATGTGTACACAAAGATACAGTCTTCAGAAAGTCCAGTGTCTAATTACTCTGAGACAGGCAGCTGCCATATGAAATCAGCGTACCCTCCCCACACTCAGCGGAAGTGTGGGTAGAGTATGCCCTCAGTGCCTGATCAAGCTTTTGTAAAATGAGTAGTCTAACTAACATAACTGCTAAAAAGGCTGTAAAGCAGTGTAGTTGCTGTGCAACTAAATCTGAAGAGTACTGGTTGTGTTGTTACTGATAAAATGAAACTATTAACAATGAACAAGCTATTATTCTTTTCCTGTGTTTCTCCATGTTGTGTGGTAAGTCAGTGTGAAGCCCTGACCAGTAGCTCTTTTTGGGGTTTCTAATGCTTGGTGGTTTGATCTGGTGACATTTTTAATGCCCTACAAATAGTACTGTATAGCCTTGACTTCGCTTAGGTGTACTGGCAGAAGTTTTCTTCCTTTTTAACTAGGACAGAGTAGCTCAAGAAGGATCAGAGAGGGAGGAAGGAATCTCCTTTAGCTCTTGAAATGCCAAAGAAGATAGCTTTCTTTGGACACTCTTCAGGGGGGAGAAAGAGTTTTCCCATCTTAGTAAACCTTAGTTAGATAGGACTCAGAAAACATAAGTCCAGTTCAACTCCTGATGAGCAATGGGGAGCTGTCATGGCTTCAGCCCTAACACGCTGTAGGAGCCTGCTGCTTACCTTCCCTATGGGCCTACCTTCCTTACTTAGGTATTCCAAAAAGGGTGCCTGGATGTACAGGTGGGAAGCCTCATAGCCATATGTAAGGAAATTCTAATCTTTAAATTAAAAAACAAACCCTGTGGTTTCCCTTGACTTTTTATGCCTTCTCACAACTGAATAACCCATGCAATGGCCACAAAAAGGAGAAGGTGGGTCTTTCAGAGCAGTCTCTAAAGCAGGCGTGTGGTTGTCATTTGTTGCTTATGCAACGAGCATCCTGGACGACGAAGGACTGCAGTGGGTTGCTAACTGGCAGCTCCCTCGTTTGTTGTTCTCTTTCTTTAGCTGCGTGAGGTTTGGGCCTTTTTTTTTAACTCCTCCTCCCATCTGGCATCTCCTAATTATTTTCTATTACTAATCACTTCTACAGGAAACAGACTGGACTGTTGAATTAAGAGCCCTATAAAAGGATAATTTTGTTATTTACAAGTTTCTTACCTCCCTTAGACTTTATAACGTGACACTGTATAGCTGGTGATAATCACCTTGGGCTACGATTGTGTCTAATCTCATAAACCAGGCAGGGTCAGGTCTGGTCACTAGTCGAACAGGAGAGGCCCAAGGAAAAGCCAGGGCTGCAGGAAGTGGGGTTTGTAGCACCTTTGGCTGTGAAGTAGTATCCAGCATATCTTGTGTTTTATACCCTCTGTACTTTGTGTAGCCTGTATAAATCTGTGCTGAGAGTCTGGTTACCAGGGATTTTCTCCTCCTTCCTCTAGCATTATTCAAAAAAGCTCCTTTTTCGCCTTACCATTTGCAGTGGGGCCACATGGTGGGTTTTGTTTAGATGAGAAGGGGAAAGACATTTTACATTGGTCACTGTTTACATGCTCACAAGTACAAATACGTGTCATTTGGCTTCTGTACAGAGAAGGAAAGGACACGAAGCTGTGGCGGTCTGGTGTGCTGCCCCCCATTCGGTTAGAGAATCCCCTGACAGGGAGGCACATGTGCTCCACTAATAATTGCCCATTCATAAGAGGTTACTGAACCCTTAAGACCCATGAAAAGTTAAATGCTTGTTTTAGAAGTGGTAGCAGAAACAGAAGTAGGGATGCCTAAATTAAATATTAAACTGAAAGAAAAAAAAGAACAACTGTTTATCGTGTGGTTGATGCCGCAGAAGCTGATCTGTTCTAGCCCTTGTTTCTTTCGTTTTAATCTTTCACAAGAAAATAAGATATTTTCAGATATAACTTCTCATGCTTAGTCCCTAGCTGAATGTTTTTCTTTTCTGCATTTGAACGAAGTAAGGAGAGCAGGTTTGTTACTAAGCTCAATAAACCACTTGCTCTTATTCCTTCAAACCTGTCACACTCGTCATCAGCGAAGACAGCAACTCTTGACAGTTTTGAAAAGTCTTCTTTTGATCATTAACTTTTAGAACATTAAACTTTTCCATATTTAACCTTTTTTTTCTGCATGGCATTAGCAGTTAGAAACAGTGTTGCTTCTGGCATTCGCTGTTCCTACAGTCCTAATATTCAAGCAAGGAAAGAATCATCATGGTGAAAAATCTTGATTCTCTGATGATGAACAGTGGTTGTTCTAATCCTTGTTATCTTAGTATTCATATTCCTCACATCCATACAACTTCTGAGATAACTACAGGATGATGTGTTTCTAATAGTGAATTTCATATTATAATGCACTTAGGCAATATTGTTTTTTAGTGGGGATTATTGCATTTGGTTAGAGATAAGGCAGTTTGAAATAGTTTGCCTAACGAACATTAGAGCTAGTATCAGAAAGTATAAAGTCCTCTATTAAACCTTAGTCATATGTGTATGTGATTTAGCAATTGTTTTTTAATGATTTCCAATTTGTTAAGTAGATTAGTAGCACTTAGAGGCAGGCAGCTTTTCCCCTTCCTGATAGCAGAGTGGAGGAATACTGTGGAAATATGAAATCCTGTATTCCCAATTTCCATTTTGCATTTAATGATGAAACATTTTAAAAGCTCTATGGTTTATATCATGTATCAAGTAGTTTATTGGCTGAAGATTTCTGATGCTTTTACATTGCTGGAAAAGTCTCGCGGCATTTGCCAAAGTTAATGTGATAGTGAATTACATTTGCATTCCGGCATTTCTGTGAATTGGCTGATGATTAGAGTAATGATGTGTTTAATACAAATGTACAAAAATTGCAAAAATCATCGTGTGTTGTTATCTTTTACAGAATTTGAAGTACTCAGTCTCTTAAGTGACAGCTTCTCATTCACTCTAGCCTCCAAATCCCTGCTAGCATTTGTCACAGCGCTGCAGCCTCGTGCCTGGAAGCTGCCAATCACCTTGGTCACACTGAAGTTTGCAAAGCAGATTCACTGCTCAGCAAATCGATAATACTGGGAGCTTACTGGATAACTTTTTTATGGGTTGATTCTCTTGGGCTATTTTTATTGTTGAAAATTCTAACAACCTCAGTGTTAGAAATCTTATGAGCAGTGTCACTTAAAGTGCTATTTGATGGTGGCAGTACAAATAAAATGTTGCCTTGTAGCATTAGTGCAGATCAACATTTTGTTCATTGTCAATAATGTTATTCATTGCCAATGAATTTAAGAATTAGAACTATACCCCAAACTTAGTCTTTCAGCTTTGATGTGCCCTATACTCAAAATAAGAGCTGTTGTCCACAGATCATACGCTTCTGACATCCCAAATGTCAGATCTTTGAGTTACTGATTGGAACCTAGGACTAGTGTATTTCAACTGAAAACAGACATCAACTAAACATTATGTTGCAAGAAACTGTTGGTGAAAAAAAAGCAAATAACAAAGCCCAAACCGCAACAGCCAAATGCCAAAACCAAACCAAGCAAAAGATGAAAAACAAATCCCAAAGTCCCTCCTGTGTAGCAGAAGCTGTATAACCTCTCTACATGCCAATGCCTGCTTCTGCTCCGAAGGTAAATAATCTGTGTAGACCAAGTTTATGATGGGGAGTTGCTTTGCCAGCCCAATTTTGAATTATTCACAATTACTCAGTTTTCAAATCAAGACATTATTTAAATCTGTTTGAAAGATGCTGGGCTTGACCATTTGAGATGATGGTTTCTTGAGTGCCATCTCAAGTAAGAACCTTTAACAATTATAGCTTCCTCCAGGGAAATGGGATGCGTCCTGCTCTTATATGAAAATTTTGATGACACAAGCATTTTAAAATGTTAATTAGGAAGTGTGGAGGGTATAAAAATAGGAAAGATGAACCATGTGTGGAAAAGGAGAAATGAGAAAATTGGAACACTGGTCAACAAAATTTAAAACGAGCCTTTTCTGAGAATGTGATCATGGATTGGATTTTATAGGTGGCAATAAACTGATAATTTGATAATAACTGGTAATTTGACTTTGGGAGCAGAGTATCATTCCACTGCCAATTCCACTCTGGTCTCATTCATTGCAGGTTTCAAATCAGTCCTGATAGCAGGAGCCCACATGAGAGACTCATTTGAAGGATGATCAGCCTACCTCATTTTCCAAGTCTGCCTAATTGCATTGTATAAAATGAAAGTAGGCCCTGATCCACAGCAGTGATGCAGCTATGCCCATGGACACACACGTACCTAGAAAACCAGTAACCAGGGTCTGCAAGGAGTGCTGGTGGGCACTGGGGGTTGCCCCATTCCATAACTTTTCTGCAGTGAGGTGGTCTATAAGCAGGTTTCACCATTATAAACTTTGCAAGAATGCTGCATGTCCATGTCTCATCTTTAGTATTCCTTCAGGTTAAAGATGTTTTTCACCTTGATTCATGGGGTTGAATCAAATGGTAATTAAGGAAGGATTAGGAGACTTTGCACTCTTAGTCTTATTTATGCTAAGTAAGTATGATTATGAACTAAAAGTATGTTTAAGAAAGAAACTGTGACAGCAGATGTATCATAGCAACATAGCTTACTCAGGAAGGAGTGGATGGATTCAGAATAGAGGATGTGCCAAAGGAGCAGGTGTAGTCTGAAATACAGAGTGTTTAGAAATTAATGAGCTGCAGTTTTCAATTATAACATACATTGAATTACTCTAAATTGAATTACTGTGTAGAACAAAAAAGGCTAATATTAGGCTGCCAGACAAGATTAATGTGAAATAAGTATTATACATCAGGTAAGAAAATATTAATGAGACATAAAAAGAAATTTCCATACTACTTGCCTGTGTTATACCAGTAGCCAAATCTTCTATTCCGTGAGGAATAAGTAGGGAAAAAACATGATAAATAGAATAATAGAAAGGCCTCGTGGATTACATGATTGTCATTATCCCTAAGTGTAAACATTTTCAGTTACAAAAAGATAGAGAGTTTTATTGTAAAAACTACTTTTATTAATATTATTCTTAAATGGATATCATAAAGGAAGTGTTGTAAATTCTTTATTTCATAAAGTCTGGCCACCGTCAACATTTCCTTGCTAGGAGACAGGCAAGGTTCCTCATCACGGGGTACAGTACTTCTTGATGTGCCTTCTCTCTTTTCCTTTTTTCTTCATTTTTTAATTTTTATTTTTCCTTTTATTTGAGGAAATCCTTATAACCATGTGGGTCAGATAAGAAAGAAACTATTACATGTCCCTAGTGGTTTCAGATTAGTCTAACAGCCTGTTTTCTCTCATGATGCTTAAATGTAGTGTATTACTAACAAAGAGCATTTGCCAAAAGAGAATTCACGCAGCTGCTAATTTGCATTGCATTTTGACTGTTATCACTCCTATAGAGCACATTGCCTTGTGGCATTTATAAATAACTTTTAAGGTCTTTGTGGAATACAGGCTGCCTTCATGTGTCACTAGTCAAGAGGCTTTTGCTGGAGTGACCCCTCTCTGCAATCAATATCAGTTGTGCCTTGGTGACAGTGACACGGCTCCCTGCAGGCCAGCAAGGAGACATGACACAGACAAAGGGAAGGGGAGAAAATGTGATGCTGTTAGCTGAAATAGAAAATGCTGACTAAATGGGAGCAAGATGGAGAAGATGCAGAGGAGCAGCCTTTGCGTGTTCCTGGCCAGTGTGATAGTTGCTCCCTCAGGCAGAGCAACTTGCACCATCAGCTCCTCTTCCCATAGGTCTCATAGCTGCAAGACAAACCTCTCTAGCCAAAATGTAATGTGAGAAGTCCTCCCACCTGGCACAGGTGGCTGCTTTAACTCACAGTTTAGCTTATCCCCTCCATAAGCCAGGCTCCTGGCAGGAGGAGAGAAAGATAGGATGGACCAAAACCAAAGCTATGAAGGACAGAGGGGTCGATGGAAAGGACTGAAACCAAAGCAGTAAAGGACAGGCTTTGTCTGGATTTACTGGAGACAAATTCAGGTGTTTTGTAATGCTTCTCTCCTTGCTCATGAACTGTCTTGCAGGAACAGTGATGCTGCCAGCCTCCTGTGGGGGAGAGGTGGCTATCTTCTGTGCCCTACTAGCTCTTGGTCCCCTTCTGTACTTACCATGTTGGGCTGGGGTTGATCTCCTTTTAAGGTAGCTTATTCACCTGAGAAAAGAACGGGGTTGTGTAATCAACTGCTGAAAGCAAGGAGGAAATTGCTGAGGCTGATACATAAGCCTCATGGTCATGAGGAGCTGCCTTCCTTGCCACAGAGTTAGGAGTGAAAAGAGCTTGTTTCTTGTCTTTCTGGGTATCCTTTATCATGGTGTTTGGTTGGCATATCCTGCCTCAGTGTCACACAGCTTGGTAGCAGCTCTGCTTTTGTCAAGCAGTCATATCTTGCCCCTTGCAAGCAGGCCGGTAGTCTTGGTCTTTAAGGGAAGGGCTGGAGCAGTTGGTTATTTTAATGGGGGCAGCCAAGGCTGTGGGGACGTCCTGCATTGGTGTCCGTAGGGAAGAGCCCTGTTGCTTCAGCTAGCACAGCACCAAACCAGGACAGGGCAGGAGCCCTGGGAGGGGGGCAGGACTTCACTGTCTCCCTGTGAGGAAGTGTATTATTATTAATACAGCATATATGAAGTCATAGCTATTGCTTATAAAACCCAGCTTAGCACCATTATGGATTATAATATACATGTCCCTGCCTGTGCACATTTTTATGTGCCATATAGACTCCTGTATGTGGGTGGTATTTGTACCCATGAAGTGTGAAGGGAATCCCTAGAATTACCCCCCTTCTTCAGTGGACACAGCAGGCCAGTTGCTGACCTTGCTAAAAGCTAAGTTGCTCAATGTTAGCAAAGTCCTCCAGAACCAGACCAAAATCAGAACCAAGTTACTGGAGGTACTGTGGAATTTCTGTTTTATTTTTGCCACGGATAGACCCATGGTTATGTACCAGAACAGCCCCCTCCCTAAGGGAAGAAGTGTGTTATGTTTGTCACTGAAAAGGGCCTTGCTTTTGTGCCACTATCCAGAACAGCAAACAATTGTTTTTATCTTGTTAGCTGCTGAAAGCGGGGAATAGCCACAGTGGATGCTTTTTGCCAGTGCAGTTTCAAATTGTCATTTCCAAAGATCCATATTGGTAACTGCCGGGAGCATGCCACTAGGAAAAAATAAGCCAGCTGACCTAGATCTGAATCAGCTGCAGTGACCAGTAGGTTATAGGACTAAAGCTACACAGAAACATCTTCTCTTGGCTTCTCCCAAGATCTCGCTCTCTGCCTTTTTATCAGTATGCACCCTTGTTAGAAAGACATGGGTACTTCAGGGTGTTTCTGGTAAGCACATCAGTGCGACCATAAAATCTTCCCAAATAATACTAATATACTCTAACTGTATTGCACAATACAGTACCAAATGAATTTACTTTTTATGCAGTAATTTCTAACAGCATTATTGAGCAATATTTTTTCCATAATTTAAACTTTGGTTTAGTTTGTTTATTGTTTTTAATTTAACAATCATATTTTAAACCAAACGCACACTTTGGCTGAATTTGTTTAGTTAAGGTTTTAATTAAAAGATTTTTTAAGAACTTCTTTTTCAATTCTAGATATAAAAATGTTCATTACCTGATGTGGAAATCACACACACTTTTATCAGAAATAAAAACCAGCCATTTTGTTAGGTGTTGCAGTAAGTATTTCACTGGGGTGGCATGGGGAGAGAGGAAGGTCAGATTTAATTAGAAGTCAGTCCATGTGGAAAATTTTGTTGCAAAACCCAGAATGTTCTCAGCAGTAATTTTTCATCATTCAGCCATGTCTTAAACCCCAACTGTGTGGGTAGCTGTGGACTCAAAGCAGGGTTGTGTGTTGCCTGAGTATCCAGTATACCTTGAGCATTGTGGGAGACTGATGCTGTCCAGGTGCCAGGTAAATGTGGCTGTGCTGGGATGACAGCATAAGTTGTCTTGCTCTGGTGGCCAAGACTGTGTGATGGTCCTTCCCATCCAGCTTCTGAGACGCCAGCATTGAGGTTGAACTTTTCTTTTAAAAGCATTCCTATCCTCTGCTCACGCCATGTGTCTGTGGGCAGAGGCTATGCCTAGCATTAGCACGTCTACAAGTGAAGAAAATTAAATGAAAAACAGCTTATCACCACTTTTCAATAAAAAGCAAAATTTTGGGTTCCTCTTCCCCCCTTGGAACAATTCTGTGAAAGATATGACTGGGAAAATTATATTTAGCATGGAACAAACTTCCACCAAGAACAGCGTTGAGGAAATTGGGCTCAGTTTCACAATCTGACTGATTAGCTTTTGAAAATGTTGTACTAAGCCCATAAAATATGCTCATAAAGTGTTCAGGCAAGGAAGGATTTTCTGAGCATATGCATTTGGCGACGTTAGCTATACAGTGAAACAGAACACCACAAATTATCCAGTGGCTAACTGCATAGCAAACCAAATACCTTGTTTCTTGAGATATATGTACAGTAAGGCATCGTCTTTAATATCTAAAAAAAATGCATGCAATATAACTGCTGGTTAATATTATTATTACAATACATTCCTTAGAGGGAAGGAATCTTATTACATATAAAGTCTGAAACAATAAAGGCATATTTAGTCATAATAACATGAAAATACCATATAAGAATGAAAAGCCTGCTGTGTACTGCGTATATGTTCCTGAGGCTGAAGAAAACATGATACTGTGTTTGAGAGAGAAGCCAGGTAGTCATGAAACTAAACGCTCCATTGTACTGGAAATGCATGTGAGCTTCAGGAGGTCTGATCAAGTCTAATCTGGGCATTTTAGGACTTGTGAGCTTAACCCAACTTGAATTTTTGTGGGTTTTTTTCTGGATTGGTTTTAGTTTATTACTCAACGAATGGGAATGCGTTGATTTGCCTTTTTAGAAAGATAATTTGTCTGATGTAGACTGAATTGTGTGACTGGATTAAACTTACATAATGTGTCTTTCAGAGGGTGACTAATTGAAATCTACTGCAAACTGTGGATGACTTTAAAATCAGTTCTGTGGAGTATTCATAAGACTTGCTGATTGTGGGATTAGTATCAGAGAATATGCATACATTATGCAGCTAACTCTGAGAGCAAATAGTGCTGAAGAAAACAGCTGTTTCTTCTGCACCCTGAAGGATGACCCCAGAGGCAAGTAAGGAAAGTGGAGTCGCAGTAGGACCTAGGCTGAACCACCCTTATGGTTGAGGTTTTGGAACAAATGAGAGTATTTGAAATAGCAGGTTACAGTCTTTTTTAATTTTCTTTCTTTATTTATTTTTTTTCCCCTTTAGTCCATATGTACAATGTAGAGCCACTAAACAGATGTCTTGGTTTAAACATTGTCATGTGGCTGGGTTTGGTTCTTTAGTGCTTAAGTCACTAAAACATACAGGACCGAGAGGCTGCTCTGGTTGCGTGATCTGCTGAGAGGTTGCTCGGCTGTTACTTCCAGTCATTCCATTTTCAGTTCACCTTGATCCCGTGAAATCACAATCTCAAATTAAATTTAAAAAAGACAGTCCTGCAGTTTCCTTCCCCCTGGAGTCTGCACAGCTTATTGCTCCCTGCACATGCAATGATTGCAAATGTCTGTCACAAACAGTTAATAAGTAATATCAAGATTTAGGAAAGTAGAAGGGATGAGTCTTTTCTCCCCAGATTTCTACCTCTTTTTCACTGAGTATGTAGCAGACAGTATGTAATAATTGTCCCTGTTAAGGTAGACTTCAGACAGAGCAAGTTACAAAGGTAACTGTTGGAAAATGAAAGGGCTATGGAGAGAAGACCTTGCTAGCAGGTGGTAGTAGTGCAGGAGCCATTAGTGAAGAGCAGGCATTGAATCTAGAGCCAGGCAAAGATGTAAGAAAAGGAGCAGGACCTGCATGCTTGCAGGCTGGGAGTAGAGAGATAATAGCATAGAGCACCTGGAGCTGGAGAGCGCATCTGGAGAGAACAGATTCCTGCAGGATTGAGGTGAACCTCCAGGACCATGACTTCATTTGTTTGCTCTCAGGGATGGTGACTCATCTGTGCAATGACTAGGGCTACCTAGGTACTGTGGCTTTCTCTCTCTTACCTTATTATCTCAAGTACTGGTTAAACTAAAGATGTGGACCTGCCCAATGACCCAAACTGTGGTCAGAAGATGTGTACAACATAGATTTCATTCTTCATTTTGGTTTTCAAAAAGTGAGTGGGCTGTGTTAAGAAGAGCACTAGCTTGCAGTGCCAAACTCCCAGAGTTAGGCAATGGCAGAAGAATGAGGATATGCTTTATAGAACTGTGTCAACTGCCTGACATCAGTTGTATGACTTTTCATTACAACACTACTTTATGTTGGGAAAATATATGTAGGAAATAGATAAAAATGTGTTTTTCATAATTTTTCAGTTGCTAGCTTGATGGCTTTAACTTTCAGTCTAGATTTCTGGTGTGCACCACTATAGTGCATATAGCACGTGTGAAGGGCTGTAAGCGTAGGTGAGCCCAGTATTCCTATATTTGTAAACAGCAGAAAACATTTTGCATAGAATGTAGGAAGCTGATTTATGTAAAACCAATAAGCAGTCTGAGTTAGATTACTGTAACACAAAGTAACATTAGATTTAAAATTCATAATCTTATAACTACTTTCCAGATTATAAAGCATTCCAAAATTACAGCTATGAGATAGGACCTTTCCCTGTTGGGTAGTTTTGCTTACCTTTTTATTGGCATTCTAAAGATTTAATTTTCCAGGATCCAGAGATCGGTTTCCACTAATATGACTCTAAAGTGCCATTGAAAATAAATCATTTTGTCAGAATTAGGAAGAAGGAAGCTGACAATTAAGGAATAAGTATGTCAAAAAACAAATACATTCTTTACCAACAGTTGAAATGAAAATTCAGAATGCTTTATCTTGCTTCTTAAGTGGAATTACACAAAACAATAATGGTTGATTCTGATAGTAAATGTACTCTTGAAAGTCTCTGGGTTACTTATTTCTAATAAATTAGATTGTCAAAGAGTTTATTTACTAATATGAAGTTTTGGTGATTAATTTTTCCCTTTTAAAAGATAAGAGGAATTTGGGTTTCCAAGGAAGCATGTAACACTTCCAGAACTCCACAATTTGCTTCCTGAGCCTGTTGTCACTTCAAAGCTATTTCAAGAGGATGACTCCTCTGTGATAGGTTTAGGTCCACCTTGTTCCATGAGGACTTTTACCTGATGTAGTTCTTGGGAGTGAAAGTATGAAGTGGCTTTAGCTAGAAAGGAGATAATGAGCTCAAAAGCCTGTCTGTTTCCCCCTCCCCTGAGTCCCTGCTATTCTTACACCTCACATAAATAAGGTGGTCAGGTTTTCTCATCTCTTGCTCCTCACCTCATTTTTGATCTCCTCTTGCCATGGAGTGTTACACTTAAAAGGATATGCAAAAAAAAATGCCAGAGGAGCATTTATTCACCTACTATAGAAATGAGTGTTTAAAAGCAAGACAGACAGGTTAAGGTAGCCACTGGAAAAGTGTTTCTCAATAGGATGGATCAACCAGCCTCCTGTTGGTACTGAAACTGGGAACTGAGCCAGGTGCTCCTAAGGCCCCTGTATGAGCCACTAATGCCCAACAGCTTCATCCTGTATTAATCTACATCCAGTGTTTCAATTATTAGCTATTAACTTGCATTGCAGATTAGTGGTGGTGAAGCACATATGTTGATCCTAAATCTCGGCAACCTGACCCTGTGCTGAAACCTAGCAGATTTTTAAAGCGTGTAGAGAAGGTACTGGTGGCCATGCAAGGGAACAGAGGAGGGGCTCACTATGAGCATTACTGTCAGCTGCATTGGCAGGATTGAGCTAAACAGTAATGCTGTGATCCAGCTGCAAAACACATACCAATTCCACCCAGAATCCTGTGACAAACTGTGCTTGTCTTTGGTTGTTACTGACTCATGAGAGATAAAAATACCTTTGCTGCAGAAGGGAGAGCGGTTGTGGTGCTGCAGTGTGTAGCAGCAGAAGGCAGGCTTCACTTGGGTAGGGCAGGCTGTGCACAAGGAAGGACCTTCTCACCCCCTAAACCTCAAGATGGCAGACAGCCCCACGGTGTAAATTACAGCCACAGTAAGATCAAAGGTCCATTTTTGCTCTCTCTGACAAAGACCGTTCACAAATGCTTGGAAAGCACTCGGAGAAAACGGGTGGGAGGCAAGTGGCCATCGTTGTGTCCCCTCACAGCTGTCAGAATGGGGGTGAAGAGCCCCCGAGCTGGACTGCACCGTTGAGCAGCTCTGGGTGGGCATGGCACGGGCTGCCCTGGTCCTCTGGGCCTTTGTTGTACTTCGGCTCTGTGAGGAGTTCAAGGCTTTAATGGCTGTGTGAAACATTGTTTCCTTTGGTTTGCATGAGGGCTGGTGAGGACCAGGTTGTCCTGTGTACATTTCATCGTCAGTTACATCCAGTGTGAGAATATGTGTCATTCACCTCCGGCTGATGTTTGTTAATTCATGCGGAGCCGCACCACAGCAATCGGGAGGCAAGGCATTTTGGTGGAAGGGGTGGTGCAATGAACTTTGCATGGTGGCACTTGTGTCCACATCCTTACTAGAAGAGCCTGTTACATGATGTGAGTTTGACAAGCCTCTCTTTATACAGAAATCACTGAAAAATACCATTTTAAGGTATGAGTGGTGAACATCCACACTCAACTGCTGCCAGCCCTACCTCCAAGTGCCCAACCTCTATCAGACCGGCGGAGGTCGGGGACAGCAGCCTCCTGCCGCGTCCCCCGCGGCTGCTGTCACCACATATCCGGGAATGCCCTGACCGCCGCGTTCCGCAGGGGCGCAGCGATGCCATTTGCGCCGGTACTCGGCTCTCGCTGCTGCCGGGGCGGGCCGGGGAGCGGGGAAGGGCGGAGCCGCGCTCCCGCCTCTCCGGGGCTCCATTGGCTGCGCGGCCGCCGGGGGGGCGGTGCCGCGCCGCGTCGGTCCGCGAGAAGCCGCGCTCCCACCCTCCCGGTAACGGGCAGCGGGGCGGGAGGAGGGCACGGAGGCCTCCCCTGATGGAGGGAGAGGCCGAGCTCTGCGCACCCCCTCTGCCGCTGTCTGTCGCTGCCGCACGCACTGCCCCCCCCCCGGCAGTCCTGCGCCCCGGTCGGCGGGGATCCCGCTTCGCCTCGCGTCGCCCCATTAGCCGCGCCGTGAAGCAGTGCCCGGGCACGGCCGCGCCACCCGTCCCCGCAGGTTGGGTGCCCGTCATGGTGTTGCCCGGTGTTTGAGCGCCAGACCGACAGACACACACAGCGGTCCAGGAGGCTGTGCCTCCTTCAACCACCCCACCATGCCATCCAGGGAGTCCTGGCCCGGGCACAAAGCGAGCCGGTCCGCGGTGCACAGAGCCAAGCAGGAGAGCCGCCAGCAAGACTTCCTGCTCGCAGCCCTGGGGATGAAACTGGGTGCTCAGAAGTCGCCCGTGACAATCTGGCAACCTCTTAAACTCTTTGCTTATTCACAGTTGACGTCGCTTGTCAGAAGAGCAACTCTGAAAGAAAATGAACATATTCCAAAATACGAGAAGATTCATAACTTTAAGGTAAGAAATTACTCTACTTGTTTCTTTATACAGCACAGGGGCCGTAGATTTTGTTTTATAATGGGCATGGTATTGAAAGGAAATAGTATGTATGCAGACGATGACTTTCTGGGAACTTATATGCTTCAATTAAGTCTCATTGCTGGTTAAATCAATTAGACGTATTTCAGACGTAGCAGAAGAATGAGGATTTTGTTGTCGACTGCTTGTGTGCATGCATTTCTTTAAATAGTATGTGTCATATCTAGCTTATCTGTTTTATTTAGAATTGTTTTATGTCAAGAGATGTTAAAGGTGAGAAAAAGTGGCAAAGTTTTCTTCTCATTCAAATGAACATAGTTCAGTTTTACTTATGACGATACGATGCTGCATAATTTGTTAGATCTGCAGTTAGAGGATTAAACCCATCTCATCTCAGTTTTTTGCTGATAAATAGCTTTGGAGGTAAGACGCATGTTCTCTTGCATCTGGATTGAGCAGATGGTCGGCATTTCCCTTAATTTCTGGCTTTTCTCTGGTGTTAATGAATTGAGTGTGTTGAAGGCAGCCAGGCTTGTACCACGGGGCTCTTGGAGCTGCTGGCATTAGCAGCTACCTTGTGTTTTAATACCATTTACTTAGTCTTCCATGTAGCTTCTAATTATTGTTTTAATTATTTTAAATAAATGATGCTCTTTGGTAAGAGAGGCACATGTCAACACAACATATGCATGTTTTGTGTCTCTATCTGTAATAAGTGTTCGGCAAGGATGTAGTAGTTTAACCTTTTAGCGGTCAAATTCATTGCATAATAGGCAGCGTTTATTTGTAAGTGAATTGGTATTATCCTGAATTCCTACAGATGATGGTACAAACATCATATGTAGAACCTGAAGCCTAGATTCTATCTTTGATGTGTGGAGGTTTTTTCCTCCGTGTAGCTTTTGCTTTTATTTATTTTAGGAGAAGGGGAAATCATTAATATAATACAGGCATCTGATGATATAAGCATAGAATCATAGGATTACAGAACAGTTTGGGTTGGAAGGGACCTTCAAAGGTCATTTAGTCCAACCCCCTGCAATGAGCAGGGACATCTTCAGCTACATCAGGTTGCCCAGAACCACATCCAGCCTGGCCTTGAATGCCTCCAGGGATGCTGCATCTACCACCTCTGGGCAACTTTTAATTGTTAACTGTTAATCTGCAACCTCTCTGGGCATCTGTTAATTGTCTCTTATTTTCAGTTTTGGTTTCCATCATGTGTGAATGTACAAATGTGTGCACACGTGTATGCGTACCTATCATCCATAAGATTTTATTTAAACCACCTTCTTGCTTTTGAGTTCAAATAATCATTAAAATTGGAGACTTTATATGATCAGGATGTTCTGGTTGACTTGTTCTTCATAAAAGTACAAATTTGAAAACCATGTACAAAATGTTATACTAAAAAGTGTTTAATATGAATGTTTGGCATAAAATAACCCTGTTGGCTGTCAGTTAAATGCAGAGCATTTTTTCACAGGCTCCTGAGGTGTCCTGGAGATCTGAAATGTCTTGCAAATTTCGTTTGTTCCTTTGAGTTTGAAGATAATTCTTGCAGATGCCAGCAAATAACGATTTTCCATGTATAGCGCCTGTTTAGGATAATGTGCATTTAATTCTGCGCACATCTGTATTCTATAGTTGCTTTCCTTTAACAGCCTGAAACACATCTGTTTAGAAAATAATCCGATAACCTGATTTTCATTTGTTTGGGCTTGTTTATTTGTTTTTTCTTCCAGAAACTGAATCTGGAAAGTTTGGAAGCTGTGAGTTTTCCAGTCTTTTTTCAAAAACAAACTGTGTGTCTGATCCAAGCTCATAGCTACAGCACAAACTTTCCACACATGTTATTTTCCTTATAATAATTGTACTGTAGTTCCTTTATACGTGCAGTTGCCACGAAAAGATACCTTGAGAAGTAACTCTTTGTGAAATGGAGTCACCTAACACAGGTAATTTTTACTGTAAAAAGAAGTAGAAGGGAATGAACCCCTTACCCCTTAAAGGATATGCAGCAGCCGGCCTGCCCGCTGAAGGAATGCTGCTGGTGTTCATGAGTTCTAAATGTGGCCACTGGCCCATTTGTAAAAAAATAACCAGAAAACCTTCATAATTGTTTTGTTGTGGATCTGAAACGAATGGCCATTGTTAGCTCATGTGCTTCTCTCCTTTATCATTCCTTGCATCTGTCAAATTTTTCTTCTTACAAGTATAGACGTCATAACTTAAAATGTCTGCAGAAGTCTGCTAGGTTGCCTGTCAAGCAGTGTATGTGGCACGCATGTGGGAAGGGAGGAAATGTCAGGCCCAGAGTCTTGAACCTAGACTTTTGAAACAAAACAAGAAAATGCAGCCCCGAAATGAAATAAATTTGTACAGTTCAGCTAACCAACAGTGACTGCTGTCCCCAGAGGCTCCACCAGCAAAAAGGAGGGTGCATGCCACTTTGTACCTCTTCGGCTAAATCTTCTCTTCGTTATACAGGCACAAGGCAACAGACAGGGACTCTAACCATTTCCCAGCTGCTGCTTTGATCAATCACGTCTCTAGCTGAAGAATTCTTTACACTGGAAATGCTGTATCTTCCCAGCAGTGGGAGGAGAAATGGAGAGTCGTTAACAACAACTAGCACTGTTGTCTTGGAGAAGGGAAGACAACAGCAGCAGCAGCTGCTCTGGAGGTGGGCTGGGGGTAACAAATACCCAATAGGCTTGGCCACAGGTTAGGACACCTCAGTTCTCCCCCTACACCTCCTGTCCCTGTGGAGTGGGGGGGAGGACGACACAGATGGAGTTTGAGCCCTTAGGCTCTATTGCCTCCAGTAACAGAGGAAGGTAGAGATCCGGTAGAGGAGCAGAGTGGCAGGGAAGCAGTGCAGTGAAGGTCCTCAAAGGAGTGCAGATGCCTATGGAAGGGGTGAACATGAAAGCTGCTTTTACTCTTAATTTGTTAAGAGGTCTGAATAAATCTGTTAATCTGTGTTTTGCTTCGAGGGTTGTTTAAAAGAAGAATATAAAGGCGGTTCTAGGAGTGTTGAAATGGATAGGGGTTTGAAAGGTTTTAATCTTATTTAAATCTGCTGGAATGAGTTATCTCCTGCCAGGGTGACAGAGAGCTCTGCGGGCAGCATTGGCCAGTAATGATCTCCAGCAATGTGGTATTCTCCTGACTGGGGAGGTCTGGACTCTCATGAGCACATCTCAAATGCAAATACAGAGTGGCTGAATTCTCTTAAATTAATCTCCATAAGTAATGAAAGGGATGATGATTTATAAATGTCAGATCTGACTGAGTTTTTAATCTCTGTTCCTCAGGAGGAGAGCTAATTATTAAAAAAGTTTTTAAAGCATATTTGGGCTTTTTTTTCATTTATAAAAAGTTTTAAATTAGTATTTCTGCATTCTCCTCTCTAAATCTAATATAAAAGATTAATTTTCTATTAATTCAAATGTATCAGCTATACGACATCTACATTGTTTGACACAGCATTTTACTTAGCTCTAATTGAATAATGGGATTGAAAGGTGAGCTAGGACTGTGAGTGTGACTTGATTGGGTCTGTCTGTTTGCATATTTGATTTCTTTTGCTTGCCCTCCATATACTCTGCTTTTCCGAAACCCAGAACCCTGAATGAGATATCTTGTAAAAGGAATCATCAGACCACATAAGGACAGTCACTTCATCCTAAAAATGTCATCCCGACTTTCTCTCTCAGAAAGGTTTTTCCTCTCTTTTATTTTCTTACCCTTTATGGGGGATAAATTTCCCCACACACTCTAGTATATATGTATCTCTATGGGCATGTGTGTGTGACGAATATTAAGTTTGTTCGTCCAGCCAGTGTGGATAAGCAGGAGCATCTTATGTTTGGAAGCTCTGAGAGATCTGTGGGGTGCTCATGAAGTGCTGCAAGGAGCATAGCTGAAGCCAGTGGTGTTATTTTCTTAGAAAAAGAAGCTTTATCATAGGGTAAAGTTCTGTGACATTTCATAGAAGCGGACAGAGTAGATTTACACCTAATCGTTCCCATAAATTTACTCTACAGCTGGACCCTACCAATAAGAATGCTTATTTCTGTCTCTTGTAGATCTCATATTTGCTTATCTTGTCCCCAAAATGCAGCAACTGTGATAGCTTGTAAATTAAAATAGAATTTCTTACCTAGCTGGTATCTGACCCAGTCAATAATTTTAAGGAGAGGAAAGCAGCTGGGTACCTCCTGGACAGACAGGAGAAGGAGGAACTTCAGACAACAGCAGAAACATCAAATTTGAGGGGCGAAGGAGCCTGTGGCAAGGTGCCATATGGATCGAAGCAGTCCGTATTGGTTATTGAGAGGAGCTGTAGGTTGGGATGTGTGAGGTAGACTTTATGCCAAAGGACTTACAAGGCAGGGGAATCAGAGTTCCATTTAAGGTTATCTCATCTCTGTTCAGCAAGGCAGTATTTATTAGGGTACTGACCGTGCAGGATTCCCCTTGCTCAGTCCTCTGGACTTTGTGTCTCTCCATCTTGCTGCTACATCCCATAGTTTATTGCTGTTTAAAAAAGAAACGAGCCGCCTAATGTACCTTCTGCCCTGAGTCCATCCCTCACTGACACAGGACATCTGCACCTCCTCCCCACCTGGTGCTGTGTTTTGGACTTGGGCACTGACCTCACCCCTTTGCCTGCCGCTATATTGAGGTTAACTGCAAGAAACTGGGTGATGAAAGTTGTTAGTCTGTGCAGTAACCTCCCCTTCACTCGGCAAATTTAGAATAAACCTGGACAAAACACCTTAAAGGTCTTCACTCCCCTCCAGCTCTTGTGACTCACAGGCCCTGGGGAATTTTTAGCTCCCTTGGCTGGTTATTGGTATTCCTTCAGACACCTCTGGCTCCTGATGACTTGAGCTGGCAGAACACTCTGCAGGTATTTCATAACTGCTGATAGTCCAAGGCGTAAAACCACTCTTCTGACTAGATTAGTGCTGTGGTGCTTCACTGAAGCAAGAAGGTGTCCAGCCTGTCAGAGCTGGATTGAAATCTGTGTTTCCATGCATCATTTTCCCCTAGAATATTGTCTCATTTCTCTCTTGCTCTTCACAGAATAGATATGTCTCCAGAAGGCTATTTTTTGCTATCTTCCTGTGCAGTATTTGGTACTGTCACGCTGTTTCTTAGTCACTATCTTACTAATGCCTGAGACGGCAGTCAGTTAACTGTGATGAATAGCAGTTGCAAGCTGCTTGGTGAATTGGTGGACATTCAGATCATAATTCCCTTTCAAGCCAACACTTCATCCAGAGAGGAGGGATGTTTTTCCATGTTTTTTAGGCCAAGACAGCAGAGATGCAGATGACTTTTGTTTGCTGAGATTCTTCACCTCCCTCCTCGACTGAAGCAACATTCTGGCTTTCTCTTTGAGGGTGACCCATTTGGAGGGCCAAATAGGGAGCTCCAGAGCGGAGACAAAATGCTCTTCCAGAGGCAAATGGGAGTAAAATATAACCTTAAATGTGCACAAAGAGGGAAGGCTCCCATTAGGACCAGTCTCTTCTGGAAAAGTGTTGTCAGTGTAGACCGACTCAAGCATCACATTAATGAAGAGACTAACCTGGCCCTGATTTTACTAGTGTAATTGCATGTGTGCTAGGTGCTTTGCTAGCGTAAAAAATCATAGCAAATTGCTTCCATGACAAGCCTTATTATTCTAACAAAAGCAGCTAAGCAAAGCTGCACCTGAACACTGCAAAATGGGAACATTAAAAGTGCAGAAGAAATGCTGCAAAAAGTCCAGAAACCATAGCAAGCTCCTACATTAAGCAGACCCGGTTTTCTGTGACTTATAACATGAACTCATTTCTATTTCTGATCTTCTGCAAACTGGGGCAGATGCTGATTTGGGGTAGATTGGTCTAGCTCTGCTGAAAAGAGGATGGTGGCTTTTTTTGTAAGGTATGGACCTGGCACTGAACATATTTTCAAACATCTTTACGTGAGAAGTGAGTCACTGTACTCAAATGAATAATCAGAAAGAGAGCTGGGTGCCCCTAGCATAGTCCCTGGGGAGAGCGCGCATTGTTGCAGATAAGAAACCCTTGGGAAATTTGATGTTTCTTTTGGATTCCTAGTACTTGAGGGGAAAAAGGGGTTCAAAGGTAGGGAAAATATCTAGAGAGCAAAAGTGGAGCAGAACTTCTGAGAACTTCACCAGCTCTTGTGTTGTGGCTTCTGAAACTCATAGCATATTATAAGACAGTTCAAGCCAGAGAAGCTTTTAGGCATTGATGGATATTAGTCCTCTAAGGAATTTATTGAATGTTACTTTTACTTTTTTGTAAAGCCAGGGCTTTTCCAAAGCACCTTTCAAATAGCACAATATTATTTAACCCTTTCTGGTTTCTTAGTGCTAGTCCCTGAATTCAAGCTTTGTCTCTGTTACAAAAAAAATAAAGGCATTTTTTCTAAATCCTTAATTTATTTAAGCTGTAATTCCTTCTCACCACACCAGCAGTTCTGTTAGTCCCTAGATGTGGACCTTGCGAGTCTTCCGTGTGCACAGCCCTAAGAACAGGCCAGCTCATTTCTGTGGTGAAGCTAGGAAGTACTCTGCTGGGGAGGACTGAGACTTTGCCTGAAGAAGCATGTAGCACATGTTGTGCTCTCTCATCAACAGCTCTTCCTCCAAATTAGCCTTGGCATCACTGCAAAAGCATTTCTTTAGGAACCTCTTAAAGGTTTATATCTCATTTACATCATTACATGTTGCATATATGTCTATATAGAGAGATTTTTAATTCTAAGGGTTTTGTTCAATTTTCACCTCTAGTTTCAGAATTTTTTGTATGGACATAGGTATCAAGTAACTTGGGCCTGGTATAAAATGGACAGTGTTCCAGATATTAATTTAAAGAAAATCTGCTATTCCATCCTGAAAGATGGCTATTTTATTCAATTTACAAGAAAAAAACCCCAACAACATGCTATTCTCCAGGTTTTTGCTTTGGCTCTCATAGAGCATGACCTAACCACAATTTCCAGTTGTTCCCATCTCTGCTGACATGATCAGTGCAAACCAGAAAGTAAACAAGACATGACAGTGCTTCGGGCTCCAAGTGGGTGAGGACCTGGAGAGAGGTTTGCCTGGTCATCATTCATGCCAGCATACCCACTGGTGATAACAATGCTATTTACACTCTCTGCTCTGAACAAGGAGTGTTCAGCCAGCATCTCTCCTCTCAGGAGCTGCTGGAATAAGTCTTTGGGGTGGTCCCAGGTTGGCTCCCCAGGACTAACATCCCAGCTGGTCTAGGCAAAGTCAGCTCTAGGTTTGGAGAAGGTATGTTCTAATGGTCTCAGTTACTTTAATTTCTGCTACACCTTCACGTGAAAGCAGTTATCTTGCAGATAGGGCTCTGCTGTGTGGGTTGTCATGGCAGTATCTTTGATTCTCAGATTAGTCATCAGCAGCAATATTTGCCTCACAGAGGGAGTATCATGTGCTGGAATATTGGGAGTGCTTGAGACCCCTGTTTTAGAGGCACTATGTAATCATCGTATTATATCCAAGGATTAAATTGAAGGATTGCCCAAACTGATAGTTGAGTTGATTGACTGTCTCACTGATATCTCTTCTGTACCTTCCACATCCAGCCGCTGTCTGCCTGGACCAAGGATGGATGAAAAGGACACGCCTATTGGGTGCCAGCATGGGTACACTCGGTGCCTGATAAAATCATCTGTGACAGGGGAGACAGACATTAATAATACAGGCTGAGTTCATCATTTTAATTGAGGCTTATGATGTCTCCCATGTCCAGACTAGAGTCCTAACAGGCAGGATTCAGCTGATGCAATTGCAAATGAGCTAGGACCACTGAGCTGACAGCCTTCATCAGCAGTGTCCCATAATCCTTGGGAATTTGTTTGAAAGACCGTGTTGCCAGCAGGGCTGTACCTTTGAAGCATCATGCAGTACAAATACTGGAGCTCTGCCATTTATTCAGTCCCTGGTCAGCTTGGTCTCCTCTCCAAGCACCAATAGGGCTTCTAGCTAGAGAGGGTAGATCAGCAGTGTTTCCTCCCATCCTTTTTCAAGTTGGTATATTTCATCCCATCATAGATGATAATGTCTGGATTTTCCGAAACTATTATCCAGAATTTCAGCGTGTAGGGCCATGGAAGAGGAGCTGTGTACAGAGCAGGGTCTTGATGGAGCAGGCATTTAGAGAGATCATGGGAGCAGCCTCTCAACAAAGGAAGGCTTTTTTATATAATGTTCTGTGTTGATTTTGCATAACCATCATTTGGCAGATCCAGTCCTGCTTTCCTCCCAGCAGTGGCTTTGCAAATGCTCTGCCAATCCATCGTGTTCTCTCATATCACATTTGCACAGCACTTTGCTGGTATTTCCTCATTCTCTTCCTCCCTGCCTTGACAAGTGATATAATGTAAGTCTCCCAGTTACGAATACTAATTATCTGCTGGCTCATTCTTGGTTTTCAGATAGCAATCAAGGCTGGCTGAACAACTGCCTAGGAAAACCCAAAAGCGTAAAAAATAAGTGGAGTTATGAGATACACGGGTAACTAACTTCAGCAGTGACCTTTATAGAGTCTGAGAAGTAACGCTAAGAGATCTGTTTGAGGAGTTCACAGCTTGTGGTATAATCTGTTGTCAGAGCCACTGGATTGGTTTTTTTTTTTATTCGGTTGTCCTAAAACTTTCTTTCTTTTTTTAAGAAATATTTTCATTAAATGCAAAATAAAAATAAATTAAAATTCTAGAACACTTACAGTTATTAATCACAGGAGTTAAGCTATTTTTCCATGTGTATAAGAGAATGTCTTTCAAGCCTAAGCAAAAAACTGCCCTCCTATGTAAGATCGTGGTAGTTAAATGTTTATTATACCTTACTGATGTTGCAGTAGAGTTCAGAGTAGAAGTGCTTAGGTGTCAGCCCAATGTGAGGCTCACCTCTTACCTTAGGCTTGCAGGACAGCTTAGTAATAGGATTTTATCTGGTTTTGAAGCAGGTGTTTTCCTTTAGAATTATCTGGATTTTTCTTTCAAATTGGGTATTTCCCCTGGAACTTTACAAATTCAGATTAAAATCAGTTTATCTTGCTCACCCATTTTCCACATTCTTAAAAAAATCACTCACAGTTGAAGCCTAATGGACAGAGAGAGAAAAAGATTTTTAGAGCAGGAATGAGAATGGAAGGGTAGGGAGATATAAACCCACAGTTGGCAATCCTGCTCTCTCACGTTTTATAAGACAGTAAAATCTGCATATGGCAGATGCTCCTTTTATAAAGGGAGAGAAACCCCTCGTAATGTAAGTCAGGGTTTCTGGGACTCTGCTGGGTGTGGTTTTGGAAGTTTTTCTGGAAAGGATGTTTTAGTTTTGAAAACAAGAAAGTCGCTTGGCAGGTTTTTAGAATGGGGAATTAAATATAAAAATCAGAATGCTATATTAAATAGTGTCATGTAATAAATTCAGTATTGTTTTCAGGTGCTGGCTCTTGAACTAGCAAAGGGATGCAAACGTGTTTCTTTTTAGCATGCTGCCAGGCCCTACTCTGCAGGATGAAAAAGTATTAGAGGTTGTTCTGACCTCAGAAGACCAATTTTTTACTATTTTCTGGCGTCACTTACTGTGTGTGATTTGATTTCCAGAGATGGTGTGTTTCAGACCAGTGCAGGGTCAGATGTCCAGTTCTGCTCCATGGTAGTGGGAAGACCCACTGAGACTGAGCTCTGGGAAAAGACAGCACCGCTTAGAAACCCCAAAAGAGGCTTCAGAGCTGATCCTGCAGGGCTGTGTACACCAGGGATGGAAGCACATTATGGCCTTTGGGTCTTCTAATTAATACTGCCAGAGAATGTCCCCACTGCATGTCAGATAAAGGACAAAGCAAGGCAGAACGTTGTGGAACATATTAAAACCTACCCTCACCTTTTAATCTGTTTTGAGTTTGCAATCACAATAATGGATAAGAAAGAATTATTTGGATGGGGCAGTGTAAAGCTGAGCAGGCTCTGGATAAATCTTGTAACAGATAAGTTAATTTCTTAACTGATGATATGGAAAGGCATTTCAGTATTTGGATGCATGGGATGAGAGAACAGTGCTAATGATGGTGAGAAAGTGATCTGGAAGGGCAAAGTCAACCTTGGTCTTCTGAAGGGTAACCAATACACCCAGTGTTGATAGGGAAGAGGAAATTCTGCTTTGTCCATGTAATTCTTAAGCTGATGATGAGTCGCGTAAACTTCACTGATGGGTGAGCTGTGAGTAAAGATTATGTACTGAGCTCAGTAAAAATAAGAAAGAATACGAATAAGAATAATAAAGGGAGGCAAAAATTGAAGTAGCTGATTTGGGTTGTGGTTGACCCTGCAGAGAAGACTGTCGTGCTAGGGAAAGTCAGGAAGAGGTGGAAATCTACTGACCATGGTGTGGAGCAAGACACCAAGAAGGGGCGTTCAAGTTCAAAAGTAGGCACCTGAGGTTTGGTGAGTATCAGCACTGAATATCACAGAATCAGAATGAACTAGATTGGAAAAGACCTTTAAGATCAAATCCAACCGTTACCCCAGCACTGCCAGGCCCACCACTAAACCATGTCTCTGATGGCAAAATGATCTTCCCTCAAAATCTCTCCTTAGGACTGACTCTCCTGATCTCCACTCGCAACCACCTCTCATCTGCTCCCCATAATGGCTCATGCTGTATAGGTGCCGCCCCTACCTCCCATGGCCACCCTTTACACCACCCCACGGCGGCCCCTGCTCTCCCCTCATGACTGCCCCTCACGGTGACCCCTCACCTCTCATAATCTGCCCTTATGGCCGCCCCTCTTCTCCCCTCATGGCTCCCCTCATGATCTCTCATGGCCATCCTTCTTTCCCCTCATGGTCTCCCCTTATGGTTGCTCTTCCTCTCCCCTCATGATCACTCGTGGCTGCCCCTTCTTTCCCCTCATGATCCTTCCTCATAGCCAGCCCTTTTTTCCCCTTATCTGCCCTCATGGCCGCCCCTCCTTAGAATCAGAATCACAGTTAGGGTTGGAAAGGACCTTAAGATCATCCAGTTCCAACCCCTCTGCCATGGGCAGGGACACCTCACACTGAACCATGTCACCCAAGGCTCTGTCTAACACGGCCTTGAACACCGCCAAGGATAGAGCATTCACAACTTCCCTGGGCAACCCATTCCAGTGCCTCACCACCCTCTCAGTAAAGAATTTCTTCCTTATATCCAATCTAAACTTCCCCTGTTTAAGTTTTAACCCGTTACCCCTTGTCCTGTCACTACAGTCCCTGATGAATAGTCCATCCCCAGCATCCTTGTAGGCCCCCTTCAGATACTGGAAGGCTGCTATGAGGTCTCCACGCAGCCTTCTCTTCTCCAGGCTGAACAACCCCAACTTTCTCAGCCTGTCTTCATACGAGAGGTGCTCCAGTCCCCTGATCATCCTCGTGGCCCTCCTCTGGACTTGTTCCAACAGTTCCATGTCCTTTTTATGTTGAGGACACCAGAACTGCACACAATACTCCAAGTGAGGTCTCACGAGAGCAGAGGGGCAGGATCACCTCCTTCGACCTGCTGGTCACGCTCCTCTTGATGCAGCCCAGGATACGGTTGGCTTTCTGGGCTGCGAGTGCACATTGAAGCCGGCTCGTGTTCATTTTCTCATCAACCAACACCCCCAAGTCCTTCTCTGCAGGGCTGCTCTGAATCTCTTCTCTGCCCAACCTGTAGCTGTGCCTCGTATTGCTCCGACCCAGGTGTAGGACCTTGCACTTGGCATGGTTAAACTTCATAAGGTTGGCATCTGCCCACCTCACAAGCGTGTCAAGGTCCCTCTGGATGGCATCCCTTCCCTCCAGTGTATCATGTACCATGTCACTGACAAGGATGTTGAACAAGACCGGTCCCAACGCCGATCCCTGAGGGACACCACTCGTTACCAGTCTCCAGCCGGACATCGAGCCATTGACCACAACTCTTTGCGTGTGGCCATCCAGCCAGTTCTTTATCCACCGAGTGGTCCACCTATCAAATTGATGTCTCTCCAATTTAGAGACAAGGATGTCGTGTGCAACAGTGTCAAAGGCTTTCCACAAGTCCAGGTAGATGATGTCAACTGCTCTACCCCTGTCCATCAGTTCCATAGCCCCATCATAGAAGGCCACCAAATTGATCAGCAGGATTTCCCCTTAGTGAAGCCATGCTGGCTGTCACCAACCACCTCCTTGTTTTTCATGTGCCTTAGCATGCCTTCCAGGAGAATCTGCTCCAAGATTTTGCCAGGCACAGAGGTGAGACTGACTGGTCTGTAATTGCCCAGGTCATCCATTTTCCCCTTCTTGAAATGAGGGTTATATTTCCCTTCTTCCAGTCGTAGGGAACTTCACCTGACTGCCATGATTTTTCAAATATGATGGCCAGTGGCTTAGCAACTTCATTTGCCAGCTCCTTCAGGACCCACGGATGGATTTCATCAGGTCCCATGGACTTGTGTACGTTCTGGTTCTTAGAGATGGTCTCGAACCAGATCCTCTCCTACAGTGGGCCCAAGGTCTTCATTCTTACAGTCCCTGTGTCCACCTTCCAAGACTTGGGTGCTGTGGTCAGAGCCTTTGCCAGTGAAGACCAAGGCAAAGAAGTTATGAAGAAACTCAGCCTTCTCCAAATCCAGGGTAGCCAGTTCTCCTGATAGCTTCCGGAGAGGGCCCACGTTGTCCCTAGTCTGTCTTTTATTTGCAATGTACCCATAGAATCCCTTCCTGTTATCCTTAACATCCCTAGCCAAGTTTAATTTTAACAGGGCCTTAGCTTTCCTCACCTGGTCCCTAGCTTCCCGGACAACATCCCTGTATTCTTCCCAGGCCGCCTGTCCTTGCTTCCACATTTTATAAGCCCATTTTTTCACTCTAAGTTTCCTCAGCAGCTCCTTATCCATCCAAGGAGGTCTCCTGGCCCTCCTGCTGCACTTCCTTCTAGTTGGGATGCAACACTCCTGATCTTGTAGCAGGTGATCCTTGAATAACAACCAACAGTCTTGGGCCCCCCTGCCCATGTGTTCCCATGGAACCTTACTAAGCAGGTTCCTGAAGAGGCCAAAGTCTGCTCTCTTGAAGTCCAGGGCAGTGAGCTTGCTGCACGCTCTTCTCACTGTCCCGAGGATCTCGAATTCGACCATCTCGTGGTCGCTGCAACCAAGGCTGCCCTGGAGCGTCACATTTCTAACCAGCCCTTCCCTGTTGGTGAGCACGAGGTCAAGCATGGCACCTCTCCTTGTCGGCTCCTCTGTTACTTGCAGAAGGAAGTTGTCTTCCACACAATCGAGGAACCTCCTGGATTGCTTGTGCCAGGCCATAGCATTGCTCTGACAGATGTCAGGGTGGTTGAAGTCCCCCATGAGAACAAGGGCCTGCGAGCGTGAGGCCATTCCTATCTGTCTGTAGAGCACTTCATCCACAGAGTCCTCTTGATCAGGTGGTCTGTAATGGACCCCCACAGTAATGTCCCCCATAGCTGTTCTCCCTTTAACCCTGACCCATGACCATGATCCCCCTCGTGGCTGCCCCTCCTCTCCCCTCACATTTTCCTCTTATGGCTGCTCCTTCTTTCCCTTCATGGTCTCTCCTCATGGCCACCCCTCCTCTCCTCATGATCTCCCCTTGTAGCTGCCCCTCTTTTCCCCTCCTGATCTCCCCTCATGGCTGTCCCTTCCTCTCCCCTCACAATCTACCCTCATGGCTGCCCCTTTTTTCCCCTCATGATCTCCCCTCATGGCCACCACTCCTCTTCTCTTATGATCTGCCCTCATCGCCGCCCTTCCTCTCCCCTCACCCCAGTACCCAGGGAAACCATGAGAAGTGCTTCAGCAAGTGGTATGTTAAAGTGAATTTGATGAATTAAAATCAGCAAAGCAAGAGGCACAGGATGGTATCGGTCTTTATTTGGCAAGAATGTTAATGTGTCAGAATTTGTTCTTGTTCTGCCTAAGGTAACAAGTTGAAATGTCAGCATTTCAAGGAAACCTCTCACTCCTTTACAATCAGAAATACTAAAAAAAAAAAAAAAAACAACCACAAAAAATAACCTATTATAAAACTGAAAATATTCTGAAAAAATACTGTTTATTGCTCAAACTTTTGAACTATCATTTTTGTTTCATTTTGCCTTGGGAGGAATTTTGAGAAATATTTTCAATGAGTGGTTTTTGTGGGGAATGTTCCTCTGACTATTCCCTGAAAAAGTTCTGTTAGTCCTGCGGGCATTAAAACTGTTTTGCTTGGGGGTATTAGAATGTGCTTATTCTGGGAAGAGAACACTGCCAAAGACCTGGGATTAAAACCACAAGGCTGAGGAAGAAAGCCAAGAGGATGTGGGTAGTGCAGGTGGGCAACAGAGAAGAAGGTGTGAAAAATCTCTTTGTGGTGAGAGGAACAGAGAACATGGAGATTACAGCTGCTGATGGTCCTGTCATCCTTTGCTCTGTAGAAGTCAGCTGGAGGGAGAAGGGGCTCATGGAGCACATTGCGGCTTCAGGAATGGGTGCAGATGGCAGCTTGCGCTGCTGGGGGCAGGCAGCCAGTGCAGCATGGGGAGAACTTTGCACCAGGGATGCTCAGCAGCACAGGGCTGGAGGCAAATATAGGCCTAGCTCGGCACAGCCATGCATGTGAATTACTGGTGAATTCAAGAGTAACTTTCCAGACTTACTCTACCTTACTCTTGCTTCATGAGCAGCAAATGCCCAGGAGGCTGCAGACCTTCTTTCGGTAGCCAAAACTGAAATGTGGTCTGGGTGCTGCTTTGGGTTGTCACTTGTTCGAGGTAAGCGTGAGCAAGGATCCAGCTGCTACTTAAATCAGCGGTGCAGGGGATGTTCTCCAGCTTGGTCAGGCCACTTTGTGTTTTGCTGTTTATAAGCAGAGCTCTGTGTGGATGTCAAGCACTCACATTTCTCTCCTCTACAGAGCTCCTTCTCTCTTCAGCTCTGTACTGATCTGATTGGGCAGTGCACGTGCCTGAGGTTACTGCCTGCTCTGGTACCTGCGCAGTAACTCTGGAGAACCAAGTGACTTAAGCCTGAAGCATTTTTTACTACCTTTCACTGCAAATTTCCTTTCTTCATGATCTCTGGTTACTGATTTTTTGTGTCAGCCTGTCCATTCTAAATAGAGGCTTGAAGCCTTTTACGCTGGCTAAGGAAGGAATAATTTTCTCTGTAAAGAATCCTGTGGTTTCCTACTGCAGGAACTCTATCAGAATAAAATCTGAAACAGCTAATGGTGGCTGCAGGATTTGTAACAACCATGTGAGCTGGGATTGAAAAAAACATTGGGATTTTTCTTCTTTAGCTTTAAATTTTTTCATGGTTTAGTGGATTCTTCTCTCCATTTCTTATTTGGGTTTTCAGTCTGTAACATTAGCGTGAAGAGTATTCATTTCCTTTTAGACTTATTCTAAACTGGAAAATCCCTAAGTACGGTTGCAGTGTTCCTGTGTAGCAGTGGTATTTCTGCCTGGCAGGACTCCCTCCACCCGAAGTAAAATCTTGCAGTCCCTATGCATTTCACACAGCACCCTGTGGAGGGGAGGAGAGGGCAAAGCAGAAGACATTTCAAATCGAGAGATGGAACTCCTGCATGGTCGCTGCAAAAGCCTCACCTTGCGGCTAAAATCGTGCCCAGACAGCAGGATGCTGAGAAGGCTGGAGAAGGGCTGTGACCTACCACTGCTCCTTTGCCCCACACGGTCCGGGAGTAGACACGGTTCTGCTGCTCTGGATGCTTCGGGATGGAGAAGTCCCTTTCCCATAGGTCTGCAAGTCTTGGCAGTTAGATGTTTCTTACGTTTCTTTCTTCTTTTCCTGCAGTGATAAAGGGAAGCTTCCAGCGGCTGCATGTGGTGCCTTCAAAGAAGAGGAATTCTGCCTTGTTCAAACACATTGATATGGATGTCTGTGAAATAGTTTGGTCATTTTCTGTAACTTTTCTTTCTGTTACTGTCTTCCAGGTGCACACGTTCAGAGGCCCACACTGGTGTGAATACTGTGCCAACTTCATGTGGGGCCTTATTGCTCAGGGAGTAAAATGTGCAGGTAACAGTCATTCAGTCTTATTTTCCCAAGACAGTCCTAATGTTGTAACTATTTAATATGCTGCCTGTTCCACTGTAATACTGCGTGTCAAGGGTCCAAAAATCAAAGAAGGAAGCCTATCCAGTCTGTTGCTGGTGGTTTCAGGTGCCTGTTTTGGTAACATCACTGCAGTGATGCAGAGCACCTCTCAAGTGCTCATGAAGGGGAAATGATAATCATCATTAAGGGATTTGTTTTTCACCCCCATTTAGAATGGAGGAGAAATAGGCAGATGCATTGTGAGCTTTATTTCTTTTATACCACTTGTATGTATTGGCAGGTCTGAAAAACTCACTGAGGATCTCAGAGTGCAAGGTGGGCATCAGCAAATTTCAAGTTGCTGTTGTGAAACAGGCTCTCAGGTCGATTTTATGTATAAGCCAGCATACCCCCAGTGTGCTATAGACCCTAAGTCACGTCTCCTACTTGCAAACTGATAAGAAAGTAAGAAATGGGATGATGACTAAGGGATGCGTACTGAAACGTTACATAAATATTCAGGTGCTGGTAGAAATGTATTACACGCATGGGTGTCACTGCAGGCATTTCTGGGATAAAGCCTCTCTGAAGTAAAACAATTTGTCAGTTTTATTGATATGATTCTTCTGAAAAGAAAGGACAGTCAGCTTTTTTCAAAGGCAAAAAAAAAAAGATCAAAGTGATCAAAATAGTTTGCTGTATTTAAAAAGTATTTTATGACATTCTAGCAAGCAACTGCATCTATACAAATGGTGCAAAGAAATGTTGATGTATGAAGACCTGCATGTGTTGCCCTGGAAACTGAATTTTCAAGCTAATTTAAGAAAATCTGCTCTGACTAAAGCTTTCTGAAGTCTTGTGTCAAGCAAACAAGAAGGCTGTTTATCATAGAACTGCAAAATAATGTAAAACTTAAAATAATTTATAGCCAAATAGGATTGAAATATTTTAAAATCCTTCTCCTGTAATTATTTGAATGTCATTTTCTGTTGTTATCAATAGATTCTGTATTAGAGAGTGCAGCTCCATTGTAAGAAATTATTATACTAAAATGGCATTTTCAAGTATTTTCTCCCTGCTAAGTATTTAGGGTTGCAGCCATATCCTTCACTTACGAACGAAGATTGCTAGTACTTTTTAGTGCTGTTGATTTTGTACAGGGTGGGCAGTGCTAGAAGAGAAAGAGGAAGCCTTATTTTGTTCTCGATTTGCTCTCTGATTAAAGTAGTTATTTTTTGATGGCGCATGAGCCAGTAAGTGTGCCATCTTCCTTCCTTGCCTGAAGTACATTCTTCAGTTCTGGCATTTAGGAGAAATATCAAGTATTTCTCAGATTTATGTTAAGTAACTTTAATCCAGAAAATCAATAACAATTAAGAGTATGAAGGCTTGCAATGCTGCATGGCACTGTGGAATGAAAAAATAATGCTGCTTTTATATTAAACCCAAAGTGCTTATGATTTTGTGCTGCCTTTTTTTTTTCGCTAACTGAAGTAGAACTGATTTTTCTAGTTTGCTTATGCAGAGTTTTCTAAATTCTGAATTCCCAAAAGCTTCCAAAGTCTGGTTTTCTTTCCTTCTTATGAGGACGGAAATAAGTACTGCATGTCTCCTTTTTCCTCCTTGCAGTGCAGAGGAACATATGTGTATTAGATGACTTCATAGGTTCAGAAACTATAGGGCTTTCTATCTTGTGTAAGGGTTCATATCTCTGTTGGTAGCTTCCAGTATTTTCTGTGATCTTATTTGTGTCTTTAAATGCTGTGTTGTACAACTGCACTGCTTGTTGAAGCATTGGGTGTCAGGGCAGGGGGAGGTTGAGGTTTTTCGGGCAATGCTGGAGGTCATTGGGCACACCCAGGTGAGCTGCTGATGTGCAGCGTTGTCAGATGGGGCGTGAGGGGGAGCAGGCGAGAGGCCATGCAGCAGCGAGGCTGCTGGGCAGTGCTTCCTCAGCCTGACAGGTCTGGTTCTGCAGTTTGTGCTGCTTGCCTGGCTTGGGATTGAGGAGCAGAACGGGCTTTCCCAAGGGTAGGGGTTGCAGCTGACCCACCTTGCTTGTCCTCCCCTCACCACAAGGCTAGCTTGTAGCCACCGGCCATCAGTGATAGCTGGTAGAGAACTAGGAGCTTTGCAGGTGATTTTATTCTCATAAATTTCATGGAAATCAGCAGCTGGGTAGAGGAGAGGAATTCCAGGCAGAGCCCCACGGAGTAGGAGATGGCAGGTCCACAGTCTGCCTTGTCTGTGCCTCACCTTCAGCGGTGTCTACCTGTTCCCATCAGCTGAGGCTGTACAAACCATCAGAACCAGAAACTGTACAGATCTGGGCACTGCGGAGGAAAGTTGAAGGTGCATGGGTACATAGCGAGGACCTGAATAACCACTGTTAACATCCTAGTGTAGAAGAGCTCAGGCTTGAGTGCTGTGAGTCTGGCTAAGTTTACACAGGTCTTAAAGTGTTAGGGTTTTTTTTTAAAGTAATCATTTTGCTTCTGAGCAATTTTAATATGGAAACAATGAGACACAGTAAACAAGGAGCCACATGAGGCCTTTGCTTCTCAGAGTGGGTTTGTACTTCAGAAAAATTACAGCTTTTAGCAGGAGGCAGCATACTTGTATTCAAATGGGGTTCAATGCCACTCCAGGGAAATCCACAAAATCTGTTTGGTGGTCTGTATAATCATTTTGTTGAAAATAACTATGAGCCAAACTGCAGCGATCATATGTAATTTTATACTTTTTAAAGCATTTGCTTTTTATAGCCAACAGTTGCACATCTCAAGAGGACTCTATTTGCTGTACAGAAGTGATAAGTTTAACAAATACAAATAGATTACTGCATGGGCTACTCGTCAACCATTTTAAATCCTTTTCTCTGCAGAAGCGTAAAAACACGCAAGAAGATAAGTGTGGGACAGTCCAAGACTGGACAACAGAGATAAATGTCACCAATTTCAGAAAAGAGGAGGAGCTGGAGGAAAAAGTCAATAGATTAGTTTGTTACACAAACTAAGCCAGTCCTTTGAAAAATAGTAAATCAGAGCTAAACATTCATGACTGTACACATGCTATAGCAACAGGCAAGGATGCCTTAGCAACTGAACTGCCTTGACTCATGCTTTGTTGGAGTCCAGCATGACTCAATGTGTCCCTCTCTGCATTCAGTATCTTGTATCTTGTCAGGTACAGTCAGTATGATTAACCCCTGGAAGATGGATTCTTGCTAGCTTATCCTTGTTTGGGTTTTGTGGCAGACAAAGAAGGAGGAGTATATATTTTTGTTTCATAAAGATGAGAGGAGGTGGTTATGGGTTGAAGTAAGATGTTGGCTGTCATCTTGACTACAAAGGTTTCAAGGTTGATGCAGGCCACCGAACACAGGAAGACTTTATTGACTTCCAAATTAAGGCTTAGAGTGATGTCCAGGATTTGGATTCTATAGGAAATTAATTCATGGACTTAATCTGTAGTTTGACTTCTGCTGGAGGTATATCCAACAGAACAGGAATAATTTCTTTTTCCTTAGATGTTATTCTCTCAAATTTGATCTTTATTTCATCAACTTATTTAAAGACAGATTTGCTTCCTTAGAGTGAATCCTTTTAAAAGGCATCTGCCCTACTGCCTTGGAGAGTCATGCTTCCAATTTTTGCATCCTAGCCAAAGGCCCTTAAAATTTTTGTGAAATGAAGACTCATATCTATGCAAGGAATCTGCCTTTTCTGACAGCAAGCTCCATCTCCAGCAGGCTTTCCTGCAGGCTTTCACCGTAAGTAGAAATGACTAAAGAAGTGTTTGAAATTATAATGCCACCAGCTTGTGTAAGCACTGAAGCTCAGCAGAAGTGAATGAAGACATAAAAGTTTACCCCACCTCAAAATCCAGTGCGTGAACTTTAAAAAACTGTATTCTTAATTACATTGCCCCTGTGTAAGGCCCTCCCATGCTCACAGGCTCATCCCATTGCCCAGGATGTGTTCAGGAGATAAACTATAACAAACCCAAATAAAATTTGCAGCTCTGCACCAGGGAATTCATTTTATGAATGATGCAAACACATAACACCCAGTAGCATTAGTGGTGAATTGTGTGTGTTGTCAGAGACTAAAGCATGGTATTAATGATGCTGTTGTTATACTGCACAAGTAGACTGGTAGACAAGCAGACTAGTAGACTTGTTAAGCTGCTGTGTGTGTCCTGTCCCCTTCCTCAGCCCATCACAACTGTTCAAGCTACTGTATAATCTCTTCCTTGTTCTGTACCCTTTTGCTTGTCGTTCTTAATGAATAAGTGATTTAATCAGAAGTTTCTATTTTTTTTAAACAGGCTGGTTTAAGAGAATTAGTTAGCTTATCTTAAAGGAAAGATACATTTTTTTACTGCATTTCACTGGATGCTTTTGACACTGTTTTGGGCTGCTCCTTTTAACCACCCTCTGAAAAGCTGATAGAAATAAATGTGCAGCTGAACTATCAGTGTAGGGGCAACCAGCTGAGCCCAAGCAGTGGGCAGAGCCCAAGCCCTGGTGGCAGTAAGCCCCAGGAGCTCATTTTCAGAAAGGTTGAACTGCAATCTCAAAGCAGGATGGTTTTGTGAATTACTGCTGAAGTGTTTAATTTCCCCATGTCATCTGTTTCCTTCTCCCGTAATTGAAAAACATACAACTGCCGCATTTCCTTTGCTGTTCTGTTTTGCCTTGCTATTAACCCCCTTGTTGGCATTTACAACAGCCGTGTGTTGATCCACTGGCATGTAAGGATGCAGGAGACCACAAAGGAGCCTGCCCACCCTCAGGCAGTAGTTGTGCAGGCACAGTGCTCATGCTTTTAGTGCTGGAAGAATGGCTGATGCTCTAGCCACGGTAATCAGCAAAGGAGAAAGCATGGTGTGCTCATCGTGTTGCCCCATCTCAAGGTATTTTGCATGTCTTAGTCATGACAAGCTCCCATTCTGCCCACAATTGCACTTTAAAAACACATCCAAGCTTCTTCTGTGCACTCTGATTCTGCTGATTTCCCTGAGGTGTAGGGCACAGACAGCCCAAAGAGGGAACCAAGACCAAAGCAAAGCCACAGAGGCCATGGCTGTGGGAAGAGGAATGGTTGGAGAACAGTCCCTGCCGACCTCAGGCAGGTGGTGATGCTGCTGGAGGTGTGTGCTGCCTGACAAGCTGTTCCAGCAGCACAGGATCTGGTGGTGTTCCTGCAAGGAATGAGTTCCACGGTTCTGAAATGCTGCTAATCAGGCAGGAGAGCTTTGCTTCAGAGTCGTTCCCATGGGGAAGCTATTCTGGAGCTATATATTCTTGAAACTGTTAAGTCCTAAAAGCAGCTTTATCTCCAAGCCCACACAGACCTGGAAGCCTTGAGCAAGCCAGCGGCCCATCAGGGGAGCTGTTGAGGAGGTAGGCAGGTGTCGTGGCAGGAAGCCAGGGAAGTTTTTGAACAAACTGATCTTTTAAGACTTCTATAAAATCAAACCATTGCCACTAAACGTGTCCAGTACTTGGAGGCACAGACATATGTATTCTTTTGGGATAAGGGGGGATTGGCTTGTTTCATGGGCTTTTTTTCAATTCATAACCCCGATTTTTCTGTACTATGAGGTGATTTTGTTGCCCAGTAGCTAGCTGCCCTCTTGAAATTCCTTCCTAAATAATAATGTACCCTATAGTGTCTGATACAGTAGTATGGATGATAACAGGTTTGGGGAAGCATAGAAGCAATTTTTGCAATGGTGCTGCTTAAAAAAGTGGTTTAAGACTCAGGTGGGACCAAGGTTGCTTCCAGATGTGCATTGCACATTAACAAATGACATGCATGTAAGGCAGTGCAGCAGCTCGTGTTGCCACCCAGGCTGGAACAGCTCTGCCGAGGAGGAGGAAGGTGGCAGACCTTCATAGCACCCCGCTGCCTTCTGCTTGGAAACAGAGAGTGCAGCACGCAGGCCCACTGAGTTTGCTGGGTTCATATGCTTGTTCACGCACACTGCATCCGAGAGAACAGAAAACACTGCTTCCTCTGCTACGGAAAAAAAGCATTAAATTATTAAAGGAAAGCTACTAGCTCATGATTTGTTTATGAGAGCAAATTCCTTTCTAACCTTTTCACCCTTGCAAAATTAACAATGCCAGTACTTTGTGCTTTTGCAGAACTCATTGTCTTCAGATGTCAGCTTACCAAAGGTGAAGGTGTTAACCCATCTGGCAGCTACCACAGTAGACCTGCCCAAGGCAACACATGGTGCCAGCACCCCAGCTCCACGCTTCCCACCCTCCTATGCTTCCCATAAACCTCCAAAGAGTCTTTCAGAGCTTTGTGCAGATAGTGCAAATCTACCTTTGAGCTCCTAAGGCTGCTCCTCAGAGTGACAAAATGCATACATTTTCTTCAGGGTAATTCAAAAATGTAATTAGAATGATACATGTAGCATACGGTATCGTTCCAGTGGAGTGTGATCAGCAGCCATGTTAACCAGTAGATCGTAAACCAAAGGAAATCTAAAACTGGCTAAAGTCAAATCAGCAGTATAACAAAAAGTGACAGCGAACTATATTTTATTCTCTGCAAATATTTATAATGTGTGCTCATGGGGTAGCACTAATGTACATGCATCTTCTGGCTGTGCTCACACATTAATATAAACACATTATTTGTTCTTTCAGCCCAGTGGACTAACATCAGTACTAGCTGTTTCTAAAACATTACCAAACCTTTTTCTAGGTATGACAGGAAACTATTGTCAGGCTGGTTTTAAATTTAATACCTCTCATAGAAGTAATGTCTCAGCCCACCTGAACTCCTAGACCAATATGCTATTAAAATCAGGGCAGCTTATCACAGACTTTTAAACCTGTCATCTAAAACTACTCTTCCCCACAAAAAAAGCATCCAAACTTCCTATAAACTCGTGAATTTATGACTGCTTTTTTTGTTTGGTTGGTTAGTTGGTTTTGTTGCATTTGGTGTATTTGAAAGGTGGCCACGGTTTGATAGCACTGTAAAAAGGAATAGTAAGCGTGAGCTACAGTTCTGGTCCTGGGAAATCGTCTCTGTATAAGGTGAAATTCTGGTTAACTGAAGTAAGTTTTCCTATTGACCTGCAAGGGTTCATGGCTGCATTTTTTAAACCTGACCTGTATTATTATGGGATTTATCAGCAGATAAATCCGTTTAGGGGGATTCTTCTTTAGCTCCTCACCAATTTGTATAGCCAGCCAGCAGGTAAGCTCTGATGAACATCTGTGAGAAATGGATTAAGGCTCCTGATTACTTTAGATCCAGAGTAAAGCTGCTAACACCAACTCAGCTATTCTGGATTTACTTTGATATAACCAAAAGTCAGTAGACCCTAAATTTGAAATTGGATGAATCCTCTTGGTTTTAACGAACCCCGCCAAGTCATGAAGCTCATCTGCAAACAAAGCAGGCAGTCTGAAGACTTCACCATGCAGCAGCATGCAGAGAGGTTCAGGGCTCAGCTTTCTTGTTTCCTTCCTAGTTGATTCTAAAATCATGGATTTTGAAGCTTTCATGAAGCATCTGCAATGAGAACAGAGGACATTTTTATTTAATAATATGCTATTTTCAGCATAATTCCTGTCCAACAAGTAAGCTGAGTATAGTTACCGTATAAGGCTGGCACATTCCCGGTGCTCTGTGGAGAGGAGAATTGACCTCATCTCCTGCCATTGTGCTTTTTACCTGTCGAGGTTAGTAAGATATTATCCTTCATCCCAAGTTATCAACTGAACCAGAGACTAGTGACTGAGACATGCCTCTTCTGCCTTTCATGAAGTATTGTTACCTGGGGAGAGGAACCCACCTGGTAGAAAGCTTGGCATTGTTGAGTTTCAGCTTCTCTGTTGGAAAAAACACAATTTTTCTGTTAGAAATCCACTGAAATCTCCTAGGAGTATTTATTGATGCGGAATTGCTAAAGTAAGGTGGTCTTCTACACTCACATAAGAGGTATGTGAAGAATCTTCTTATTAGAAGGATGTCACACATCCCAGTAATACTGAATGTAGTGCTTATGCATTTTCTGAGCATTAAGTATCTGAAATATTTCTAGGTTTAAAATGTTTCTTGGGAGGGTTTGTAAGCCCTTAAGCAGTAGGCTGGTACATAAAAGCTAATCAAATGCAAAGGAAGAGCAAACGAGAGAGGAGAAAAGTTGACTTTTGCATTTGTAATTACTATTCTGGCATTAATGAGGTCAGATCCGAAGCCCATTTGAATCTATGGGATTAGCAATAACGCAAGTATTTTCAGGAGCAAGGTTTTCACATTGTCACATTGAAAACATCTCTGTGAGTTAGATATTTTAATGAAATGAAACTTTCTTGTCTATACATAGAATTATCTCAGTGAATGTGATAATTGTTTTAAGTCAAGAATAAGACACTTGGAAGCATGTTTTTCCTTTTTCTTTTTTGTATATTTTAGTCTTAATTATCCTTGAATTATCAGCAACATAACTCTGTCTTGTGAAACAACTAATTTGCACTCACAAAATCACTCGTGAGTCCTCATGAGTGAGACACTGCCATTCCAGTCTTATAGACACCATTTTTGACAAACATACTAGAGCATTTCACACACATGTTGGAATGAGTGCTTCTTACAGCAATTTTAGGAATTCTATGTATAATAATTATATTTGCATTTGTAAGTACTATTACTACAAAGTTAAGGTTTCAAAATAAAGGAAATCAAGAATTAAGATTTCCTATGTGGTCTTAATTTGCTTCCCTTCTCTGTGTGTGTGTGTGTGTGTGTTAAGACATGCCTCTAATTATTTGACTACTTAGTATTTTTACTTCACAACTTCATCTTTATTCTGAAAGCAGAATGAGTGCTACTTGCTTAATAGCACCTACTCAACATTTTATCTTTTTGTTGCTAGAACTTCTGTTGTACTAACAGCACAGTATTCAAGCCTTACACCAAAGATGAGTGATTTTTCCTCTGCATTTCAACAAACATTTAATTAATTTATTTCTATAAGACCCAGAGGAAACAGGAACAGCTTCTCTTTCCCATGTTAAAGGTGAAGCACTGAGACAATAAAATAAAGCATTTGGGTCACATTTCCAGTGAATTTGGGTTCCCTATTTAAAGCACAGAGGGACCTGGTTTTTCAACATTCAGACAAAATGTAGTGCTGGGCACAGATCTGGGCTCAGAGTTTCTTCCTTCCGCACCCCAGAACCACAGGCAGGGTGGAGGCTGTGCATGAAGAGCTGGTGTGGTCATGCAGTTTGGGGTCTGAGAGCACTTGATTAAATGTGGGATTTGGTGAAAGCAAGTGCTTTGGCTGTCACTATTTTCTCTCTGTCACAAATGAGGCAACTGAGCAAACACTGAAGGAGCCCGAGTGACCAAACTGAACTTCACCATGCTTGGAGGGACAGCAGTTGAGCCTGCCACTGCCTGGGGCTCCAGCACAGCCCACTGTGACATGTACCCCAGGGGTACTGCTTGTTTGCAGGGAGATGTGTTTTACATTGCTTGCTTTGCCCAAGGTGAGGTTCACAATGCAAAATCACAGCCAGATTGGAAACGGAGCATTTGCAGCTCCCTGGCTTGTATGCTGCTCACTCATCACAATGAAGGGAGTCACTCCTGCACAGAAATAGCTAAGGAGAGTTTTAATCAGGCATTTCATCTGGATGTGCGAGTTTTGACTGATTGAAGGTGACATGCTGAACTTTAATTGCAACCAGAGATTGGATGTTTTACAGAGGATCCTAAGTGACAAAGCTGGTTGCTTTACAGGCCTGTTAAGTAAACAAAGTGCTTTTAGCAGCAGACTGCAGCTGACTTAGTGGAAATTCAATTTAGTGATGAATTCTGGGGTTTACTGTTTTGGAAAGGACAAAGTCAAATAATCTGTGTAGCATTAATGAAAATACAAGTATTGGCAGAATCAGCAAGAGCAAAATATGAAGGGAACCTATACAGGCTCAGTACTGCAGTGGGAAAGTACAGGTTTTCATCAAGGCATTGATCCTTCAATCTCCTACAGCCCTTAATTCTGCAGAAATCCAGGGGACTCCAAGTGGCAATGCAGCAAGGAACAGAAATGATTGCAGAACTGGAGTCTTGGTGTGTACTGAGTGCATGTCAAAGTGTGGTAAATGCCCTGACTGCAAAGTGCTGCCTTTCTCACTGATTGCTATTTCCCAGGCACATGTGAGTTTGCATTGCAAACCAGGAGAAATGGCAGTAGAAACTGGGGGCAGTGCAGGAGGCTGCTCCTTACACAGGCCTCCTTACACACATTTTCCATTCCAAACCCTGAGCATTATGCCTTGAGTGGTTCTTTAGGCAGAACAAACATTTTTCAGTAACCTGATTTCAATTAAGTTTCACTTAAACTAAATCCCATTCTTAGTGTGTTTACAATAAAGCTGTGGAGTTGTTTGTTTATGCTTTTAAAAACTACGACAAATTTTCCCTAAGTAATTTTTAAAGTAAATAGAACTGGTTTGGAGCTGCCAACACTTTGTTTCAGACACACCCTGTGAAATGGCATCAGAATTGCAGCTGCTGTGATTTAGCGAGAAATCACCAACCAGCTGGGAGATCCCTGTGTCTGTTATTCAAGTCCCCTCCGAGCTGCGGAAGGAACCTTGTCACTAGCAATGCTATGCATGTGCTGCCGTATCCGGCAAGAGCATAAAGGTTCCTGAAGGGGTTCAGCATGTTCTGCAGAGGGATTGTAGCCTTCCAAGACCCATTCGCTCCCTCCATCTCTCCAGGAGGTGTCGTTAAGTGCCGCAGTCCAGGACTACATTAAAGCAGTAAGTGTTAGGAAATCCTCAGCAATTTGGGAAGTAAGTTTACATCATGACAGCAGCATGTGTAATAGTGGTGAGGAACATAATTGACCCTTAGATCCTGATTTAAAAACCCATCTGAAGAGTTTGTCACTTTGTGTTAGATCTTTGAGGGACAGAGGAAATGTCTTGGATAGAAAATCTGTCTTGAGATTGTTCCCTACCTCACGCTCTTGATGGTTAAAGGGTCTCAACAGAAGTAGTAGTTGTGGGATCAGGTCAGAACCTGCTAGAGCCATATGTACTCCACAGTACCGACCTCGGGATACATTTTCATCGAACACCAGTCTAATTGTCTTTTTATTTTTCTCTCAGATTGTGGTTTAAATGTGCACAAGCAGTGTTCCAAGATGGTCCCAAATGACTGCAAGCCAGATCTGAAGCATGTCAAGAAAGTGTACAGCTGTGACCTCACAACGCTAGTAAAAGCACACTTCACTAAGAGACCAATGGTAGTGGATATGTGCATTAGGGAAATTGAATCTAGAGGTAAGGCATAGTTAATGGACTTAGGCTGCTTTACTGATGATCCGTTTAGATTGATCTGGGTCATCTGGGTGTCTGCTGAATTGCTCAAAACAGATTTGCACAAGACATTTTATGACTGCCAATTACCCTGCACAGCTAATATTATACTTTGCATTATTTCATGGTTCATACCCATTTATAATTTTTATAGATGCTGCTAGAAATTGCTTAATGGACAGTTACTGCTTTATAGTTATATATTGGCACCTATCTTTCCAGTAACACTTTTATTAAAAAATTAAGTGAATGTGCTAAAGCAAAGGCAGTTAGTACTGATGTGCTCCCTCTTACCACATCCTCTAGCCCACATGCAGTATCCTTTTCTAGGATTAGAGTTTTCTGTTTTCATTCAGAAATAATGACTGAACATCAAGTATGCTAATCTCAGTCATTTTTAAATGGGTTGTGATTGGTTTAGCTTGTTTCTTCAGCTCCGAAATCATTTGCGTAAACATAATTTAGTGCTGATATAACAAGGTAGCTAATGCAAGGGTCAGGGTTAAAAGGCCAGGGCAAGATTTTGTTCTGATAAGGCTTTTAAAACATGTCTGCTTCTTCTGCCTTAAATGAAGAACCTGGCAAAGGAAGAACTGGATGGAAGAGAACTGGAGAATTAAGTCTAATTTTAATCTTGTTAAAATGTTCATTGCAGGTCTTAATTCCGAAGGACTGTACAGGGTCTCAGGATTTAGCGATCTTATCGAAGATGTCAAAATGGCATTTGACAGAGGTACAGTCTTTCCTGCATGCAGAAACTTTGTGCTGATGTATTAAATATAGCCATTTTTTCTGCACAGCCTCTGTCTGTCTCATGCTCCACTGCATCACTCGTCTGCAGGAGTCTGGCGGCTGTGCTAGCAGAAGGGGAGTCTCCCCATCAGTAAAGCATATTTGCTTTTGGCCTTTATTACCAAAATCTACTTTTCTCCTTCCATCAGTATCTGTGCTTCAATAATGATGTGCATAGGAAAGGACAAAGCTTTCTGAACTACTGCCCTAGTTTGCAAGTAAAGCTGCACTCAAGGGTGTGGGGGAGGGATAGAGGGCAAGTGGTAAAGTGCCTGAAGAGGGCTGTGCAATTTAAATCCATCTTTCTGGATGAAAGCTCCAAAATAATAAGATGACTACAATAGTGCAAACAAAATTCGAATTGCTGCAGTCTAAAAGAAGGTCAGTGGGAACAAACTCTTCCCTCCGAGAAAAGACAGTGGGAAAACTAAAGGCTTTCCAGCTGCAGTCCCCCTATCCCAGTTAGAAGACAAAGCCAAAATCCGTGCTGGAAGCTTTCTGTCCTGTTTCTCTGGAGGACTGAACCTATTCACACAACATCTGCCTCCTCTGCAACGTTAGCAGGGTGGGGATGTGCTGGAGAAGCCAAGTTCTGCATCTGTGTCCACTGTGGTCACGAGTAGGTAGTATGCTGTAGCTAAATGGTGAACACATGTTTTTCCTATAATATGAGGAGGCTGTGGAACAGCTAAGTTGGTTTTCTTTCTTTTACATTTTTTCCCAGACTCCCCTGTTTTCTCATTCAGTACTGACAAAATGTGCTGTTTGGCAACGCAATGTGTTCTGAAATAGCTAAACTTCCACACGTTAATACAAGATAGAAACTGCTAGATCAGGCAGGCAGGTTTTCTTTTAAAAAATAAACTGCATTTTTTGCAGTCATTTGAAATGAAGAAAGGGTAAGTTTCTTTATAAAATCCTTGAGGTTTTCATCCTGAAAAGATGAATTTCACAGCCCAGTAACTGTTTTGCTTATAAAAGCCAAAATCTGGAGTTGTGTCCTTTTTAATAATGTTTGCTTAACCAAGTTATTATTTTTCTTTTGAATGCTATTTTACATCTGGTTCCGTTTCCAAGGCTTTAATGTCAGTGCCTTCTCCACACAGATGGGGAAAAAGCTGATATTTCTGTGAATATGTATGAAGATATCAATATTATCACTGGTGCACTTAAACTGTACTTCAGGGATTTGCCAATTCCACTCATCACGTATGATGCCTACCCAAAGTTTATAGAGTCTGCAAGTAAGTATAACACATTTTCCTCCTGTTTTTCATTCTGTTTTCTTCTCCTTTTTGTGCAGTACTTGCCTATCCATTTCATAGCTGTCCCATCAGCTCTTACACTGCATGCCCTATTTAGTAAGGATTGCAGGAGTGAAGATGCACTGCACATTACGACATGACCAAGTGGTGCTACATGATCACGGTTACATTTTTCCTTGCCTTTGTCACCAGGAATCCTTCCTTTTCATCACACATTCTGGATTATATCGCTTTGTTTGTCTTTCATGAACCCCTGGTACTTGACAGTGACATTTAAGGTCTGTTGGTTTTATGTTGCCAGAGAGAAGGTGATTTATCAAAGTGTTTAGAAGTAAGATAAGTCTGTGTTTGTAGAGGTGTCCATTTTGAGTGTTTTCATAAGCTGATAAGCACTCATTCTTAAGGCCACCTTCAGTGAGTCTGCGAGCACAGCAGTAAGCCCAGCTGGAACATCTCTCCCAAGTATCCTGGCTGCCTGAAACATCTCTGCAGTGTAGCAGTCACACCAGCCACACCTGTAAAGGTGTGAGGTAGCTATGGGTAGAAAACAAGGGCCGGATGCTGGCCTCACTGCTCCTCTGGAGAAGGCATTTTCCAAGTAATATGGACACAGCCAAAGATGCTGATGGCAGACTTCCCAGTACCTTCTGCTGTCCCAGGGTTGCACCCGTATATTATTTGTGCAAAACTAGTCCAGACAGCAAGGATTGTCAGGGGGATTTTTTTAGTAGGCTGCAGGGACCCTTTCAGTGGAGTGCAGTCTGCTTTGGGGAGTTTTCTTTGTCCAAAACCAGTCACATCCTGACGGAGCTCTGAGCACCTTTTTGGACAGGCAAATCCTCCACTATGAGGTTTGGTTATGTTCTGAAAGTCAGTAACCCAGCAGAGCTGTGAGACCCTATCTTCTCTGCAGGCCACCTTTGTTGTCTTTCTGTGTGTGAATTCCGGCTGTACACATGGTGACAGTTGAACATCTGTGTTTCAGAAACCACCGATCCGGATGAACAGCTGGAAATTCTCCATGAGGCGCTGAAGCTGCTGCCTCCTGCACACTGTGAAACATTACGGTATCTCATGGCACATCTGAAGAGGTAGGCAGGCTGGCTGCAAGGAACTCTAAGCTGAACTCATTTTTAGCTAAGTTGATTCTAGGACCTCCAGAAAAGTGTGGGCAAGCCCACTGAATCCTGAAGTTGGACTGTGGTGGGGAATGATAGTCTGCACCACAGTGAATACCCAAGCACTGGGGTTTATCCCACTGACAGTACTTTCGAAGCCATTAAAGGAAATTAGTAAAAGTCATCTGCCTACCAAATTTGCTCTCTGTTCAAGGTTACAGTGAATATTTATGGTTAAAAAGCCATTTGTACCTCTGGGAATAATAAGTCACTCCCTGGGCAGGGAGCTAATACAGCTTGATGGCTATAGACTGCTGTCTTTCTCTGCTAAGTCTCATCTACCCTGATCATCCCTGACACCCTAAAAAAGACAGCACACACTAGGCTTGAGCTGACCCTGATTAGGCACAGTGTTAACTTGCCCCCCAGCAACAAGTCTGATGAGGTCTGCCAGCCGTTCCTTATCAGTATGGATCCCCTTGTTCCACCTACTACCTTCTCAAAACCATAGGAGCATAAATTCTGTGAGATTTCTTCAGCTCCCCAAGACATGACTGAAGTTGGTCAGTGGGCTAAAAAACTGCTACAGACCAATGGATAAATATCCAGTGCAAGAGCACAGGTTCTATTTCTTTCAGGAAAACAGGGAAAAAAAAATCAATGCGGCATGTTAGGATATCCATTTTAGTTTCTTGATGAACATGAACTTATTGTTGATATATAAGAATCATTCCCATTCCTTAGAAAAATACTTTGAGTTCTCTTCTGCTTTTTTTCCTTTTATAGTTCTACTAGGAGGAATATGTTGACTCTGCTAAGTGCCCCAGGCAAAATTCAGCTACAAGGTTTCTGCCTGATTTGTCCATTTATTTCAATGACATTTCTAATGGATGCTTTAGAGCAGACACAGAGATGAGAGACACAGGAACAAAAAAGCTCACCTTGCTGCTTGTGAAGTGTGAAGTTAATTTTTCTGTACCCTGTTAAAGAGTGCTCTAGTTAGCAAGTTGCTTTTGCACATTGTATTTCTGGTATAGGTGAATGATAAGGTAGAAGGGTGACAAAATGCACTTGGTTTTAAACTTCTTTTGATACATTTGCTGAAAAGAGCTGTGGTGCTCAGCAAGCTGTTGTCTTGCTGCTGAATGCAGGTAATCAGATGCAGCTCCTTTATCTGGAATAGTTACAGACTGAAGACGCAGCAGGTTGGAAACATCAGTCTGACTTGTTTTAAAATAAAAATTAAGGCAGAATGGGGGAAAAAAGGAAGAAAAGTCTTGAATCCTTTTTGTATACCAAGGGATTTGTTCATGCAATGCAAGATGCCACAATGGTGAGAAGAGGAATAACTTAGACACTTCCCATTGCTGTCCCTGGGTTCTTAGCTGTTTTTGAGAATCCTGGTGGATTCTTTAAACTGTAGTGCATATTAAAACATTTGAATAATATAAATTCGTATTGTTGAATGAGACAATTCACCAGCATTAAACAAGGCAGAGGCTTAGGCTTCGAGTCATGTTTGTGTCTCCTGCACCCGTTGTGGTGGGCAGAGCGATGGGGGCACTCAGTGTTAGGACACCTCAGGCAAGCTGTCCTCCTCCTTTGCCCCCCCCGTGTGGGACCCTGCCTTCTCCATGCTAAGGCAGAGCAGCATAGGAGAGCACAGGCTGCCTCTGAGCTCACATGAGGAAATACCATCCCATGATCCCAGAGGCCATCGTGTGCAGCAGTGACCCTTCTGGCATTTGCTGAGCAGACGTGTTTCTGTGGTAGCCCAGGCAAAGGAGGCCTGTCCTGTAGGTATAATTCTTCTCTCAAATCACATTTCAGGAGTTGCCCTGCAAACCTGCCCCACAGCAGGACCTCAGCCCACAGCAGGACCTCAGCCCACAGCTTTGAACAGGTCAGGTTCCTGTGGAGCAGCAGGATGTGGCCTCCACACCTCCTCCTCTCCTGCAGATGGGAACCAGGCAGCAGAAGGCTTCCCTGCACTGGAGGCTCAGCTGTTTGGCAGCTGCTGAGAACCCCAGAAGAGGCAGGAGTGGAAGTGGGCCTGTCAGAGCACAGGTTTAATGACCTGCTCAGACTGCCGAGCAAATGGGGTTACAGTGGGACCGTGGTGGTTTCAAAGCTGCCCAAAGTGATGACTCACTTTTTTTTTAGTACACACCACAGGACATGATTTGTCTTGAAGAGGAACCGTGCATCCAGCTTAGCACAGTTAGCTTATAGTGAATAAAGGCAGGGAATTCATGTATGATGTGCTTCATGCCCGTGCCGTCATATGCAGAGAGAGGAGCAGTGTGGCCACGTGGAGCCATGTGCCACAGGGGAAACCTGGGCAGAATCCCACCTGGGTGGGCACAGGAGCACATCTCTAGTGATCATAAAACTGCCTAAGTAATGACAAACATGGTCTGTTTCCCATAGGAACAGCCTCTGAATGGTGCCGTTGTAAAGAGCAAAAGCGAGATTGTTCTGATTTGTCTGAATTCACCCCTCAGCCCCCTCCCTTGCCATGCAGTACTGGTCCCTCCTGCAAGTAAACATGGTCTGTGTGTATGGTAGAGGACAGAGATATCTGGCTCACCATAAACCTGCATAGTGTTTGCACTCGCTAACCTCTGAGTGTTTTCACCTGACCTTTCCATTTGTGTCCTAGGGGAAACAGCACACTCTCATAGGCTTTGGAAATGGCAAACATTTCTGTCCAGTTTCCCTGGTTTTCAACCATACGCAGGCACAGTTTGGCACAGAAGGAACATGAAAAATACTGTTCTTTTTTTACAGAGTGACACTCCATGAAAAGGAAAATCTGATGAGTGCAGAGAATCTGGGCATAGTTTTTGGACCAACTCTTATGAGAGCACCAGAGCTGGATGCAATGGCTGCATTGAATGACATCCGTTATCAGAGACTTGTGGTGGAGATGCTTATAAAAAATGAAGACATTTTATTTTGAATATTTTGGGGGTTTTGTAATAAAAAAGGAAGCAACAGTGTTCTATGGATGAAGGAATATTTTGAAGTAATTTAATGGCTCTTGTCGCTGAATTCCATATTTGCTAGAGCTTTCGATGTATTCAGGATAAAAATGAAGGAACTCTTTGTCGTTTCTGTAGTGCCATTCAGCCGATGTTGAAAAGGGTTAACACATACTTTCCAGTACTAGTAATCCTGGGTGTTTATCATGTTAAAATAAAAAACAAAAAGCCTAAAGCTATTGCATGATTTGCTCCCTGTTCTCCCTGTTCTGGTGAGACTCATTCCATGAAGAAAACAACTGAGCTGGTGCAGCATCTTTGTTCTGGATAGTTTGTGATTGTAATTCAGCATGTTTCTCCGTGTAAACCTGTTGTGAATTTGCTTTTATGTTCTATGTAATTGGTTTCTGATACTAAAAAGAAGGCTGACTTACGTGAAATGGAGCCTCTGGCAGTTTATTGACTTTTCATATCATTCTCTGCCACTTCGGGGGCTAATTTCTTCTTGGGTTTCTTTCCGTTTTTTCATCAGATAGTAATTTGTTTTTAACAGAAACAAAATGTGTACTTCAAATGTTACTTTAAGTAATTCTCCATGATGTTTATGGTGGTTGCAGTGAAATCTGCAATGCTGAACAGTGTTCCTTTATTATTATTGCTATTTCAATTGTAATTTTGTATTTTTATCTGGCATGCATATATTAATTTATTAAATTTTGCTTTTAGAACTCTAACATTAAGCTATTTATCTTTACTTAACGAACATGTTTCAAAAATACAGTTTGTTTCATTATTTACATTGGCACTTTAACCCTGAACAACCCCTGATTTGAAAGAAGTGAGTTAGAGTGTTACTGGTTCTGGCAAGACCATTCTGATCTAAATACTTTGGAGCCTGACACTTTGCTAAGCATCCACAGATGCCTCTTTAGTTTAACAGTTTCCTTCTTCACTGTCCAAGATGCCTCTGAAGAATACTTCAGAACTCTTAAACCAAAAAAGTACCATCAAGCCATCTACTACTTCATATTTTACATGCATTTTGTTATAATTACATATATGAACTGGAATTGCTGTTTACCATTACACAGTTGTAGCTGCCCAGAGTGGGTGAATCTCTTAATACAAATACATCACAGAACACTTGCTTTGTGCTTGAAATATCCAACTCCAGTGCAAGCACTTTGGCCTGCCCTGCAAACACCACCCAGAGGAGGAGGAATAATCCGCAATCACAACCAGCTGTGCTCCCTTCCTATCAGCCATAAGGTGCCTCCCTCTACCCCACCCCCTTTCTTGCATGCCTGGCCAGGAGAGGAGAAGGCAGCTCTCCTATAGCTCTCCTGGGAAGTGTGGCCTGAAAGATCCCAGGAAGGAAGGGGTGAAGCCGGGGTGCATGCTGGTAAGCATGTGGGGAGCACTGCTCTGGGCTGGGGGGCTGCTGGAGAGGTACAACAGGGTGAGGCTTTGAAAGAATCTAAAGTTTTTGGGGTGTTCTTTTTGGTGGTTTTTAATCTCCTGTGGCACTAAAAGTGGCTTGCTGCTGTAAGTCCTCTATTAATTAATGCGCATTATCTCTTTATTTATCCCAATGGACTCACACAGCTGGAAAATTATGTCTCTGAACACAGCCTTGTCCCCCCGCTTCCCAGCCCAAGAGCAGTGTCCCATACACTTCCCAGTCACATCTGCTTTGCACTCTCCAGCAGCCACATATGTTCACTGCTGCTTTGTTCTGAGCCAACTCCTAAACATACTGTGTTTACCCTTGCTGCCTTGACAGCATGTGATGCTTTTCCTCACTCCTGTGCTGCCTAATGGCCCTGTGTATCCCCATCCTAAGACTGTCTGTCACTCCTGCCTTCCCTCCAGGGCATGTTACAAGGGCTCTGGCTGGCCCTCTGCAGCGTCCTGTCACTGCGGTCAGCTCCCAGCTCATTGGCATGGCAGTGCTCCTATCATCAGGTCTGTGCCCACGAGATTTCTAAATAATGCTGGCAAGATCTTGCACACACGTATTTGACCCACTTGTTGCTCTGCAGTGTTTGCATTACTTGTTACGTGCTTGTCCTTAGTGCCTAATGCCATCACAACCAGCTATGGCAAAAGCGTCCTTTTCTCAATGCACCCAGTGGCAGCTGATACAGACCACAGTCAAGGAAGGGCATGGCTCTGCCTCAGCAGCTCTGGCTGTGGTGGTGGCACCTTGTGTCCTTCCACAGCCCCAGTGAGCCAGAGGAGCCCTCTGCTTGCCTGAGCAAAAGGCATCTGCTGTTCCCTTTGCTGTGAAAGCAAGCCTGAATTAGGCAGTTGAAGTCCCGCTTCTAAAGTGTATAACAGGAAGCTTGTAGTAAATAGGGGTAATTAGGATAATTACATTTTCTTCTTGAGTGAAATATCCAGCACCTCTGCTTTGGTGCTGCAGCAGGTGGGTGCTGCTGACACTGTCTGCTCGCCTTGCTGTACAGGTACCTTAAACTGCATTTAGAAGTAGCGAAGGCTGCTGAGAGGTGCGAGGCTGGATCAGTCAGAGAAAAAACACCCACAATAGGAGCCCTAACTTTGCCCTGGGGATAGTCAATCTCTCCAATGCATGCAGAGCAAACAGGATTTGTTAGATACTACCAAGTGCCGGTCTTCTGCTGGAGATGCCTTTTTTCCAGCAGAGTTTAAGAAGCAACTGTAACCATGGAAGCTGCTGCAGGAAAGGAGAAACCTAAACGGAGGACTCACCACTGCGAGAAGAGCAGTCAGTTTGCTGACCAACTAAAAAAAGCCAACCAACCAAAACCAACAAACAGTAAACAACAACCAAAAGCCCAGCTCAAGAAACGTAACTTTTCCTCAAGAAACATAACGATTTCCTCAACCACCTCCCTAATGCTCCCTAATGAACAGTTATGGTAGCTGATAGGCACAGGAGCTTAGGGGTCAGGCAGCCAAGTCCTGGTTTAATAAGCACATCTTATTTTCACCAAGTCTTGTGTTCTGTTGAGATATGAAGGAAACTGGGTACCAAGTGATGATAAAGCTTCAGAATATGTTTAACACCAAATAATCTCAATATTCAAATAGCTGAGGATGACAGCGTCTGCTAATCACACTGTTGGCCCTATGCAGGACAAATCCTCCCTGCAAAGTATGAGTCTCTTGAGTTCAAATTACAGACTGGTTTGGGTTGATAGCGACCTTAAGATCATCCAGTTCCAACTCCCCTGCCACAGGCAGGGACACCTTCCACTAGATCAGGTTGCTCAAAGCCCCATCCAGCCTGGCCTTGAACACTGCCAGGGGGTGGGATATTCACAGCTTACTTGGACAACCTGCCCAAATAGGCAGGTTGTGTGCTGCATTAGGGACAGGAACATGGGGTGGCAGACCCAATGAAGTACTTGCTTGACTTTGAATTCCTGGAATCTGTGACTATTTTTATAGTCTCTCTAGTTGTGATTTTTCATCAAGTGTGTAGGCAAAACCTCCATTTTAATCTCGCGTTTGTTACTATCCCAATGAAATTCTGATCTTTCCTGAGTGGTAACCATTAAAGCAGCTAATCCATAAATAAATGTTGTCTCTGCAGTGAATTTGACACTACTTTTTGCTAACCAGGAAGATGCTTTGTGTGGTCATAAAAGCAGTTACATGATTTCAGTTTCATTTACTCATTTTTTTCTTAAATGCAGAAAACCAGTATTTTTAGTATTTATTAGTTAAATGACAATGCAATAAATAAGCTAGGTCTCTAAGAAGTAAAGATTATCACTAAGTTGATTCGTTCTCTGAAGGAATTGATTTCCATGATGTTATCTCTAGTTCAGGAGTTGACCTTATTGTCTTTAGTGCCGCAGGGTATATGTCTACAGCACAACATGGGGCTGGGCAGAGACACTGGAGCCACCTCACTGTCAGCATCTCAAAAAAGCCAGTTGGCCACAGTCACAAAGATGGGAAAGAAGGAATTAAACTAGGAAAAAATTCTTCCTTGGACATGCAAGGAAGAAATGAGGGGCACTGGCAAGAAGTACGAGTAGTTCTTAGCAGCCAGAGAACTTGCAAAGAGTATGAGGGGAAAGTAGGTCTTCAACAAGAAAAAAGGAAGGCAAACATTAAGAATTATGGAGGCAGTGAGTAACTATTAAAAATGTATGTCAAAAAAATTAAATATCAGAACTATTGGGGGGAAAAGCTATTTAGGACAGTGCTTGGAGGCATCATTAGGAACTTTAGGATGGAAAAAGGGAAGAAATCTTGTGTCAGTTTCAGGAGTGAATCAGCCCAGCGGCATAGCACAGGGTTACTTGACCTCCTATTGGCCAGGCCTCTGCAGCTCAGTGCAAGAGATGTCCCAGCTGGAGGCGGGCTGGGCATGGTGCCCCTTGGTGCAGCCTACCTCCTGATGGACCCGCAACACAAGGTATGCAGGACAGCACTCGGAAGAGCAGCACATGCTCCCTGTGACCCTGGCCCGGATGCAGGGCTCCTTACCTGGATGGGGGCAGGTCTGCCTCCAGCTCCCCGTCAGACGGATGCATTGTTGTCCCCATTTCAGGCTGCAGGGCAGAGGGAAAAACACTGCATGCTGCGGCTGTGGGCAGGGAGCCTCTGACAAGGCTTCAGGAGAGCTCTGCAGTGAGGGAAGCAAGCTGCCTTCTAAAACAAGAATGCGCACTTCTGTTTGTGCCAGATCAGCTGACAGGATGGAAAAACCTGTTATTTATGATTTTATGCAATACCAAACTTCTCCTGCCTTTCCCCCTCCAATGGCAAAGGAAGAAGTAAAGACATCTAAAAAACATATATGATATACTTGCTCTGTTCCTGACCTAATTTTTGCATGCTGATGAGCATTCTGCAATGTTTTTATTATAGCTATAATTATATTGAAATAAGGGAAAAAAAACATTTAGTGAACCTAACAATCATGGATTTCTTTTTTAGTCACGCAAAATTACTGCTTAGCAACTGCACATCAGCCCTAGAAAGCTTATGTAATGCAGGAGAAGGAGGGTTAGGAAACACAGTGTGGATTAAAGCAACTGCTGAGCAAACCATGTAAGGCAAGAGTGGCTTCTGCTTCAGTCACATGCTAGTGAGAGTGTGAGTAAATGGCAGAGGACGTGTGACTGAGAGCAGGCGTGAGAAGATGGGTGCAGGACTTGTTCTGTACCTCCAGCAAACCTCCCCAGGGTCCCCCCTCTGCAGCACTGGGCTGGTGGGTGTTGTGAGCTCTGCCTCCAGCAGAATCCGAGGACCCTGGGCTGATGCGCCAAGAGGAAGAAGCCTTGCATATGCAGCAAGTGATTCAACTCCTCTTCAGTTCTTCAGCATGCTCTTCCTCTGCTCTGGTCATGGGCATCTCAGGTTATACTGTTCTCCAGAGCCCTTGCATAGACTGATCACTTCTTCATACAAGCCTGATTTGCCCTTTATGTGATCTGGGCCACACCACAGATACTCTTCTTGATGTCACCTTCTATATCTCAATATGGACAGCACGGTTCATGAGCTTCTCTAATGTCTGTTGATGGTTTCATGGCCAGAATACCATTTTTTTCTTATTGGTTCTCTCCCAAGAGTGATGTCAGTGAGCTGCTCAAGGAATTTGTTTGAGAGCTAGCTTTTAGTTAGGTACCCTTTCCTATTTCCCATGTAAGGATTTTGTCTCAAGGACATACGTAGCTCCTTGTACTATTCAGGTCTTTATCAGTACTCTGCCTTGGTGGATTGGAGCAAATGATTCTTAAGCCTTTGGGAGACTTTGATTGATGTATTTCCTGAGGCAATTAGGCATTGTTTTGAAAAATGCATTTGGCAGCCAACCAGGATTCATTTTCAAGCACTATGTTGCCTGTAATTTTTCTTTCTTGCTATCAAGCCGAGATTTCAAATGCTAAGCTTTTACTTTGCCTCTTTTTTTTCTTTTCATGCCTTATTACTGTGTCAGTAATGCACATAGGATTGTCCAAACTATTAAAATTACTCATTTTATAGATTACTATTCATAAAGTGGTGTATTCCAAAGCTTACTTGAAGGATCACTCACTAAACCCAGCAAAAATTAGCACAGCACCATGCTGTTGCTCACTGCTCATCTCCAGCATCTACTCTGTTCTTAAAAAGGGGAAGGGGAAAAATTCTTTTAATTGCTTTTTGTTCTTTTATCCCATTTCATGTCTCTGGCATCATGATGCTGGACTTATGTTGTTTTTCCATGCAATAACTCTCACATGACATCTCCCAGTACACTGCTGGAATTCAGGTACACTGGGATTGCTGCAAGGTGGGTTAGACGCCATCAATATAGTGCAGTACAAGTTACCTCACAAAAACAGAGATTCAAAGGCCAGCTGAGCACCTTTATTGAAAGTAGGTGGAGGCCAATAATCAAATACTTGTGGAGGAGTCATAGCATCTGTCACACACTGTTCCCTAGGGGAGTTGCAATGACACATGCAAGTCACTTCCTCACAGAAAACTGTAAACTTCTCCTGGAAGTAGTTCCCCAACCAACACATAATCTTGCCTTTCAGAAACAGGGATCATTTCCAGAAGTGTCAGAACACAGTGGATACACTGGCTTTAAATCCTGTTAAAAAAAATAACCCACAATGTTTGATGTGCAGCAGTCCAGATGCTCTCCGTTCTCAATAATCTCAGCTATGGTGCAATGCTGAGTCTCTACAGCTCCTTCATGCCCTCTCACTGGAGGAAGAGTTGTGGTCTGCCCGTGGCTTGCTTTGGGGTTCTCTCTCTGCAATGTAAATCAAGAAGCATCTGACTGAAAGTGACAGCAAAGAACCGACTTGGGACATCAGGGAACAATGTTCCCTGATGATGGTATTGGCAGTGGGGGAGGCTAAAGAAGGAGTTGGAGGTACTGCCATGGAAAGTGTGGGCTGGCTTGTTCCATGGTCTCTGTCCTTGGGCTGGAAATCTCTCCCAGCATTAAGAGCAATATGACATTCTCCTTCTCTTGCACTGATGGGAGGAAAACCTCCGCTAATGTTCCCTTTTCCATCTGCAGCTGCGATACCAGGTTTAGCCTCACTCGTAAGCCATCATGTCACTTAGCTAATCCTGTTAATTAAGAACAGAAAACTAATCTGCCAGTGCACCTACACCCAAGTCTCCTTCTGTTACTTTAAGAGTGAGCTTTGACCTAGCTTAATGACCCCTCCTAGTGCTTCCTTGGGCTCCAATTAAAGACTCCTTTCAGTATCACAAATGAAGAGGCAAATATGCTTTGGAAGGCAAGAGTAACAAACTGAATGCTTTGCTTCATCCAATAGATGCCAGCTGAGAGCTTCCCAAATGACTGTTGCTGCTGGTAGGTAGTGGTCAGCAGCACTGTGGGGGTACCAGCACTGTTCATTGCTGTCACTCTTACTGGTCTGAAGGAGGCCAGCATGGTGTCGGTGGGACATCCCACCCTACAGCTGCCCACTTCTTGTAGGAATGTTAATTGTGTAAGGTAGTTAAGCTGTGTGCTGGTAGATGTTCGAAATGCACATGGCAGTTGTATCCCCTGCATCATAAAAACATTTAAATGGCCCAAATCTCCCTCTTTGGTTCTGAGTCTGCCTGTAAGTACTTAGAGATACTAAGAACCTAGGAGTGCAAATGTTATCTTCTCTCAGCCGGTCTCTGCTGGATGGCACCAGTGGTCTGCGTACCAAAAAGTGACACACTGATTTTTACTTTTTCTTTTTCTTTTATTTACTGTCATGTGAGTACATCAGGAGCAGAGAAATGAGGCTCTTGCTGCTGTCATAACCTTCATGGAGAGCCAACAGTCACTGCATAGCATCCCTCCCAATACCCATCCTGGTACATCACCAATGTCCTGCAAGAGCAGGGGGCACAGAAAGAGAAGAAAGAAAAGATATTGTAATGTTTTCAGAATTGATTATCTGAAGTGGCCAGGAAAACTGATTAAGCAAAATGATCACATGCAGTGTTCTCTTGTTTCTTAGCAAAGGTGGTTTGGATTGGCTGGGTGCTGAACAGAATGACACATATCATCTGGACACAAAAGGCTCCTGGTGCCACAAAGCCACTTGTCATGTCGCACTTCAGCGTGCTGTAAGCTTTTATATGCGAGTGCAGATTGTCTGCTTGAAAACAAAATGAAACTCAAGGGCTGTGTGACAAGTCAGTGTGGATATGGCCTCTGCTGCTAGGAGGATGAATTTCACATGTAGGCTGATCTAAAAACTAGACTTCGTACAGTCGCTAAGCTGGAACTCTGCTCTTTGTTTCAACACCAGTTTCTCTTTTGTGGCTGTTACCTGTAGTGCTTCAGCTCCTGCATTGCATGTGTAACACTTACATTGCTCCCCTTGCTGTGCTGGGTGTTTACCAGGATATTCCCCCAACTGTCTTGAGTGTGGTGTTTTGAACTCCTGTCAAATCCCAAATATTGGTGAGCAGGGAAATGTGGAATTTGACTTCATGTGCAAATGTGTACCTGTAGTACAAAGTTAGTGTGGGCTGTCAGAGAAGTGGGAATGGCCTTCCACATTCTGCCCAGCACACCGTCCCAAACAAATGGGCCTTCCCGCTGTTGCAAGCCCGGAACCCAGAGCTACCACTTGCTGCAAAATACACTTCAAAAGTGTCTTTTTAATACTTCAGTTATCACTTTGAAGGCGTTTCTTAAGTTGAAGGTATGTTTTTGCTCTTCTGTTTAGAAGCTTAGAAGTTATACTCATAACAAACTTACAGGCTTGTAAGTTCCCTATTGTCCAAAAGGAACGTGGCAAAGATTTGCAACCTGCCAAGGAGGCAAAATAAAATTCATGTGACAGGTGAGAGCTCCAGACCGGGAACCAAGAAGTCAGTATTTTCCAGTAATTACCAACAAAATGCTCTGTGTGTGCTGGACAAGATCCCAGCTAAAGCAATAAAAGTGTGTGTTTTGGCATGAGGTCAGTCCCGGGTGAAGCACACCAACAAATCCAAGTGTGTCATGTGCCGGAACAGGAATTTGTCCCTGAGAGCTAATGGACAGCATGGGTTAGAGGATGGTGTTTCCTGCTTTAAAACGCTGTAATGGCTCAGATAGCACAGTGAGGTAAATGTTGACTTTTTAAAGGCAACCACTGCACCCTTAGGTGAGAGGGATGCTTTTCAGAGATCTCTGTTAAGCGTTTTCTCGGGTCAGTGAGGGCATAGCGAGGGAAGGCAGTGTGTGTGAAAGGACCACGTCCTCTGCCACTCAGCTTATTTGCAGAATTAAGAAGAAAGTAAACTTGTTTCTGCCTGTTTGCCCCCCTAATACGAGCAACGAGAGAATGTGCACCTTGCAGCCAGGCATCCTGGGGCTCTTGCAGGGTTGCAGAGGTGTTCTCAGTACCACCAAAGTTTATCCCAGTTGCACTTACTGCAGGTGTGATGCGGGATGGTTTAGCCCACCTGCCTCGTGACATGGGCACTCCACAGCAAGCGGATGATGTCTGGATGGATGTTTGTGCTCTCATCCCATAGCCAGGGCTATGTGGGGAGTGTGCCGTTGGGTGGTCTGTGTTCCAGGAGTTAATTGCTTTTGTATTTGGGAGTGATGATATTGCAAAACGATTGTAGTCAATTACATCCTTATGGGCCAGCAATCAGAGAAGAGCCTGTGTCAGTTAAGAGCTAAAATGTAATTTTCATCATCTGTTTTCATTCCCCCTGTGAAATGGGTAAGAGAAGCAGCTAACCAGTGCAGCAGCTTCAAAGCATTAAAACATACTTCCCAAACTGCCAGCTCTTCTTTCCACTAGCTGTGTCGTGGAGCTCCTCTTAGCATGTCCTCAGGAAAACTTAGAATACTGGCCAAAATGTGCTAGACCTCAGAGGAGATGAGCAACCAGCTTGATATTGTATAAAGCTAGACTGGAACACTCTGCACTGCAGTTAGTCCAATGTTGAATCACCTACATTTAAAAACAGACATGTGTACTTGAACACATAACTGTGTGCATCCAGAGATACACTTCAGGCTGAATGCTGTCTGTGGTTTCACTCCTGAAAGGCAATGTATGAAACGGGGTATGAGTATGATATGATATCATATGCATGCATTGCAGGAAGTCAGGCAATGCCAGGCTCTACTTCCTGCACTGGTAGTAACTCAGCTATATACCCACAAAAGCAAATCAGCATCAGAATATGTACCCAAAATGTAGTATAGTTATACACTGACATCTCTAGAGGCAGACACTCCCAGGAGACCACTTGGGCGCCCAGCACTGTTTAAACATTGCCTTGATGTCCCCACTGTCACAATGTGGCAGAGCTGTCAGTGCCCACCTGAATCCCAGCTTTGACGCGCGGGTCACCCTCTCTGCCAGACTTTTGTACTTCGTGGAGTTTTTCTGCCTCTGCAGAGAGAAAACTGATGCCTGGTTGCTGCGGTCTACGTGCAGAGCAGGTAGCTGTGGTCCGTACTAGGCTGAGTGCGTTTTCCAGCTGCTGACTTGTGCTGCTGGGAAAGGGCAGTCACCTAGCTGCATCCAAGAGCGAATGGGACTTCCCTGGTCACAGAAGCAGAGTATCTGAGGAGTCCTGATGTGCAGACAAGTCTTCATGAGGGGATGGATTAGCAAAGCTCTTCCTTTGCTGTCCTTGCCATTGTAGCACAGGTCACACAAGCTGCCGTGCTGAAAGAGTAGCCTGCAGGAGCACGGCAGAGCAAACCTCGCATCTAAAGGACTTGTCCTCTTTTGTTGTCTTGTTTGGCTCTCTAGCATGACTCACCTAGGTCCCAGAGGTAAGCCTCAGTACTCAGATAGGAGCGCTAAAAGCAACTCTCTCAGGGATGGTCGCTGGAGTTGAGTTTACTACTGCTCTGCGCAGCTCTAGGACTGGTTTCCTGGAATTTCCATGACAGAAAAGCAGTGCGACGCTGCAACCTTCTTACCGATTCCTCTGACACTGGTCAGCTTGTGCCTGTCATCTCACCCGATGGTGTTTTCTTTTACTGCTGGTCTCTATTCTCACTGCTGCACCCACCTCGCTCAGGCTGGGTTGCCAATGTCATTTTTGTGTGAGCAGCATGACCATGAGGGTGATGCCTGTTTAAAGGGGAGCAGTGTTTCTCCTCACCTGCAGTATGTTAATACTCGTGCCACTCATCTAAGTGTGTATTTTGTGATAGCGGTTTCTCTATTTGACTGTGGACATTTTCCTTGCTCTTTCTTTTCAGACTCAAGTCCTTTTCTCAGAAGCATTCTTTGATTAGATAAATGCACACCATGTCTATGCTGCAATATGTAAGCTCTGTAACTGCAGAGGTCACAATCACCACTTTTGAGTGAGCTCTTGGTATTTTTAATTCCTTTGGCCTGTGTAATAGAAGACAAAGAAAAGAGGTGCTGAAAACAAGTTTTCTACAGACACCAGTGAGGATAAAATGCATTTGATGACGGCTGAGGTGCATTTCAGTATGGAAAACTGAAACTTAATTTCTTGACTTGTGGAATTCAATCCTATCTGTTGATATATATTGGTGTGTGTACTAATGCTTAACATGTTCTTATGGGCACTGGAATAAACAGGGGGAGTACAGTCCATTAGCATCTCAAGCCAGTCGCTAATTCCTTGAATGCATTTCCTGAAAGCATTTGCTGCCCCTGTTTTGCCCTTGCTAGGGATTGTTTGCGGTCGTTCTCCCCGAAATGCCCGTCCTGTGCCCAGCGCATCCTTTTTGGCCATCTGTTGCCATCTGGTGGCAACAGTGCTGAGCGGCCAGGCTCATGTGAGAGGGCTTCCAGCAGGAAATGTGTGCCATACTGTCTATAACTAGAGGCAATCTGGTAACCAACACATGGCAAATTCCCAAATTATTTGTCTAATCATCTCTCTTCTCTTATCCAGTGCTGCCATAATCTACTGTCACCAACAGTGCCATTTTTCTGATACCAAAATGCACTAAAAATGCATGTGCAACATTTGGAAGCTAAAAAACCCTAAATGAACACTGTTCATTTCTCAGATTTTGTGCCCTTAATGTCCCTGATGCAGAATCTATGTTTTCTCTAATATTTTTATTAACTTCACTTCTGCTTCCCCACGTAGGTCCTGCAGCCATGGGAGCCTCCTGCATCTGCTCTTTCTAGTTGGGCCTTGCACTTATGCATGCAATTCTGCAGCAAAGATTTTGGTGAAAATCTTGCATTCCTCACTGTGGCAAAAGCATTTGTAATATGGCTCTATGGTATCTGTGATGTGCCAAAGAGACCTGCAGTACATGGCTGGCTCCCTTCAGGCTGGAGCGAGCAGAAGCCCTGGCAGCACTTGTTCCTGGGACGTGAGTGGAAGAAGCGAGTCCCAAAATGCAGCAAGTGGTGAGTTCTGTTTCTTTCCAAACAGTATGAATGAGACTGGCCTGCCATTAGCACAGTGGGTAGTGAGTTTGTCCGAGGTCGGGAGGGGGGCTCATAAACCAAGCCGGAAAGCTTGTTGTTGAGATGGATGTGAAAAGGGTTTTTCTGCATGGGAATAAAATATTCATCAAGAAAAATCTCTGAACACTCTGAAGGAAAAAAACCACCCTTCGCAGTGGATCAAATTCAGGCACTCTGTACAGCTCGTCCCCTCCCCTTGCATTTTCACCTCGGTCATGACAGGTCACATTCCGCTGTTAACAACAGGCAGCATTCACTTCTCTGTCTGTGTTTAATCACAGGAGCTTGGGTTGCCCCAATTTTCAGGGAGGAAACAGTCCTGTTTCTCTGCCAGTGAATGTTCCTTGCAGCCAGACTGTCGCTCCCCTAAGGCCTTCTCCAAATACCTGCTCCTGCCTCTTCGAGCATGAGCTCTGACTCCCAGCCAGTAAGTGGTAGCTGGCTCCCAGGTTGGAAGGCTGTGCTTAGCTCAGCTGCAGGAGAAATAACCCATTGCTAAGGCTGCACACTTTCTGGGGCTTCTACATTAACTGGATCCTGATAATTCCTAGCAGATAGACCTTTTCTGGGAAGGGACCAGAAACTTATGTTACCCAAGAGCTATAATTCATCAAAGAGTGTGGTAATACTCTCCTCCATCTGTTTCAGTGCAAACCTGTCTGCCTTGGGTGGGCAGGAATGCTTTGAGAGACCACGAGAGGATCTGGAGTGGCATCGTCAGCATTCCCGCAATGCTTCCATGCAATTGTATCTCCGCTGGTCACGGCAGCTGCCCAGCCTGGGATAAAGGTTGGAAGCAGCCAGCCCCTTGTTTGAAATAAGATAGCTGCAACAATGGGAGCTGTTGGCCAAGGCACAGGCCAGGAACAAGGCCAGAGTTATGTAAATGGAGAGTTTTTCTGGAGGATAGCTGTAAATGCCAAGGCTGGATGCTAAGTTAACGGAGGGGGCGAGTGAGGGGGACTGGTTTAAAATAACTAACTAAATAATACAGGCATCCAGCATGAAACACCAAAGCAGGTGGCAGACAGCACAGAGGGTAGCCAGAAGAAATAGAAAGTACGTCTGGTGTCACCCAGAGGCAAAACTAAGCAAGGTTTTTATGAGGAATGTTTTCTGGAAAGGAAATTCGGAGCAGCGTGTAAGAATGGTCATGGCAGGTCACCTAGTGCCGTGTCCAGGGAAAAGTACAAGAACAGCTTAAGCATTAGACAGTATTTTCTGAGGACACCAGCTCAAGCCTCCTGGGACTTGTGGCTCTGGGACTTCTGTGACAGACTTCTTGGAGGGTTTTATTTAATAGCATGACATTAGTTTATCAAACTAATTTTTCTGAACACACACACACGCACACACACACATACACATACTTCTGGCAACCAAGCACTCCCATGGCACCAAGTTCTACTGCAGCCATACTGTGTGACGGAGTGTCCTGGTTAACCCTGCCAGCTCTTAAGTTTCCCTCGGTGCCCTCTACTTTTTCTCACTGGGACAGTGAATGAATCCAAATCTGCCTTCTCCAGGCTATTTGATATTTTACAGACCTTGGCAAAGCTCTTTCTCTGGCTTCTGATCCAGGCTGAAGGTTCATACTATCAGTTCCAAGTACGAAAGCTGGTTTGTGTCATGGATATCACTGTCACTTTTTTCTGGGCCTTTTCCAAATCTCTTTTTGAAACTGGAGGACCAGAACTGCAAAGAGCACTCAGGACACAATTGATTTGTTTGCTTCATCTCTCCTAGAAACGGATGGACTTGCTTTTCTCATACTGCTGAGCACTTCACACAATGGTCTACCTCAATATTTTGTTCCTGTATGACATTGATGAGCTCAGAGGAGGTCATTTTGTGTATATGTGTGTGTGTGTATAAAATTCTTCACAGTTGGTTGTTTTCTTTGCCTGAATAACTGAATGTTACTATGAAACACATCATTTTTTCACTCGTTTTCCAGGTGATTTATGGAATAATCACTAAAAATAACAATAATGAACAAGAACTCGCATGCCATGCAAGAATCCGTTGGATCTTCCTTGCTGTAGAAACTGATCATATTCCTACCATTTGCCTATCACAGCTCAGTAAGTCTATAGGTAACTATGGGAGGGTTTTCCTTCTTCTTCAGGTTACTTAGGTTAGTTAACAGCTTTCATGGGGGAAACTCTATCAAGTACCTTCTTAAAATCCTGGTAGGTTCAAGGAGATCAATCTCCTTTGAACATACTTCCTCACTTCCTCAGCCTTTCTTGTCCATCTGTGAAGCAAAGGGAGCAGCCTCACTCCAGTGCGCAGTCTGTACGCTGGGGAGGGTGCATCCAAAATAAATGGCTGTGCTCTGTTTTCCTCCACAGAAACAAAATTCTAAATCTGGGAAGTTGCTGTGGCCACAAAGGATGGGTCTGCAGCCTGAGACGCTTCTGAGTTCTCACCAAGATGTTCAGTTACTCTACAGATAATTCTTTCTTTTCTTTATAGGCTGATATTGTCACTTCTGAAAATGACCTTTTGTAAACTCCAGGAGATGCTTGCCTGCTGACACATTGTTCTCCTGTTTCCAGCCCGGTGGCGCAGTGGCTCTCAGCTGTCATTCCCCAGAACAGGTGCTGTAAATCAATACTTTGGTGGCTATATTTCACCAGCACCCTGGCAGGAGGCCGCACAGCCCTTCTCCAAAGAGACCTCAAAAGCGCTTTGTGTGTGCATCTGTCTGTGTGACTGCAGCAAGCGGATGATGAAGGTCCATCGCATACTCCTCCTCATCTCTGCAGGTAAAGGTGTTCTAGCTATTGCTCTGAACAGGGGTCAGCTCTTTCCTGAGTGTGCAAGACCATCCATCAGTATGGGTGAATGTGTGCTCTGGGAGCAGCCTGTCCTTCTGATAAGGTTTTATGAACACACAAATTGTTTAAATCAGTACTTTGGAGTGCACTGGTAACAGCTCAGATATTTGTTATTTCAGACACCAGATATTTTGAAGTGAGAATTTTTTGTGTTTGATTGTCTTGCTGTCATCTTTCTGCCATGCTCTCATGTACTCTAGTGCTACGTGTATTCCAAAATATGTGGAAAGCTCTGATAAACATGGCTTGAAATGTAAAAATTCATTACAAGTTTCATTAAGCTGTGCAACTACTGACAAGGAAGTAGGATTGATTTGCAGCTGTATGTGTTGTAGTAGGACAAGTCTTTTTAATTGGTCCTCTGAAAGAACGAGTATTTTGTGATCCTAAAAACTTTTCACTAAATTCAGTATATAAATTCCTACCAAGCCACACCAGAAGGTATCAATGTGAAAGATTTTATTGGATTAATGTAGTATAGCCAAGAGTTTGACTTAGATATGACACTTTAATCATAATATAGAAGTGGAAAGATGACTCCTGCCCACCCCAGCACGGCTTCGTGGCAGGGGAAGCAAGCAGTGCTTGTCTGTGCCAGGCAGCTTTTCTCAGTGGCACCAAAGTATTTTAATACCATCTCATGGCAGGACGAGGCCAAGGCGGAATCCTTGGCATGGCAGCTCAACTATATGAAAGGAGCTGATGAAAAGTCAGCTAGGAAACAAGGGGAAATCCTGGCTTAGCTTGGAGTCAGCAGCAAAGTTCTTGTTGACTTCAGTGGCCCAGGATTCAGACTGAGAGAGGGGAAGGCAAGGCTTGAATCTGCCAAAAATGCGTTTGGTGGGGTTCAGCTGTTCTGTTCCTTCTCACTGCCTTAAGCAGGGGATACATACAAAAACATCCCCAAGCCTCCCTTCCATTTGATTTACTCCCCTCTAACAGTGAAGCTGCTACAGTCTGAACACCTGATATGCCTGCTTGTTCTGCAACAGGCTTTCTGGGGTTTGTCTGTGCTTCTGTGAGGTGGGGATCTGAGCCCTCACCCCTTGGGAGCACAACGCACATGAAACAAAGCTGCTGCCTGCCATTTCTGCTTGCGATGCTCTCACAAGGGCTCTTCTCTGTGGCACTGTCCAGTCACGCTGAGCAGTCTGTGGGCAGAGATCTCCAAGGACAGGTTGAAACCTTCCCCAAGGAGAGGGAAATATGAGACCACGTTGTGAATGGTTTCCTTCTCTCTCACCACGAGTACAACCTGAGCAATTCTAGTCAATGAGAGGAGCTCTTCCTCTGCTTTAAACTTCAGGCACAAGGAGCCTGGATGGTGCTTTCATCTCAGTGTCTTGTTGTGCTTGGCCCAGTTCTTTAATGTTACTGTTACAGGCAAGTCTGTGGAATTGAAGGTGAACAAGATGACGTTAGAAATCCCTGATTATGGGTATTCTCTGTGCTTAACAGTCCACAAGTACTGTATATAAGCACAGTTGTGGGCTGGGAGAGCCTGGGGAAGGTGCCTAATGCTCAGTCTGATGCCCGCAGTCATGGCTGTTTGTTTTTGTTCATCTCCTGGCTGGAGACTGTTGTTGCCTTATTCCTAAACTGACCTCCAGATTAGATAGGAATTTACGCCTACTGACAGTGTTTGTAATGCACATAATGCACACCTGAAATGAGGAGTCACACAGGACTCCACCAGCCGCCTGCTGTCGATGGCATTTCCTTCATGCCCACCTTGGACTGACGGTGCTGTAGCCTGTTCTCTGTCCCGTCTCACTGATGCCGCCCCTGCTGTTCTGCAGCTGGGCTGGCCCTGTGCTATGAAGATGAGACTCGCCTCATTGAGGACTTGTTCAAGGACTACAACAAGGTGGTGCGACCAGTGGAGGACCATCGGGATGCCGTCGTCGTCACCGTTGGGCTGCAGCTCATTCAGCTTATTAGCGTGGTACAGTATGAACCGCTGGCTTATTAACCTTGATAGTGCCAAATGGTGTCATTTTTCTAAGGGAACAGTTTATCTCCTGTAATCCTGATGCTTGCTGCTACTGCTTTCTCTTCCCTTCTTTTTTTTAAGGATGAAGTAAATCAGATTGTGACAACCAATGTGCGCCTGAAACAGGTAACTATAAATAGTGACAACCATTTAATCCATTTCAAATGAATGCACAGGATACAGCTGGAAAGTAACTATTAACTGCTGTGTTGGACAGGTGGTCAGCTAGGAGATAATATCTTCTTTCTGGGGTCTCAAGAACAAAATGCACTAGACCCTAAAGAACCTTAAGAAAAGCATTTGGTATTGTATTTCTAACAGTAGACTTCTGTTATATTTATCTTTTATATGTGTATATTAAATTTTTTAGAAGCTTTTAAAACCAAAGTTTAGGTTGATGTAAAAACTTAGCTGGGGATCCCGATAGCATATGTTTATGCTTACCTGCATACCCCAAAGCAAGGGAGGTGCTTGGTTCTAGGAAGTGCCCAAACTGCCCCCAGAAGTGCTGGAAGAGGCTCTCAGTGGCTGTACTCCTCCCTCTTTAGCAATGGACAGATGTCAACCTCAAGTGGAACCCGGATGACTACGGCGGTGTGAAAAAAATCCGCATTCCCTCAGATGATATCTGGCGGCCGGACCTTGTGCTTTACAACAAGTAAGGGGTGCCGGCTGCCTGGGGAGGGAGGGCACCACTGCCCCATGGGCTGCTTTCCCACAGCATCTGGGCCCTGGGTACCATGCCTCGGACCAAGCTTCTGCAGCAGCAGGCATGATGACAACTGGGGAACCAGTTGATCTGCGATCAGAGAACTCCTGTTTGTGACCATGTTAATTAAGCTGCCCATATTGCTGTTAACGTCCTTGTTCCTTTTGCAGTGCAGATGGTGATTTTGCCATTGTTAAATACACCAAAGTCCTCCTGGAGCACACAGGCCTGATCACCTGGACACCACCTGCTATTTTCAAAAGTTACTGTGAAATTATAGTCACACATTTCCCATTTGACCAGCAGAACTGCAGTATGAAGTTGGGAACTTGGACATATGATGGTACAGTGGTTATTATTAACCCGGTAAGCAAGGAGCTTGTAATGGGGAAAAGCAATAAAGAGTTGGATGTGTTTTTAGAGAAATCTCAGATTTAGAATGGGATATAGCCTTGTTTTGACTGAACACCAAGCAGGCATTACTCATAAATTATGAAAGCCCTATCTGTAGATCTAGCACAAAATTTCCTTTTTTAGCTTCTAAAATTCTGCATATGCATAATTCCTATGCCCTAACAGTCTCCTACCTGTCTATCCTTTGACATTTTTGGGAGAGAGTGGTCGGGTGCTTTTTCTCTGCTCATGACTTTGCATTTCCAAGGACTTTTTGCCTGTTCCCACAGGTATGTCTCCTATCTGTAAATATTTAGTCAGTCTTTCTCTTTAGTCAACTACCTCTAACTGTTTCTGTGAAATATTTAGTTGAATGCTGTGCAGAGGACGATATTCTAAAGCAAAATAGCAAAGACGAGTGGTTTGCTCACAAAAATGCAGGAAGTATCTGAGTTATTGGGAGTCCTGTCATTGAGGGACTGCCAAGTTCTCATTTTGTTCAGAGCATCTAATGGTTAGAATCTGTAACTTTTTTGCTGTCAGGAGAGTGATCGCCCAGATCTGAGTAACTTCATGGAGAGCGGGGAGTGGGTGATGAAGGACTACCGCGGCTGGAAGCACTGGGTTTACTACGCTTGCTGCCCTGACACCCCCTACCTGGATATCACCTACCACTTCCTCATGCAGCGCCTGCCTCTCTACTTCATCGTGAATGTCATTATTCCCTGTCTGCTCTTCTCCTTTTTAACTGGGTTTGTTTTCTACCTACCCACAGATTCAGGTACGTAAATGTATTCATTCTGCTGCCATCGAAATTGCTCTTCTAAAAAGTTTCTGAGAAATTCTCCGTATTTGAAATCATCAGAAAACTCAAAGGGCAGCACTTACTGAAACTGGACATTTCAGCTCAAAATAATGGCTCTAAACATTCTGCAAATAAAGGATAAGTGCTGAAAGCTGAAGCTATTGGTATAAATAAATTGGGCTGTTTCTCACAGAAATTACTGATTAACTGTCCAGTTAACTTCTGTACAACAAAGATTTAGCTAGTTGATTTTTATGGCTTGCCATAGGTAGGCAGTTAGTGTGTTAGTATATCACACAGTAAGTGAGCACACGGGTGACTGAGGCCCTTTTGCACGGTGTTAGAGAACTTATATGTTCACACACGTTACCTCATGTACAGAGAGCATCTTGACCTACTCAGTCTCATTTGTCACTGCTGAGCAGCTCTTACTCCCTGCAGCCATTTTCTCAGCTTCATTCATTTGACCTTGTATCAGCTTTTCATACTGCTTAATTTAATTAAGTCCCTTCTAAGAAATACTTGCTGGTTGGGGTTTGGGTTTGGGTTGGTTTGGGGTTTTTTCAGTGGAAAGCTTTCTATAAAGTTGAACTGGATAGAAAAGCAAGATGTTAATCATGTTTTGCGGTTCATTTCTGACATCCTACATACAGGAAGATCTCAAATAGAGACTGACCTCTGGTGTCAGATGTGATTTTTGTCTGCCCGCTTAGACCCAGCGTGAGCCTGCCAGAGAGCAAAGCCGGTGAGCCCCCAGGCGGCTGTGGAACGAGCACTAATCAGGTGCATACGTTTCATCATTCAAAAGGCACAGCCCATGAAGTGCTCCTGGCACTTTCCATATCCGTTACCCATACCCCAGCCCAGCCATACCTGGTGATTCCCACCTTAATGCCAGAGCTGATGCTATGTTAGGTGCTCAGGTTTGCTCAACCTAGTTACTGCTTTGGATGCTTGGGGAGATGATAGCAGTCACGTGTACTTGAGTGAATAGTGATCCTATCTTTTCAAATAAATACTGTCTGTACTGAAGGATAACAGCAGCAATGGTATTTTCTTTTTTCTTTTTTTTCCATGGCAGGTGAGAAAATGACTCTCAGCATCTCTGTCCTGCTGTCTTTGACCGTGTTCCTTCTGGTCATAGTGGAGCTGATTCCCTCCACCTCCAGTGCAGTGCCTCTGATAGGCAAATACATGCTGTTTACAATGGTGTTTGTCATCGCTTCAATCATCATCACGGTCATCGTCATCAACACCCACCACCGCTCCCCAAGCACTCACACCATGCCGCACTGGGTCAGGAAGGTGAGCTCCATGGCTTTGCATGTTTCCTGGTTTCCACTGAGCACTCCATATTTTATTGGCAGGTTTTCTAATAAAAGTCAACAAGAATTGGGGAAGTAAATGCATCATGTTAAGTCTCTCTGGGCACAAGAGCCAGTGTTTACTACTTAGCTGTGCATAAAGTCAGCAAGGCTGCTAAAGTGCTACTTTAAGTAACAAAACTTTCCACTGGGGTAGTCTTGCAGGGAACAGATGAGGCAAAACACAGGCAGCTGAAGGTATAGGGAAAAGAAAATGTCCAGCTGGACTCAGATTACATTTCCTGGTCTAATTCTTCACCTGACTACAAAGCACTGCTGCCTGCCAGTGGCCAAGTTTGCCAGCCCATGTGAGCGCAGAGCACAAAGGCCATTGTGGATATCTGTGTTCAGCAGCCAGTTTTGCATTGCAAAAGACAGTTAAGCAAAAGCTATCATCTTCTCTGTGTTTTTCCAGTAAATACAGTTGCTCTGTAGTCCTTGGGAAGCAAGGAGATCCTTGCACAGTAGTCTTAATGGTAACCACAAGATGTAATGACAGACATCCAATTTTTTCTACAAGTTCTTTGCCAGGGAGACAGTACCCAAGAGGAGCCATTCAGTCATTCCTGACTTTTTTTAAGCCTGCCTGGGCTCTTATTAAACCATAACGTGAACAGGAGACTGTTCTCTGTATTTGTAATTATACTTCTAAGGATGTCGCTTGCATCTGATTCACTCTGCAGCACAAAGAAGCCCTGCAGAAAGGAGATTTCAACAGGCAAACGCTCCATGTGCTTAAAAATGCTCTGGCAGCAAGCCTGTTACTCCAAAGGAAATTATTGTAAACCTTATGTGCATCTGTAATAGCAAAGTCAAACGTAAGTAGCCGAAAGAGATCCTTTGTAGTCTGTTCTTCAAGCCAGATTCATAAGCAATATGTTCCAAATTAGACAAGACCGATGGAGCTCTGTCAGCCTGCACTAGCTGAAGCTCTGCTCCAGGGCATCGCACACCCCTCCATGGGTAAATGTTGGCTATATGGCAGGGGAAGATGGTTTCCAAAAAACATGTGACAGGCCTGCAGGTGACTCCATCTGCCCTAGGACATAAGGCTGACAAATCCTCAGGGAGACTGAGGCACGGGCTATGACATGCTCTGAGAGAGGATCTGTAGCTGATCCAGTGTGGGAAGCATTTGGGACCAGTGAGGCTTGCCTTTGTTCACTAGACAGCTGCATCTGTAACACAGCCCCACAGACCAGCAACTGTTGTCTTCTCCCTCCTCGCTTTCAGATCTTTATTGACACAATCCCAAACATCATGTTTTTCTCTACAATGAAACGACCATCCAGGGATAAACAAGACAAAAACATTTTTGCAGAAGATATTGATATTTCAGAAATCTCTGGGAAGCCAGGTTCTGTGCCTGTCAACTTCTACTCCCCGCTTACCAAAAATCCAGATGTGAAAAATGCCATAGAGGGAATCAAATACATTGCGGAAACGATGAAATCGGACCAAGAAGCTAGTAACGTAAGGCATTCTTTGCGCATGATTCATTTCTTGCTTTCAAATTGCTAAGTCTTTCGTTGTTGTTGTTGTTGGGGTTTGTTGGTTTTTCTTTTTTGGCAAAATATCCCTGCCTCACAAAACCACCCCAAGCCCTGGTTTGTGTTTAGCAGGGGACAGTCTTCTCCCCTTGATGCAGTTAACAAGGAGCGACAGAGAATTTTCATAGATGGCAACTGAATCTTGGCCCCCCAGAAAAAGGAAAAAGAAAAAAAGTGTCACTGCTACAGTTTTCTAACTGTGGTATGTGAAGCTGTGGAGATGGAGCGTCTGAGAGAGCACAGCAGTTTCAAGAGCTGTAAGCAAGTTCCAAAACACATTCCTTCTGACTCCCACTCAGGCATCTTCCCCTGCAGTTAGCAAGCTCCTGTCACTTGTGAAAGCCAGGAAGCAAGCTGAACTCTGAAAAGCTGGTCATTTTACCTGAGAAGCGTTAAATGTAACTGATAAATTAGAATTCCAATTTTGAGGTTTTGGTTTATTCCTGACTACTACAAGTATTCCTGACTGCTACAAGTAGTTCCTGCGAGTGAAGCACGTCACGAGCTACACTGATTACTGACTTTTTCCACATTGCAAGCCAAAGAATAAATGCATGTGGAGTCGCATATGGCAGTGTTCCCCAGGAAAACCTAGCTCTGCTGCCTTCTAACACACTCAATGGGATTAAGTCCCTCTTTTATTTCAGTTATCACAGCTCACACAGCTTTTGGATGGGTAACTCAGTCCTGGTACTTCACCTTTCTAAATGAACATAGCCCTTTGCTGTTGAGCTGCAGGCTAGCCTGAAGATGGGGAGAGAGTTCTCCAGGACAGTAATTTGGCCTGTGCTCTTGCAAAGGATGCGCCTCCTTCCCACGGGCAGGATTTACACCATGGTGTTTTTTCCTGTGACCAAATTCCTGGAGCATGTGGAACGGCTTTGGCTGTAGTCTCATGTTCCCCATGACTCCTATCCCTTTCTGTAGATCAAGTCTTACCCTCAGCATGGCTGGCGTAGCTTCAGCATCTCTGGGCTTCACTTCCTCCCAGACTTACAAAGAGGGTCTTCAGGTTACTGGCAAGTGCTCCATTCGGAAGTGGAGCCCAGCTGCTTGTGTCATCTGGGCACTGCTGATATCACTTCCAGGGGGTTTCAAAAGCCAAGTTCCCCAAACAAACTGAAGGCTGTGGCTTCTGAAGGCTGCCACTTCATTACTTATGAACACCTTAAAACAGTGACCTCTAAATTACAACAGCCTCTTCTACTTGTGGAGCAACTAAGGCAAAAGTAGAGGATGCCTTAGGCCGGTACGTGTCACTCTGTGAGGCAGAGTTACAGGGTGGAAATCCCAGCCCTGCTGTACTTGGCACCTCACACTCTGCTCACTCTTACAGTGCTGGGCTCCCACCAAAAGCATCAGTGGAAAAGCAAGTGGTTCACAGTGTCCCATAGCTGGAAAGAAGACTAAGGTTGCTACAGAGAAGGTTTTCCCAGACCTTAGAGTGTATACTAGGCATGAAAAGAGCTAAATTAATGGAAATTGCTTAGCTATCCCATGAGAATTAAAAAGCAATAGAAAAATAAAAGCCAGTTGTGCCAAGTTAAGTATTTTGCTTTCAACGTTTTAAACTCTCTTTCAAAAGCAACCATTTGCTTAAAAATTAAGCTTTTCAACATTTCTTTTTAATGAAATTGTTCACTAAATTGCTAGGGTTGCTAAAAAATTTAAGCTTGAAACTTGCATTTCAAGGTTGTTTAGGCTTTCTGAACAACTGACCTGCCTTTGAGGGGAAAATAAGTATTTTTTGCATAGTGCAACTTAAGGAAGAAGCTTTCTGTTGTTCAAGACAGTAGATTACAAGAATGCCCATAACAAATGTGGCTCTGCAGAGACTTTACCGTCTCCTTTGTTTCTTTCCCAGGCTGCAGAAGAATGGAAGTTTGTTGCGATGGTGGTTGATCATCTTCTCCTTGGCATATTTATGTTAGTTTGTATTATAGGAACATTAGCTGTATTTGCTGGTCGCCTTATTGAATTGAATCAGCAAGGATGAACATCAACTGGAAACTATTTGCTAGCCTGGTCAGCATCTGAAAGCATCTCAACCATCAAAACCTGGCCAGCCTCCAAAAGTTTCACAGACAGAACTCTGTCCCTTCTGGGAGAGAGCAAGGATAATAAAATGTAAGGCTCCATACTTAGCAACTCTGAGCTGCTGCTCAGTGGTATTGCATTCCCAAAAAACAGCACTCGCATTAATGGTAGGTTGATGGCTGTCAGCCAGGCTTTGATCCGTTTCACCATTTATTAAAAATGTAAATGTATTAATAAGACTGTCTGACTCTGTAACCCGCAGATACAATTCCAGTGAAATCAATAGCAACGTAATAAGCTTTAGCTGAGCTGTAAATCTGTATCCAACTTTAGCATTCAAGCTGGTTTCAATATCTGCTCTGTGGTTTTCATATTGGCAGTGTCACAGATGACTCCTCTTGGAACACTAGATGTAGCCAGCAGAAGTATCTCAAACTCCTTGATAACGCACTGGATTTTCATGCACAAATCTGAAATGACTGTCATATGTGGCTTTACCTGTAGAAACTCTTGATGCAGCAAAGAGAGGGTAGTCCTTACTGTGGGAATGGTCCAGCCTCAGCCAGTTGGGTCCCATAGACATTTTTTGCTACCAAGTCCCCTGGTAAAGGACATGTAGAGGAGGATTTTTTTTGCCCTGTTTTATTACTGAGCACTGCTTTGTGACCATCAGGCATCCCAGTGACTATGCTGCAGTTGCTGCCCTCTCATTTCTACCTGCTAATACTCATTACAAGAAGCCACACATTCATTATGTTTTAATGCTCAGGATTTTCAGCTGTCAGCAGAGATGTTCTGCAATTGTAGCCTAAGGGAAAAGTTTAGGCTGGAGGAGAACGGATGGTATCCACAAGATAATCTCTGTACTCAGCCTACTCTGGGTCGGGAAGGTCGGTTTCATCTCTCCATTCTGAGTGATGGCTAATGTTGGGGCAGCTTTGAATTTTGGGTTGCTCAGTAAACCAGCTTAAACAAACTCTCTCTGCCCTCTGAAAACTGTCCCCTGCCCTGCTGAAATAGATCCTGAGCATTAAAGTCAGACACAGCATCACAAAGATCATTCCTAGGGCAGGTGTGGATCTGGGTTTTCCTTATGTATGACAAGATGACAGGACACCTCCTCTTCCGAGCAGCACGAAAAAGTCCCCCAAACTTTGTTCAAATGTTGAGCAGCAGCTCACTCTAGTGGCTACAGCGAAGTAGTGCTGCCTTTGGCCAGGCAGCTTTGGGGTGTAGTAAAGATTCAATATAAGCAGCAAGCCTGTGTGTGTTTCAATAGTACAGAGTGGAAATACTAGCGGTGCTGCCTATTTTTCCTCAAAAATAAATAAGGAGAGGTGGGGCAACTCAAGGAAGTTACTCACCTTTCCCAGCTGGTTGTCCAAGCCAATAGAACTGCTTTGCTAACAGCTGTGAACAATTTGCTGTGAGTTTAATAAAATAACATGTACTGTGTTAATGTTCTACAGGAATGTGTCATGTCTGCAGAGGACAGGCATTTGAAAAGCTCTATAAGGAAAATCAGGCGCTTGTGCAATACTTCCATCATTGCATAGTGTTCACTGGACAGTGTTTTGGTGAGCTGCAGTCCAAAGCAAAGCAAGCAGTTTGTCTGTGGCAATTGGTTACTTGTAAGCCTCTGTTCAGCTCTTACTGTTTAGATGATGGGGTTTTTTGCCTCCCTGGATAATCATTAACCCTCTAAACGATTGCTGAAGATGTATGCTGGGTGAAACCTCTGCTGACAGATGGAGCGCTTGCTGCAGCTCTGTTTATCTTCAGTGCCAGCTCTCTGCGCTCGGCCCTTGAAGGACGTCACACAGCTCCCTGGCTCAGGATGAGCTAAGCTGCAGTGTAACAGTGCCTGGGACTTAATTGGAGAGACTGTGACTGGCACTAAAATTGACAGAACAATCCTCTTAAAGCAGCATGTGGTTGAATCAGCATTAAAAACAAACATCAAGTAACAAGATTCATGGTGAATGTCTACAGTACCTTTGTTCAGCTTCCCCAGCTTCCTCAAGGCAGATCTGGGTCTTGGCCTCCAAATTCCACCTGAGTACCTGCCTGCTTGCTTCTCCAGCTCTGTTCATATAAAGCTAGCTACCCCATTGCAGTGTTCTCCTTCCACTTGCTCACAAAAAGTCCTGAAATTATTTATTTGAAAATGCTAATTTGTGATCATTTGGTCTGTCTTATGTGCACAGCAAACCTTCTGCTTCCTAGTGCTCCAAGTCTTGATGGATTATTCACATCTCTAAAGATGTAACACCAGGCAAAATAAAAGCTAACAACTTCCCTTTCTCAGGTTGCAGAATCCAGGCATTGTACCCTGACTCTTCAGACAGATGGTACTCCAGACACCAATAAGCACACCTAAGGAGACAGTTCATCTGCATCTGGTTTTCGCTTTGCTTTGAATACTCAGATTGTCCCAGTCGTCTTTATTCTGTTTCTAGTTAACCTTTGTGAATGCTTTCTTCCTGCATACCACTAACATGCCATTACCAGTATCCATCTACTGAAAGAGAGTATCTTCTGAAGGAGAGTACCTTTACCTTGGAACTAGATGATCTTAAGGTCCTTTCCAACCCTAACTATTCTATGATTCTACCTCCAAACAAACTATTTCTTCTCATCTGCTACTGTCCTTTTAACACGTCAGCACAGCTGTATCCTGCTAAAATAGTAGCTTTGTGATTTGTAAATGTACTGTCTCAGTCACTGTCAAAGATAATTCTCTGCCAAAGTACATATTGTCTAACAATTTCTCATTTACAGCTGTAGTCTCTCCCTGCAATCTTAACACTAAACGTTCCTCCATGGGTAGAACTAGCACCCCCAGGGAGATGGACATGGATCATACTTGTGTGATCTGCATGTGCATCTCTGCTGCCTTGCTGCCTTGCTGCCTTTAACAGGCAAATTTTGGCTCTGAGCTTTGACTAGCGATTCTCATGATAAGCAAAAGAAGAAACAGGCTTCACACACATGCTAAATTTCTCTAATAAGTGTGAAAAATAAAGAAGTGCAAACACTGTGTGCTGAAGCAAGCAGGCATCACTTAAATGAAGGCATAACAGGGATATCTAGGTGAGAAGGTGTTGCTTTCGTAGTGATAGTACCTTGAGAAATTAACATGTCCCTCTTTTAACTGCCATCTACTTGCAACTAAAGCTGCCTTTATTCACTTTGAGCCTGTTCATAACACCCTATTTATGTCCCTAATAGAGTAGCTCTCTGGAACGTCTTCACCTTCTTCAGCCTGATTCTCTTTTAATTTTTTATGCAATTTGGCAATTAACTTTCCCCTTCCCATTCCTTTGGCTGACCTTTAACTACTGTACCATGGGTACTTTGCTCTCAAAGATGCAGTCACCCCCGGATCTCTTTCTGCTTTGGCACTTCTGCTGTTCAGAAGACCTGACCCTTCTGAAGGGGTTATTTGAGTTTTTAAAGTCCATTACCTTGTACCAGCTCCCAGGGAGCAATTCCACCTCTGTGTGAGTCTGTAATGAGAACAGGCTGCTGCTCTCCATCGTCACCAGGCAGATGAGCTAAACTTGACGGCCTTATTCTGTCTATTCAGGTGGCTGGATTTTAGCTTTGTAAAACATAGTTGAGCTGATCAAGAGTGAGGAAAAATGACATTCACTTGCCTAAAGAAGTTGTGAATTCTCCACCCCTGGCAGTGTCCAAGGCCAGGTTGGACAGGGCCTTGGATGACATGGTGAGGTGTCCCTGCCCATCGCAGAGGGGTTGGAACTAGGTGATCTTAAGGTCCTTTCCAACCCTAACTATTCTATGATTCTATGAGCTTGCATGTGCCGGGTACAATCATTCACCTGCAACTAGTGTTTGGGTTCTGAAGCCTCCTTCAGTTTGAGAGTTTTTAAGAACTCAGATTATTTAAGATTAATAATTTAAGATTATTGTTTCAGGCAATTGTAGGACAGTGCTCATTTTTTCTCCAAAATACAAGCTGCTGCCAACCTCCTTGCTGTGGCCACCTCCCCAGAGATGTGTGAAAGCAGTGTGAGTTTCATCAGCATGCTGACTAAGCAGTTCCTGTTTCCACAGCTGAAGCAAACCACAGCTGGTCGGGACAGCAGGGTGAAAGAGTATGTGTAACATAGGCCCTGCAAAGTGCATAAACACTGTGCTGCTGTTGGAGAAATGCAGCACATTACCTCCCTGAAAACATTTGTTTTCTGGTACCGTGGCATGCGAGATGTCGCCTTTAAAGTCACTGATAGTTTAGCACACCAGAAATGCTATCAATATTGGACACTTTTAGAAGGTTGCTCTGCTTGGATCCAGTCACAAGACCTCATATTTTCATGTGTTCACTAGTGCTAAAGTCTAGCTCAGCCTCCAGCCCCCAGACACGCTCCTGGTTGTAAATTCCCTCCCTCCTTCTTTCTCTTCGTGACAAATTGTGAAATTGGTACAAAGTCTCCCATGCTTCTCTCTGAGGAATGCTGCACAGACACTGACTTTAACAAAGCTCTGGAGTACTTTCTCCCTTTCTAGAAGCCAAATCCTAGCTGCAGGCAGGACAATCACGCACTGCTTTGCAACAGGTTCTTTAAAACAGTTGTACTTCGGTCCCTGATAAAGTATAAAGGACTGGCAGAGCTACGGAAAGCAGCTAACCTTCAAGCAATCATTTCCATGCTCACTGTGAGAGCCCTGCTGAGTTCCGCTGCCTGTAGAGGGGTTATCTACAACAAGGACAAGACAATTTCACTCATTACCACGTGATAGGCCAGACTGACCCACAGGCAAGAGTCCAAAGGAGTCTGTAAGCTGCTGCAGCTTTAGTTGTAAGCCTTACAGGTCATTCAGTGGATTCCCTATAAAGGCAGAACTCTTTCCTAGCAAGGGCTGTCACCATTTCCCTTCATCCCAGCACAGATCTCCCATCATAGCATGTCTTCCCAACTTTTAGCAGCCAAGCAGATCTGTATCAGTGTTTGCTATTTATCCCATACGGAGCCTGGAATAAACACATCACATGGTATTTCCCCAGCGCGTAGACAGGAGGAAGCTGTTTGCCTGTACGTGACTTTTCAGCTAACCAGTGACCCAAATGCCGTATGCCGTGCTTAGGAACCTCATGTGGATTTGTGACCCTCTTTAGGGAGCTTTAGGTCTGTAAAGACAGTAAACACAAAGTACCTGCGGGTTTTCCATTTGTGAGCTCCATAAGTTTTGCTTGCAAGCTGATCTATGTTGTGTGCATGGGTTAGAAGAAGGTAGAGAGAAAATATGGTACCTGGTTTTGTGTCCATCTTGTAACGCTCCAATCGTGCAATGACACAGAAACAGAGACATTACCTACATAAAAGCCTGGCAAGGTTTGAAAGTTTACACTAAAGGCAAATCAGCAATGCCATTGCTCTTAGGACAGCATGTCTGACCATAATGCTGTGCCTTTGGGCAACTGGTCGTCTCCTGGTTAAAACATGAAAGTAGCTGAGCACACAGGTTATAGTCTTTGATCTTGCTGGGATATACTGCTACAAGTAAATCAAGAATATACTTAAGTTCTTCAGAACACTTGTCCCTAACTTCATATGTTTTAGATAACAGTGTAATATGGCTGCTGGCTTGACCACAATGTTTATTCATGGAGTAAACAAACCTCACCCAAATACCTGTGGAATCCTACTGAGGCAAAAGCATGTAGGATCAATGTATTGGCTCAAATAGGCACTCAGGACACAGTTCTTATTCCTCAAACCTTGCTCCTACCTGCCCAGGCTATGCCAGTACACATATTTTGGGAATTTTTTCATTCAAGACCCAAAAACATTAACGGAAGTTTTGTTTCTAGAAAACTTAGTCAAGCTGACAGGGAAAAGGAAGCAGAGTCTATTGCTTGTCTGGCAAAGCTATCTCTGTGTGAGTTAATTGAGGTAAGATGCACAAATGCCTTCTGGGGCATCATGTAGAGAGGAGTAATTGACCTTCCCACACCTTGGCATACTGCAAACCTAAAAAGGGAAAAGCAAGTACCTCTTCCCCACTGTTTAATTACATTTCTACTCCACCGTGTGTGTCTCTGCCTGCTGCCTTGCCATTCCCCAAGCTCCACTAACCCTCCCCTGCTGGCTGCTATCAAGGCCATGGGAGGCAGGTAGGGAAAATGAAGCGTGTAGAGAGCTCTGCAGCCAAATAGAGCATCAGGAGCTGGGGTGAGAGGAGACCCTGCTTAACGGCCCCTGGGGTTTGCGGCCTTCTGGGAAAGCTGGGCAGGTCCTAGGGAGGGCATAGCGCACCTCTTCACTCCAGCGCTCCCTGCCAGCAGTGCAATGAAGGCCAACAGGCTATAGAAAGCGGAGCTGCCAATGCAGGTAATGGGCATAGCCAGGGAACTGGTGAGGGTTTGAAGAGGATGAATCCCTGGAAAAGCTACCGATGTTCATAGTCTGTGTCGTTAGCACTTGGGGACCTGAAAACCCTTCCCTGTAACGGGGTTATCTCGTTAACTCTGACTGTGCTTAACTTCCACTGAACACCGGGGACAGAAGGACCGCAGGTCCGGGCGGGGTCACGGCCTTCACCAGCACCCCCACGCCTCCTGGAGCATCCACCCCACGGGAAACCCTCTCTCCGACGGCCGGGCCAGGCCCGACAGAACGGGCACCACGACCCCGGGAGGCGGGGGGTGACGGCGGGACACCCGCTGCCCGGGCCGGGCGGGCTGTCAGCGGGGCCGGGACATGTGCAGCGGCGCGGGCGGCGGGGGAGCGGCGCCCCAGAGCCGAGCCGCGCCGCTTCCTGCCTCTATAAATAGCCGTCCGGCCCAACATGTCCCGGCCGCCGCAGCGGCTGGAGCGCCGGAGGGAGCTGCCGTCCTCTCCCGCCGCTTAGCCCGTCCGGAGCGCGGTAAGGGGGCGCCGGGGGGAGGCGGACGGGGCTTCGCTTCCCGCTCTCGGCGAGGCGCGGGGTATGTGCGGAGCTGGCAGGGCCCCAGCGGCGGCCGCGCTGGGGCGGCTCGGCTCGGCAACCCCCGGCCCCGCGGGACGAGCGGGTACAAGGGTCGGGGCGGGCGGCGGCTGCCCCTGCACCGGGAGCCGAGTTTCGCTTCGTGCTTGTTTTCTCTTCCTCTCTTTTCTTCCAGACTGCTCTGTCTCGGGCTGGGACGCGCTTCTCCTGCCTTCCGAAGCCAGGGCTGGGATCCCTCCCTGCTTCCCCCTCGCTTTCCCGCTTTCCCCAGGGTTGGGTGCGTGCCCGGGATGGAGGATGGTGTTGGCCTCCGGATGCAGCCCTCCGTCCCTCTTGGCGGCTCAGACCGTGCCTCTGCATGGGCCTCCGAGGACGTGGCTGGTGGCATCCGTGTCCACCCCTGCTGTGGCACCCTGGCTGTTGTGGCAGGGTGAGGAGACCCACCCTGGGGTCATGGCACACGCTGCTACCCACATGTGTGGCACCCAAGAAGGGTGTCATTACAGTCACTCATGTAGGTGTTTGTGTTGCAGCCTTCCTCCCTCAAGTGATTTCATCTACAGCGGATGTTGAGATGAACCTTGTAGTTAGGCTTTACAATGGAGGCAACCAAAGCAGGTCTATGCCCTGCGAGCTGGCTCCTGGGGGCTTTTTGGAGGCATCAAGTCTGGAAACCTCAAGTAAACAGTCTTAAAGTTTTAGCTTGTCTTCCCCTTTGTTTGCTACTGTAATGGCTGTGCTTCATCTTTTAATAAACACCTTGTGCAGCGCAGGGCTACATCCTTTCTCTGGGAGTAGGTGTTCTTCAGCTGCTACCATGTGCCATGCTCAGGCCTATTATTTAAAACAGAAGTGTTACAAGCACTTGGCTCTGACACTAAGGTGTGCTTCTTCAGGAACCCACTGCGCTACTTTTAAATTGCTCTTTTATTCTTGAAATGTTTTCTCAAAGAGAAGGCTGTAATAAGCAGCTGTTCTCAGTTGTCTTGACCTCCAGAGGATGGACTGTGTGTTTTGCTCGTTGTTCGCACCCTTTTTCACTCTTTCTGCTTTTCCCTCCCTTCTATTGGCCAGCTCTTCCAAGTCTGGTTTGAGAGCACAATGCAGAGTCCTAAGAGGCCATGTTAAAAAGAAAGAGGTGCTGTCAGAGTCTGGCCTCTGCATGTTGCCCATAGTGTGCCCTGCTTGGGAGCCTTCGATAAAGGCAGGAGGGAGGGCAGCGCTGCTGTGGAGAGACCCCTCTGGCAGCACACCTTTCCCAGCGCTGTGGAGCACGAGACAGGCTGAGCTGGTGTGTACTTTCCCCTCTGCTGGAGTGGGCAAGGGGAAGGAGCATGTGAGGAGGAAATACAGCTGTTCCAGAGCACTTCTGCCCTCTGTGCGGCGGGAGCATGTGAGGGGAGGACAGGCGCAGAAAGGGAGGTTCAGGAAGAGAACATGAGAGAGAATCGGGGGATGACAGAGGAGAGATACAAGTGGAGAGGAGAAGCTTTTTATATGTGCTTTATAAATGCTGTTTAAAGATCTGATTAGCTAGGGCAAGAGCAAATATCCTGAAAATCCAAGATTGTTATCTTGAGTCCCTGTTATTGTCCTTCCAGAAAGCACTGCTTTTCATTCCTCAAGTATTATCTGTGCCTTTCTGCCTCACTCTTTTAGGTTCTTCAGCATCCTCTGACCTCAAGCCAAGCAAGACGTTGCCCTCAGCATCTGCCTGTCAAATGTGTAGTTCTCCGTGTTGTACATGAAATTACTATTTCCATAGTTGGTTAAGGCAAGTTTCCGAGGAATGTGGAGTGAGAGGCATGCCAGTTCCTGTGGTTGGCTTTGACTGGAGTGTGAGCTCCTTGGGACAGGGGCTGTACCCTCGAGGCTGCAGTTACTCTACACATTACCCTTGGTATTTCTGGGATTTCTGCCTCCTTTCCTGTCCCTCCCACCCCTCTCTCATCTCTTGTTGCTGCTCACCTGTTCCTCCCCCTGTGCTGTGGCTCATTGTTGGGGTTGTGTTGTAAACCAAATTGCTGAAAGATTCAGCAATCTGGGTTTAAAATCTCTGGAAAAGGAGGGAGGCGAGGAGGAGCAGCAGCTACTCCTTCTGTCTGTACAGAAGTCCCCTATCAGCTCTGTTGCCGCCTCTCCGCTACCTTGCTTTGAGACCACACCTCAGCAAATGGGAGTTAAAACAGTTGAAGCTCTCTGGCTGTGTCCTAACTTCTGCTGCTGCCTTAGTATTTTCCCTGAAATTACACTTTTAACTTTCTACAGCATTAGTTTTCTCTCTAAATGGTATAAGGTAGCAAGGTGCTGTCTTTGGGGGCTGTGTTGCTACAAGACTATTAGAAGACTATAAGACCTTGTTCTTTTCTCTCCTTTTTTTTTTTTTTAAGAGAAACAGAATTATCACAAACTTGTACCAGGCCATTACTGCTTTTATTCATAGAATCATAGAATAGTTAGGGTTGGAAAGGACCTTAAGATCATCTAGTTCCAACCACCCTGCCATGGGCAGGGACATTCATGCAGCAGAGTCAGAATTGAGAGTGTGCATGTAGAAAAAGGTATTAGCTACAGAAGGAGCCATTTCCCACCTATGACAGCAGGCATGACCTTTACATCTGATGACCTCCAGACCCTGTTCAGTGGAGAGGCCACTGAGGAGCACAAGTAATGCTAATCCCGCTGTGAGGGGAACATGCTGCTGTATTGCTTTCTGTTACCTACGGTTCATAGCTCTAACAGTTACTAGTTTTCTGCCTTGGCTTGCATAAACACTATGCTTTTTTGGAGGGAGAAAAGAGTGTGTGTTGGTGTTGTCTGACACAATGTGACTCAAGGATGGGAATTTGTAGGTTTCCTTTGGAGATGCAGATGTTGTTCTTAGTGTATATATACAATTCAGTAAAATGTCTTTGTGCAGCAGCCTTTAGAAATGTTCTGTGCTTTTAACTACATTGAATCCCCACCTGGATAACGGGCTAATATATAGAAACCATAAGAAATAGTGATGCAATGGAGAAGGGAGGGTTTCTTTAAAGTTTATACTTTTGCATGGTAAAAATATCTTAATTGTGGCTTCACAACAATGAAGTCTTCTATGATTCAAATCTAATTAAATGGTTTTTTGTTCTTTCTTGTGACTTCTCTTATGCTTGGCTCTGATGTGGATACTTTCTCGTTGTCTTTGTGTGGTGCACTAATACTTGATCTGTTGGATCTGTTATAAAAAGGGGGTTTCAAGTATCTTGGTTTGAAATCCATGGTGCTAACTGTATTTGAGTATGGGTAGGGAGAGCATTCTTTCTATGGGGAGACAGTTAAGTTTTGGGTTGGTAGGACAGGTCTTGGTAGTACCAAAGATGATGGTGGTTGTGGTCACGAATCTTCAGGGTGGCTGTTTTGTCTGCCATTGGGTGTGGAGTTAACACCTACTTGTTGTTTAGTCTTTACTTCAAAGATGTATATGGAAATCTGTCTGTTATTGAGTAATAACTGCTGAACTGTTAGTTGGCAAAGAGCCTAAAAACAAGATTATTAAAAGCTAAATTCAGTAAAGGTGCCTAGAATTATGCTTCTGCTTCTAAGTAGTGGAAGGTTTTGTTTTAAACTATTCTGGACACTTGTGGTGACCAGTATGATAGCAGCGTAATGCTGTCATGTAGCACCAGCTACATGCATATATATGTCTAGATATCTGAGGAGGAGGAAGGGGAAGGAAACTGACAAACAGTTTACTACTCTAGTACTCTGTTGTGATTCCCTGCAAGCACTGCCCTGCTGCTGCTGAGTTGTAAGTGAAATGTGAATTGGGAAGAGATTGTTTTTTTTCAGTGAAAATAGCCCTGAGCATCAGGGCTCCAAAAGATCCTGCAGCCGCTCTGAATTCGGCCTTGGAGGCACGCAAGTCTGAAAGAGCAGCTGTCCTTGGGCCTCATCCAACCTGGTTTACAAAGATCAGTGAAGAGTGTCTCTAAGGCTGGAGATGCAAGTGGCGAGGGAGCAGTTTTGTCTAAATCTGAGAGATCAAAGGAGTTCTGAATAGAAAGTTTTTCCTTATTCCTGGAAGGAGATAAACGGGAAGGAGTAGTTCAAGAGTCTGTTTTGTAACACTTAACTCTGCAGTAACCTTGCTAGTGTTCTTCTACATTTGGTTCCAATTACACCTAAGTTGCTTTGGAGTTAAAATGTATAATTTTGTAACTCCTTAAACTAATAATGCTGCAGAAGTAAAAGTTCCTAAGATTTAAGCTATTTGTGGCATCCCTGGTCTTAATCATTTCAGTGTGTGTAGCTCCTGCTGTTTCCTTCCTGGGAGTAAGTCCATGTGGAGGGCCTTCCTGTCCTCCAGTGCATGTTTTCATGAGAGCTTTCCTTCTCATTTGAGCTAAGCTTGAGTACATATCTCCTGCTGAAGAAACTACAGGATATTCTTTAATGGGAAGTAATATAGAGGTTAAAATAAACGCTGTTAGCAGTTTCAGCAAGCCCAAAATAGCCTGTGCATGTTTCTCTTGTGATAACTTAAGGAAGTGGGGTGATTCCCTCTTCCTCCATCTCTTTAATGTTTTTGGTGAATGCTGTGCTTTGGTGCTGAAATCCTCTTGTTATGAAGAGCAGACGATGTGGAGCAGGCTTCTCTGAACTTTCATGGACCCTGACTTAACACGACCAGAAATGAGCCCTAAGAAGAATGTATTCCTCAGCAACTTGTACTGCTTTCTATGAAAATTGCCTGTAAGGTCCTTGATGGTGAGGGTGGCTAACAACTGAAACTGATTGTACAGAGAGATTGTGGAGTCTCTGCCTTTGGAGATGGTCTATAAACTGGACTGGACAAGCCCAAGCAATCAGCTTTAAGCCAGGTTAGCCATGCCCTGAACCACAGGAGACCCAGTGGTTCCTTCCAGCTGGCTGTATGTTGTGTTTTTGCATTAGTTGATAAGTATGGCTGCTTTTGTCTGCCCCCAGAACACCTGGGAATAAAAGTGGTCTCAAAACATCCAAAACTGGCCTTGAGGACTCTGAAGAAAGATTTCAAAAGTTGGAGTACATGGAGAAGCTTAGTGTGAGGAACTGACTTTGCCCAAGTCTCATAGCAACAGGTCAGTAATAGTGTTGGGAGAGGATCACAAATCTCCGGACTGGTGGATTAGTGGCTTAGTAGCTAAAAGATGTTGTCTGTATGCATAAACCCATCTCCTTTTCCTACTCAACTACTTTCAGATCACTGTACAATAGAGACTCCTTTTCCCTTTGAGACCTTAGGGGGGGAGTGTGTGTGTGTGTGTGTTTTAGTTTGGGTTTTTTAGCACTAAAGAACAGTTTATTGCATTGACTTTTTTTCAGGAGACACTGAAAACATCAGATCTGGAAAAGAATTTGGTGAAATAAAGACAAGAGCTGCAAAGGAAATTTTTAGAAAGTGATGTTATTCCCAGTTTGCTGCATAACAATTAATCACTTATTTTTAAGAGAGGAGAGCAGAGGAAGCTGCACGCTGAATCCAAGCTTGAATCTCTCTTTGTTTGAAAAGGAAAAAAAAATCACTTAAACTTTTCAAAATCTGGAAGCTAAGAAGAGCACAGATCAGCATTTTAAAGAGTACCATGGAAGGAGTTAAGCTGCGAGTTAACTGCATCTGTGTTTCAAATCCAAGTGCTATGAACAAGGCACCATTCAGACCTTCGGTTATAAGTTATGCTGAATTTGTTAAGCTGTGTTTGTTTGGATTCAGTGGAGAGGAGAAAAAGAAAATCATGGCAGATTTAAAAAATCATTACTCTTCTTTTGGTAGCTTGGTTTTGAAGTGGTGAAGCAGGGTTCTCCTTTGCTGTCTCTCTTTTTGTCTAGCACTTATGCAGGTCATCTGCTAACTATTAGCAGCTGCGAAGCTATGGAGTTGCATAAGCATAACTAAAAGTCAGTGGAGCCTTGAATCATTCAGCAGATCTGTCTATCACTTGCTCGCCACAATAACAGATCAGTTTTGTAACTCCCTTGACATGGGTATCTAAATACTAAGAAGGCATCAGCAGGCGTGGAAAGTTGGGAAATCCTGTAAGTCATAAAAATCGGATAGGATAATGTGTCATTTCATTGTTGCCACAACCTGTTGTCCAATTATACATATGTGTTGCTGCTCTGTGGAGAGAGCTGTGTGTCAGAGTAATGCCCTGTAGCAGCTGAGCGTGCCAGCTACATAAAGCTGAATTGTCTGGGCAGCTTTGCTTGGAAGATAGGTATGGTTGCTATGCCCGGCTGCAGTGGAAGCAAGACAAGTGTGAGTGGTTGTGAATGTATGCCGAATTAGCCATGCTTGTTGATGTGACTGAATACAACAAACTGTCTTAAACATTAGAAAAGGCATCTTTACAATGGGACAGGTGTAGAGCTGAGAACTTGGGATTTCTTGGCAAGAGAAATAGCTGCAGTACATATGAGAGTGTGCTGGCAAGGACAGCCCAAGGCTGGCAGGTCCAGACTGCCCTCAGGTTTATGACACTGCAGGATTTGGTTAGCAGAATGAATTTCTTCCCACTGAACCTATGTGGAACTTAATCTCTTGTAGGTCAGAGCATTAAATCATAGGCTATGTAATGAATTTTCTGATCCAGACTCCGGTTTAGTTTTCAGATATTTGTCTTATCTTCTCTTTTGCTGGTTTAAAGATCTCCATAGGTAAGCGAGACTGTGAAAGTGTAAGTGCAGTGTTATCAAATGTGCAAAGTACAATCCTTAAAATACTTGTTCTTGGGAATTAAGAAGGTAAAATGAGCTTCAGCAGGCACAGTGCCCATCCAGAGCAGTCTGAGCACCCAGTGGCTCAGAACTGTGCCCTTGCCCCTATTTGAAGAAGTGAAAGAGGAGTTTACCTGAGCTTCCACTTTTATTTTCTTGAAGCACTGATGTGAGCAGTTAAGTTTGAGAGCTGCTGCCCTAGATCAGGGGTGTCTCTGCTATTTCTGCTGGGAACAACAGATGGTGCCTCATTAGCTCACCTCACTGGCAGGCCCTGAGAATAGTGGGGCATTATAGCCACCCTCAAATTGCCCTGGTCCCTGAGGAAAGATATAGGTGCTTGGAGGCAGCTTGCAAACTCCAGCTGCTGAGATAGCACTGCGGAGCTGTAAGAGGGTGGTGTGAATGGGTAACCTTCCTTTTTATGAGTAGCTTAAACAGGATGGTAACTGGTTTTGTGACTAGCATTAGCTGGGTAGGTTCTTAATAGAAAGACATGGATGATGGAAGATATGGGGATAGGGAGTGCTTATTCTTCCCCTCAGCTCCTACCTGAGGAAATGTTCCTTAGCTAGTAATTCAAGGATACTACCTTCACACTTTTGGATCAGTTTGGTGTGCAGTTTGACAAACACAGACATCATTAGCTGTGCAGTACTAAGCTCTACCGATAGTCAGTCCACTCTTCGATTAACCCCAGCTCATCAGTCCTTCCTTGGCCATCATGTCAGTCACTTCTCTCCTTGCATCCTGATTTACCCTATAGTAACTGACCCACTTTGCCTAATACATTTCTAAAAGTGGTGGGTTTGGTGGTTTGGGTTTGTTTGGGGTTTTTTTATTTTTTCCTGGCATGGAAATACAAAATTGAGAATTTTGAATCTTGCTTTCACATTTGAAGCTACTGAAAACAGTTCTTAATGGAAGTACTAAATGTAAACCGTAAAGGGTGTTGTGTGTTGCATTATGTTGTAAGTAAACAAACCACGTGCTCATACACATAAGTGAGCTTGCATGATTTGATGTATAGGTCTCTTTATACGTACCTATGGTCAGATGCTCCTTGTTTTTCATGTGGTCATCCATCTTGTCTTTGATTTTAAGACATCTGAGATCGCAAATGCGTTTGACAATACAATTTCTATTCCAATGGGATGAAATGAAAAATCAAACAATAGCAGTGAGGTAGTAAGGGAGGTGTGCAATATGCCTGTTTTGGTTTTAGAGAGAGTGCTATCCATCTGAGGCCACAGAGGCAACACCTACCAGTATATCATTGTTCCTGTCTGCAGATTGCATTTTCAAACCACCACAGGCTAATACTACTTTGAAACTGAGAGAAAGATATTCCTTGAAAGTACAACTCTGCCAGTCAATAGTTCTGGTGGCATCTTGGAACCTGAAGCTCCCAATGGCAGCGGACAGCCCCAAAACTTTATTTTACTAGGCAACAACAAACCACATGGAAATAGTTGTCCCTTGGACCTTCCTACTGTATCTTCAAATACAAGTTCTGCATTGGATCTGAATAGGTGGCTTAAGGAGGGACAGAAAACTTGTTTCATGGCACAACTTGCTTTAAATAGATTATTCTTAATTGAACTGACTTGTATCCATTGGCTGTAAACAAACTTCTTGTCTTGTTTAGTTTTCATTTTAAGGCTATGCTTTTCAAAGCAAAGCATCTAACTCTGAACAGTTGCTGCATACTTAAACTTACTTGTTCCCTTAAGTGGAATCTGAGCAACATTTACTTCCTCATTTATTGGTTATCCTTTCCTTAAGCAGCTCTCTGCAGGGTTGTTGTCACCAAATTTTGTTCTATCTTTTGCTTGTTTCATTTGTGTATCCTTAAAGATTGCATGCTGACAGGAGTCAAGAGGAAGACAAATTAACTTGAGCTGCCGTAGGAAACTAGAAAATGAAGTGTTCTATAACTGACAAACTGCTTGAGATGACTGGAAAAGTTCCCTCTTTATTCGTCTAAAATGTGCCAGTTGTTTAGCAGAACATCCCTAATAATGTGAGTGAATTGCAGGGTAAAACCCAGTTTGATGTCATCATATGCAGTACTTAGAACACTGAGGGGATTTTGTGCTTCCAAGGGAAAGAACTGTCATTGTTGTCTTCTCGTTTGTGTTACCTTAAAAGTTCCTCAAGAAAGTTTCCTCTTAGGAGGAATAATGGAGTTTATACTTGCTTACAGTAAGGGTGGTATATGACTGCTCTTTTTTGCTTAGAATGAAAGCTTTTATTTGTCTCACAAATACGTTTGTTCACTGTCCACTCACTAATGGGAGAGACTGATGAGGCATTAATGAAACTACGGTAACAATATCACATGGTGTGTAATACCTCAGCATTTGCAGGTTCCAAGGCCTTTGCTCCAGACCGCCCGTTGTGAGGTATGGAGAGGAGCAAATGAAAATAGAATGGGAAAACCCTGCAAGAAGAGAAAGTTAAAAGATAAGTAGTGTATTTTCACCTTCTTCCCTTTATATAGACTTTATATAGACATCAGGAAGTGTTCCACTGCTATTTCTTAGCTAGGAATGACTGAAGAGTGAGAAGACACATACATCCACATAAAAAACACTGTACTAGCAAAAGGGCTGGTAGGCACAACCCTGAGTCTAGTCCTGCCCTTGATGTAAGATTGCTGAGGAGGATCAGTGCTGAGAAGAGACTAGCGGAGCAGGATTGCTCCAGGCAAGGTCAGAACAGCACTTCCCAAGGCTTTGCTCTAGGCTGTTTTCCATTAGGTTTCTGGAGGTGTTCCCTCTGTTCTCTGGTGGACACTGCTGGTTAGTTTTGGAAATCATTATCCTGAAGGTAGGATCATTCTTTCTTCTGCTTTATAGCTCCAGTGCCCTTGTGACATCATCTGAAGTCTGGGGAGATTACTGAGATGTGACTACTGGGAAGGAAAAAAAACCCCAGAGTATCTGCAAGTATGTTTGATGCAATAAACCTCACTTCTGTCCAGTGAAATTGTCACATATTGCAGTCTCACTTCTCTGTATTTAACTCTGCCATGTTCAAGTCCTGGTTTCTTCATTTCTCAATGGAGCAAATGCCCCCGGTATCATTGTCATTTTCTGTAATGTGCATAAGTGCAGGATCTCAGACCCTCTCTCTGAGGATAATGGCAAGGATAAAATAAGGGGTGTTTTCAATAGCTCTTAAGGATATAATTATGGAAATAGCCTCATGGAAAATGAGAGGTCTTCAAAACCACTGCTCCCGAGAGTGACATGAGGTGCTGGCTTTGGCATTAAGAGTGAAAGAACAGTCCTTGTCCCATTTAGCAGCAAAAAGCTTGAAGTTAAATGTCACAAAGTTTACTTAAATCCAAACTATTAACATCGTGAAACCTCAAATAGGTATAAATAGCCTTTATCACAGCTGGTGTAGCTGAGCCCCTGCTGGCAGCACGTAGTGACAGGGAAGCGGCTGAAGCCTCCCGCAGTGTGTGGGGATGCTTCAAGACATTGCCAATGACAGACAGGGAGTATCAGCTCATAATTCACCCCCTATGGGGGACCACGCCAGGATGTGCTGGCTGTGCTGGGACATGGCCCACAGACCAACTGGAAGCATTGGGCTCTACCAAAATGTCCGTGACTAATATTATCACCTCCCTCAAGGGGCCCATGCTGTAGTCTCTCCCTTACTCTGGGGCAGCCACAATTTTTCAGGTTGAGCAGGAGGGTTTTAGGAGGCCCCTGATGCTTTCCTCTGCACAGTTCTCTTAGGTCACTGCTGCAGTGCAGCCTCGCAGGGGAGCCAGCCAGCTTTGCTGACTAGTCCATAAATTGGACTGTAAGGCAAGTCTACTCTGTTAGCAGCAACTTTTCAGACAGCCATGCTTCAAAATACAATGGAGCAGAGGTTTTCTACTGTGCATAGGTAACACCCTCAAGGCTATAAACCATAGACCTAGCTACATGTTTAATTATTCTGTTCTCTGAGTATGTGGCCTTTTGCTAATGGGAAAGAAACAAAGCACGTGTGGAGTGGGATAGAGACAGATGCAAGTTCTGTTATATTCTTGTGTGAAACTTCTGCTAATGAGGGAGACCTGGTGCCAGACTGCTTCAAGTCAGAATATCATACTAATGCCTACACTCTCAATCTCAACCCGCACATTTGAGACTTATCCTGATTACCAATTCCCAAGCATGTTATGGGAAGTTGCATAGCCAAGGCATTGGGGGCCCAGCTCCTTTTACTTGTCTAACTGTGGGGACAGCACAGTGACCCCAGAACCTTTTGAGGCAGAGCTGTTGCTTTATGTCCTCCAGGAGCAGTCTCCTGCAGTTTCAGCAGCTGATGAAACCAGGTTTTGATGATTGGCAATATAGGTAATTATATTTCTGCATTGGCAGTTTATCTCTGAGCCAGATGAGCTGTGACTAAACATTGCTTTCTATCAGATTTAGCATAGCCTGAGTGCAATGAGCCAGTAATCCCAGATCTGCAAGACAAAAGTTCCTGCTTAAAATGGCACTGAATTACTTCCATGCTGAAACCCATCATGAAGTAGTCAGATTGTGAATGAGCATTGAAACTGTTCACTGATGGCTAATGAGTGATCCTTTCAGACCAGGGCTAACACTAGGCATAGTAGTGCGAGCAGTCTTGCTTGAATGTGCCCCATGCAGCTACCGCATACATGTGAGTGACATGTAGGATGTCTCAACAGGGCTGAATTTTTTTCAGTGTCTAAGGAAACTGAGACCTTTAGCCTCCAAGACTGTCATCCGGATGTTTTTCATTGTCCCTGCAATTCCCTGTTCCTTTTTTTAATTACTGCCCTCCTAAGTCATAGTAATTGCATAGACAATTAAATGAGAATGTGGTGTGCATTGGATATACATATTCTTACCATGAGCCTCTCTTTCTCCTGATTATTTCTGGTATACTATTGTTTTCAATAAATATTAATGAAAGAAAAAACACATGCTCTGATCTTGCACATGATCTGATCTTGCTCACCTTACTCTGGTGTAGTTCCAACCTTAGTATGGAATTGCTGGCACTTGCACATAAGTAAGGAATCAAAGATCTCACCCATTAGACAGCGGAAAAGCTACTTCTCTTTTATAATTGCCCAGCAAGCATGCACAGACTCAGATCCGTGGCTATATTTGGCGTTCAGATATTCCTGATGTGGAATATACCACCCATGGGAGGAATGCAAGAAATGGACTAAAGTTCCCACTCATAGGGACTTATTTTCTATTGGAGGAGAGTTCATGAGCTTTGCATAGGATGCTCCAACTATGAAATACTGTACAGCTTTTTTGTCTCCAATGACATTGTGCCAATATATGCTCCTGTATTACCCTGCATGTAGCTATCTCCCTCTCTATTTTCTACCCAATCACAAATTTTCAGTCCTTCCAGTATGAATATTCAGGATGTAAAGGAGAAATAAACGAAGTAGAAGTAACAGCTTGAAACTGTATGGCCCATGTCAGATAGAAAATTGCTCTTGTTGATGAATATTGGGTTTGTGGCTTTAAAATATGTGCATGTTGGTACATCATGATTCCTAAGGTGTAGATTGCTTTGTTCACGTCCTTATACATATGTGCGTATACGTACAAAAATACTGATTGGAAGTTTGAATATAAAGTAGTATTTGAATTTAAGTGTGATCTTCTAAAAACGGTTGATGTTTCCTACTGTAATAACAAAGTATATAAAAATTCTTCATCAAATTGTTCAGATCTGAAGCTTTGTAAACTTTAAGACTCAGGCTAATGCTAAAGACAAATTGCTCAATAATAAATGTGTTTTATTATCACCATCATAGCAATGCTTATATGTTGAAAAAGGTACTTTGAGACTAGGTATGCCATTGCCACAGTATAACAAGCACTGCGCTAGAAAAACAGGCAGTTTTGACAGGCAAAGTGTTGAAAGCACTCTTTGGAAAGATAACATACATTGTTTCTTATGTTGGTGGACTTGTTAAGAAATCCCATACTTTGATCAGGTCAAAAAGAAACTGTGTTTCAAGGTTATTGTATAAAAATATAAAAAATTAGGGTTTATGTGAAATTAAGTATTGTAAGCAATGACCAGCACTGTTCCTTTTATTAAAACTTCTTTTTTGGTTCCTGAGAACATATTAAGGTGGTTAGAAATATCTATAATGGTACGAAGGGATTTCTACGAAGATAGAAATCTATCTTATGATACGTATCATAATACATGAGCAGTGCAGAACTTTTCTTCAGGAGTCTGTTAATGTCTGTGTTACTGGGACAGGGAAGACAAGTAACTTGGAGAGCAAGGTTTGTCAGTTCAGTACTATTCAAGTTCTTAGTAATGGCTCTTATTTATGTGGCTGTCCTCTGAATGGGTAGCCTGTGACTAAAGCCAAGGGTGACAGCTGAAAATGTAATGTCTCATATGCACAAAGCTGTGTACAGGATTTTTGTCCCAGAGTTTGTGGGTTTGGGTTTTGTTTTGCTTTTTTTTTCTCCTGGTTTCAGACAAGGCTGGAGCAGAGTGAAAACTCTTCATCCTCCATGTACATGTCAATACAGAGAGGGAATTTGCCAGGGAACTTTTGACCATCGTATTTTGTTCATGTCCTGGATGAAGGACAAGATGGATTTGGTTTTATCTGGTATGATTCTCCCACCCCCAAGGCACATGTTAGTATATCATTGTTCTGAAGAAGCACAGTGGGCAACATTAAATATTTAGATCCCTCTCAGAAGCCACAGAGATGCCACCAGGATACCTACCTCTACATCACACATGCTCTAATTCACCCCAAACACCCACTGCTTACTAATCTTCAGCCCCTGTCTGTGCCGATAATGAGCAAGAGGAAATGGAAACAGCAGGGATTATATGCTACTGAGAAGTCCCAGTTTCCAGGCCTGGTTGTAATTCTTTCAACAAACTCTTGCCGACTGTGCTCCTGCTTTGAAGTTTGAACACCTCTGTATTAGTGCTTGACTCCGGTGATTTGGCAAACAGATTTGGGGTTTGTTCTTTTGTAGTTGCATATTAGCAGCTCCACACGACGGCTTACTCCTGCGCTCACATGTGTTGTCCCGCTTGAGGCCAAGAGCAGTACAAATCATTTTACCCAGTCACTGAAATATTAATTGCTCATATTTGCTGGTGACAGGTACCAGATAGGAAACAGTCCCCACCATATCCACTAGTGTGTGTGTGCGTTGTCTTAGCCATATCAGTGAAGTGGCTGAGTTTCTGTGTAATGAATACATAGGGCCTATTTTTATAAGGCAAGTGGAATGTGTGGGTTTTGAATGCTGGGGTTCAACATGCTCTGTTAGCCTGGGTCACCATGTCTGGTAAACTCAAATGTGCCGATGTAAGGTAGTGATGTTTCTAACCTAAACCAAAAATCTCAGAGCCTATGATTGCCTTTTTAAACCTGTAGCCCAGGAGAGCAAATTATTTGTGTAAATCGATTTACAGCTGTGTCTATTAACATCCCTGTGCAGCTTGTTATCGCTGCTGGGGTGGTCCTTTATCCATAAATCAAACGCTGTTTGATCTCGTGGCAAGTGAGGGGAAATCGCTTCACTGTCTTAAAAACAACCCGTGCCATCTGCAGGGTTACCAGCACATGTCTCCATTAGGTAGCCAAGTGTACATAAAGAAGAGCTTCAGGTATGCTTTCCACTCAGTTGATAGAGATGGGTTTATCTTGTTTATGTAAAAGGTGAGATACAGCATTGCTTATTATGTGATAAACCAACTACTTCTAAGTAAGACTAATGCCAGTCAGCAGATCTCTCATCTGTTACAAGCATGGAGAAGTAAGTGGTTTGTTTAGAAGACAGAATTTATCAGGCTACAGATGTTTCCTTCATGTCTTAATGGTCCATGGTCAGAGCTGACAGAGCTCTGGTGTCTGTGGTGGCTCAGCAAACCCTGCTGTGACAGAGCAATGTGGATATGGTTGAGTCCCCCCCCCAGCGTCACACAGCTGCCTTTGCTGTCCCTTCTCTGTAGCCCCACTGAAGGGGATGCCAAGGTGCTGCTGCACTCTGAACTTGGCTGAAGCAGCACCGTGGGAGGCTGTTTTCTTTGGGCATAGCTTAAAAGCAGCGGGGAGACTGCTGTGAGTTACCTGCTGGGTGAACAAATTCCTCCCATCTTGAGCAGCCCTGAGTGCCTGGGGGGGTTATAAAAGTACATTTGCCCCACCAGTGACTCCCAAGTACAGCTCTGGCATGGTCCAATGTAAGCAGCTAAGTCCTCACATGGAGGCTGACACATTAAAAGTGACTTTATAAACATAGCCCCTTTTTAAAACGGATAGAAATAACCCATCTCTTGTGAGGGATTCGAGCTGCCTGAAAGCCCCCGGGTGAGCAGCTGAGGGGAAGACAAAGAGGCAGTGTGCTGAGAGCAAACATGGCCACTTCCTGAACTCTTCAACTTCCCCTCAGTGCCTCTGAAGCTTGGGGTCCAGCATATCGTGTCTCTGCACGCTTACTGAGGGGAAAATGTTTTAGCTGCGTGCATCTCACAGTGCTCTCAAGTGTCTTCCAGTGTCAATAATACCATTTGGCCAAAACTTTGCATGGGGCAGAGCAGGTGCATCTGCGGACATGTGTTTGCACATCCTCTCCTGTTGCAGCCGCAGGAGCTCGGATGTGCCTGCACAAGTAGGCGTGTGTGCACCCAAAGAGGGTGATGCAAAAGCACCCATTTTGTGGGCTGGTCTCTTCTGTATTTCCTTTTGTGTGGGTATCCTCTGTGTGTTTACACATAAAATACATCTTTTACTAGATGGGTGTGATTTGTTCAATACTTAGCCGCTGCTCTGTGAAATCCTGTTGTTTGTCACTGCCTCTTTGCCAGAGGTCACTACTCCTGCATCTCTGTGGGTAGGAGGGGTCATTGAAAAGCATTCGTACTCAATTTCCAGCAAAACCAGTCAGATTATTGTAACAGAGAAGAGTTATTGGAACCAATTTGGCTTGTTTAACAGTGGTAAACTAGTGAGCAGTTGTAGGAAGCCCCAGAGCAGCAGATGGGGAGGATGCTGCTCACAATACTGATGTCTTCATCTGGAACAGTTTAATTTAAAAGATGACAGTTTTAGTGGAAACCTCACAATTTACGTAGAAATTGCATAGAATGCGTCAACCAGTGGGCACAGAAGCAGCTCCTGTTGGTTTGCTCTGGGCCTCTTGCTGTAAGCTGTGGTTCTGTGTTACAGCCTGGGTAGGAGCAGAACCAGCTCCATGATAGCAGTTGTCACCTGCTGCCTGAGAGTGAGAAAAAGAAAACAAAACTAACTCACTTATGAACACTAGATCAATTCTTCAGTACAGTCCTGAGACAGCTGCGGGGCATGGTGGGAGAAATGCATGACAGCCATAAACAAGTGTTGCTGCTGAAAGCTTTGCAGCCCAAATGTGCAGCATCTGCCTGTTTGCTCACTCTCTTCCTGCCTTCAGGTTCTTCACACCCACACTTGGGTGCAGCTAAATCCAATCAGTGCCTCAGCACAGATGTTTGCAATCAGTTTCCAACCCCTCTGGCAGTGTAACCCATCCACCCTCACTCAGTCCTTGTCAGGCTGATCAGTGCCTCAGGCATTGGCTGTTGTTATTTCAACTCTCACTAAATAAAGGGACATCTAATTGATCTCCACCCCCTTCTTTAGCCTTATTGAAGGGTATTTAACATGCTCCACATGGAGCATCTTCCAGCAGAGCAGTGTGTCCTTGCTAATCCTGGTAAGATCATTCTTCCTCTCCTCTGATATGGTAGTCTTCAAACCTGAAAGATATATGGATACACCTTGATGCAACTCAGAAGAAAACCTCTACTCTTCTGAAGTAATAAACTAGTTTTCACAGGACTCAAACTCCTGTGGAAGCTGTTTGCTATACAGTGAGGCACTAGTACAGGTTGCCCAAGGAAGCCATGGCTGCCCCATCCCTGGCAGTGTTCAAGGCCAGGTTGGATGGGGCTTTGATCAACCTGGTCTAGTGGACAGTATCCCTACCCATGGCAAGGGGTTGGAACTGGATGATCTGAAGGTCCTTTCCAACCCAAGCCATTCAGTGATTCTATATACAAATTAAAAATATTTCTGAAAACTGGTGCTAACTGCATCTATTCAAATACATCAATTCATTGCCATTCTGAAAACTTGGTAGGCAAATATCCTTGAACTGAAATTTCCCCCGCCTGCAGTGTAGTTACACTCTCCTCTATTGCATTTGTTTCCTCTTTAAAAGAGGGGGGGGCGCTGAGCATACTGTAACAGAATCACATTCAGTGTTTGGTAGTAATACAAAGAAATAGTACAAAAATGTCCATTGAGTCATGGAGTGACTCAGAAGGCAATAGAGAGCTCTTTGGCCATGCAGAAATGTCAGCATAAGAGCAGAAACCTCTTAAACACACTGTAAGGGACGGATAATTTCTTCATCTGGTTTTACCGAGTAAGTGAAGTGAGTCTCGCAAGGTGCAGTGGGGAAGTGCCTTGTCACGTGCTGCTCAACAGGAAATGAGATTGAAGCTACTGGGAAAGTTTAGAACTGGGCGACCTCCGACAGATTCAAACAGCACAGGTTAGTTCCCTTGGAATGTCTCTTTAACCATCCTACAGCGGTTCTGCAAATGTATTCTCCCAGTTTTTTGGCAGGGGTGGGTAAGCAGTGGTGTATATGGCAGTTGTGTTAGCAGTGGGTGATCTGGGCTTTCAGAGCAGGACTGTATGGGGCAACAATAAGAAGTTCATCTGTAAGTTAGCTTGGTTTGTCAGAAGCTAGGAGCCTCTCTTGCTTTGCTGTACAATGGCAGTGTGGACCTGAGTCACATTAGAAGTGTGAATGAAGTCTTCTCCATCATGTTAAGACTCTCATATAATGAGCAAAGGGTCTGGATTTTGAAGTGTCAGTGTTTATAAATACCAGAGAGTGCTTTTCCAAGCACAGGTTAAACTTACTGACTGTAGTGAGAACTGTACTTTATCTGCTTCAGCTGTACCATGTATATAGCTGTTCTGTTTAATTTTACTGGTGTAGACTCTTTTGGTTTTCTCTCATTTCTGATAATTTCTGTTGAGGAATTCCATCCCAGCTTTTCTCTGCTGGAAGGTTTTGGCTTGGGAAAGCACTGTATTGGGGATGAAACAGCACCAGTTTGGTGCTGGAAAACTTGGGAGCTCTCAGAGTGAGGCTGTTTAATGGGATGTACATTTTGTATTCATGCACAAAACCACATTCATTACTTTTAAACATTACTAGGCAATTGGTATTAATTAAAAATGCTGAATGCAAAATTAGGAGTGAAAGTTACAAAGAAAATAAACTTTAAGAGGATAAAACGTAGAAGATAGTAGTAGTTGTAGTGCTGCACAGGGCCTGAACTAAAACCAGATACTAGCAGCGTTGGCACATGTGGTGCTGGGAGAAGGTGGTGGGAAGAGGAGGTAATGGCAGCGCAGCCTGCCCAGGTAGCAGTGGTGGAAGCAAAGGTGCTTGCTGTGTTCAGTATCCCTTGCTCCCTAGGCAGGGTCACAGCTTGCAAGGTGGATGGGCTTGGACAGTGGTAGTGGCAGAGATCTAGCATGAAATACAGGTGTTGGGAATGACAGATGCTCTACCTAGGGCATGCCAGACATTAAAATCAGAGATTTGAGTGTCAGGCAAGTGTTCCTAAAACTGCCTGTGCTTCTTCCTAAGTATCTTTTTCTATATTTCCTGGATTCTGTAGAAAAGCAGGTTAAGTTGCACTGCTGTTTTGCTCTCTTCATGCCTCTGAGTGCATTCATTCTGATCTCAGCATAGAAACACCTACATAAAATGAGCGCAGCAGCTCAGGAAGGACTGGGCTGCATGAGCTGGAAAGTCCTCGCCTCCTCCTGCCCAGGGAGATGGATGCTGGGTCTGGCTCTGCTGCAGGGTGCTGAGGGTCTCAGCAGTTTGGGAATAGGAGGGCCCTGTTTCTGGGCAGTAAACAGCTCTGTGGCTCTCACACTCTGCAGCATTTGCAGAGCTTGCTCTTATGTTTTGAGCTTTGGAGTTTTACGTTCAGAAGGCTCTGGCCTTAGCTGGGCTCCTCTGCTTCTGTAGAACTGTCAGGTTTCACAAAAAAAAGCCAAGGTTCTGCCCCAAATCAGCCTTACTGCTTTATTAGGGTTTATGGCCTTCACCAGAGCACTGTGAAACTCAACTCTGACTAAGAATGTGATTTAAAAGCAATTTAGTAAAATCCCACTGCAGACATCTTCATTTCAGCCTAATCCTGCCTTATAGCAGCTCATCTCAAGTAGATTGGGAGTTGTTTTAAGCTAAAATATAATGGCTCATAAATAATATATTTGAGCCTCCATGCAGAGGCTTGCACCAGGTATTTGAAACTGAAATATAAACCCTGATAGACTTTCCTAAATGAAAAGAAGCTTAACATTTTCACTCTGCTACCGGGAGTAAGCACAGGCAAGCAGGACTGACAGAGGGAAAGAGGGGGATAGGGTGTGGGAGAGGCGGAATTTCTGAATGGGCCCATCCCACCAGCTTGCACTATGAAAACCAGGGAAAGAATGTTTCTTTCCCTAACAAATTAAAAAGGAAATCTGCAAAAAGAGGAAAGAGAATAAAGAATACAGACTGCATAAAATGAAATAAATATGGATTGGAATGCGAGAGAAGGAAACACACACACAAAAAAAGAGAATAGTAAAAAATGGAACCAGATGGAGACAAATTCTGTGCTCAGGGAAAAATCCCTCCTCTTTTAATGAACTTCAGAAGGAAAAAAGACTGTGTGTATGTGTTTGCACATAATCATAGCATCTATGGAAGAAAAAAATAATTTTAATGTATTTTTTTCTTATTATTTATTTTGGTTTCTTCCCTTGAGCAGTATTATTATAAAAGTTTAAGTCTGACAGAGCTTCAAAGTTAGATGAAAGCAACTTAAAAGTATCCTTAATCCTGCAAACAAACAGAATAAACCACTCAGAATGCCACTAGAATCACTGGCCAGTTTTGCTCCTCAAAAGCTACTCAGCTGCATTGCTCTGTTGACTTTGTGCCCACTGTGCACTTGGATTCACAGCACAGGGTGGTCCCATTCTGCAAGGGGGAGAAAAAAAGGAGTTAGGATGTGCAATGCCAGGTATTGCAAACCTGAACTGCACAGACCAGCTTCAGAGAGTTTATGGCAGGATCCCTTTGTGGGTTTCATTTCACCGCAGTGTATTCAAAGGTTACATACCAGTAAGGAACTGGAGTCTTGAGACTTTGATCTCTAAACAGAAAAAAAAGTCCATAAAATGCTGACTGGTTATTGTTCTTACATTTTATTTTAAATTGACTGGATTGTTGAAGACATTTTGTTGTTTTAATATTAAATACATCAAATGGACATGGGTATCTTTTGCTGAGACATTAATCGTTATTTGTAGCATGTCTCTGTCACATCCTGCTGGCCATTCTGTACCCTTTCTTCCTCCCCCTCTTATCCCCCAGTACCTGAACAGAGCTTCTGCAAATCATTTTTGTAATTAGCTGTTAAAAGCACCTAGAGGTTGAGGGAGTTCAGTTTTACTTTTAGCTGATTTGCTTCAGCTTTTGCGTGCATTTCTCTCTAGACTAAACTATAGAAACCTGTTATTACAAAGATAGTTGGTGAACCATAGCCCTTTTAAGAAGATCAATTAACTGTAGGAGTGGATAACTCCATTCAGTCTTACACATCATCTACACATGTGTTTATGCTTTTCTGCTTTCATTACACCATTTATACTGGCTTTTACTATGCTATGCTGAAGTCAGGTGAATTATCTTAACTTTGTTTGAGAGCAAACTAGGCCCTTTGGCCTCAGGGACTGATACGGAGAGCACAGTCAGTGTGTTTTCCTGTTCTGATTCCTCTCTTGATGGAGGTGGGCTCCTCTTTACACACTGCCAGTTTCTCATGCAGAATTTCTACTTGCACAAGGAAATGCATCATGGATACATACCCAAGCTCTGTGGTTTCACATTTAACAGTTCATTTTTTTTCTTCCTTGCAGGAATGTGCAGGATAATGTCACTGCAATCTAATTAACTTCAGCAAGTATATTCTGGACTGAATTTGCCAGGCCTCCTGTTCTGTGCAAGCATCGCTCCTGCTGGTGACAAGGTACAGAGCCTGAAGGATTTGCACCAGGAAGAGGGATGGGAGTGGGGAGGAGTCACTGTGTGAGCAGCAGCATAGGGAAACATCTCTGGTGTGTGTCATTCCTGACCTATAACAGCCAGAAGGCATAGAGCCATCTCATGTCTTGATTTGCAGTGTGATAATGTAAGAGCCATTCCCCTCCAGGCCAGGATTAATGGCAATGCCAGTTTACTGACATGCTCTGATGTGGCACACCTTTCCCAGTGTCAGATTTAGGTGCCTCAGGTTAACATTAAATTTTCTGCCAGATCTACAAGCTTTATCATGTGTAGTGGGGATTTTTTCATTCCGGTAGCACAGGAATAACAGTGGAGGGATTTAAGACTTCACAAGTAGGTCAGGAGACCTAAGATATGATTTGACCAGGTATTGTGAATTTATAATTGTCCTGACTCAGAGCAAATGACGTTACACTTGAAAACTGCATGGTGAAGGCTGCAGTGTTCAGATTTTGGTGCTACTGAACAAAGGCTCAAGCAGAGGTTTGAGCAGAAAACTTGTGCTGTAGATAGGCTGCAGTGTGCTTACCTAAAGCTGGTGTAGTCCAGCAGATCGGATATAATTTCCTGTCTCAAATGCAGTGTGTTGTAAGCCCTGACTGTGGCTTACTGTGGTTAGTGGGACAGGTAGAAACTAATGCTGGGAGGGTACCAGAGGCACTTGGAATTTTGGTTCTCTGGTTTTGAGCACAAAACCATCCTGGGTTTCGATATGGACTGTTGGTGGTCCAGGTGTGTTAATGCTTTGCTGTAGCTTCAGCAGCGCACTAGCTTTGGAAACCACCGTCTGGAGAAATCTGGGTCCTGGGCTTGGGAGACATGAGAAGGAAGGGTTAGCCCTGGGAGCAGACAAAGGTCTTGCTCCATTTGTGGCTCCACAAGTCATACCAAGCATGATGAACTGCTGCCACGATGAGACTTGGTGCAAAGTCTGATATTGTGAGAGTTATTCCACATTAGAGGACCAAAAAAGATGGTACTACTGTGTGACAATACCTGTTTGGACACTGTGGGTTAGAAAAAAAGGTGTGTTTGAAGGAGGGAGACATGCAGGTAGGGAAAACATGAGTATTTTTAAATTGACATATTTTATTTCAAATTAATAAATTGGATGCTGCAAAAGAGCATACCATGTAATGCTGAGTTAAAGATGTGGGATTGTGGAACATCCTAGGAACAACAGTAATGAGAGAAAGATCAGATACAGCTTGTGAGGAAAGACTGGAGGAAATATGATTGCTTAGCCTAAATAAGAGAGAGCAAAGAGGCCTGTAAACAGTTTTCACATAGCCATGAAGAGAAAAGGGATAAATTCTTTTACACATCAGTTGTAAATAGGATCAGAAATAGCAAATGAAATCACAGCAAAGGCTGTGATTAGCAGGACTGGGAAAAGCTTCATTAGCTGTAAGGCTAAGCAGATGACTGAGGGATATTGCAGAATTTCAATCACTGGAGATTTTTTGGGAGAGAAGAGATAAATACCTGCCAGGAGTGATATAATCAATAGTGAGTGACTCAGGAGAAGGGTAGGTGCCCTCTTCCAGCCCTGCTGTCTGTCATTCTGTATTTCAGTCTCCTTGTTGACAGTGACTTTAAATTGTCCTGGTTATTGATGAAAGCTGAATAGTTATTTTAAAGGCAATAAACACTTCCATACATACGGTACAGTATAACCCATACTCCAGTTTTCAGGGAGAGAAGGTGACCTGCTGTTCCTGAGTTTCCTGAGGAGATTTTACTCTCATAATTTGGAAGTGAACAGATAAAATGAGTGCATTATACTGTGCACTGTGTGAAAGTATTGGGTTGTTATCATTAGCAGGTGGCAAGGTAAGGACCACGTCTGCCCCCAGCATAAAAGGGAGACCTGGAAAGGCAGGCTGTGCTGCTTTCTCAGGTGAGCAGTTGTCAGAAGACAGAAAACTGCTCATTCTTATCATGGATCTCAAAACTCTGGTGCTAGTGGCAAACTTCAAGGTCATGCTACCATGCAAACCCTTAGTTTGGTTGGCATTGAACAGTGTTTCCTACTAGCAAGTTTTGATGGATCAGGGCTCACCTGAAGCAGCGTTTGGGTTCAGAGTTCAGGCTTTGCTCGACAGCAGCCCTGACACTGCCATACCTCTTCTGTGTGGAAGCAGGGCTTTTTCTCTGTGTGGTGGTGCCTGGGCCAGTACCACCTTTAACCCAGCCCTCTGTGAACCAGCCTGCTTATAAGGGCCTTAGCAGATACAGAAGAAAACAGCGATCCTTGCACCATCACTTGTTTGAGGACTGCCAGTCGTCAGGACTGCAGTTTAAGAGAGAAAGTGTATTTCACAAGAGTAAAAACGTCTTATGACCCAACAAAACCAACGCAAAGCTTCCTTTCAGCTGTGGATTTGATCCAGATAAAGCACCTGTCTGAGTTTGGAAAAAGTTTTCTTTTTATCTGGAAGCTTGTGGCCTCAGATTTGAAGTGGTTCTTAACTCTGTGTTTAATTACCAATTCTGGTTTAGAAAGCAGAGATGTTAAGAGTCATATTTTAGTCTGCTAGTGCTAAACTTAGTCTTTAAACTTCCTTAAAATAAAACCAATTTGGTTTTGCCCATGCGAGCTAACCAAACTGTTCAGTTTGATCAGGGTTTCAGCCATATTTACAGGGTTCAGCAGATGTGGTACTAACTTTAGCTAGGGTTTAACAACTGTGACAGCCACTCCTATTACAAAGAAGTTTAAGAGGAAATCAGCTGTCACCCTCCAATACCTGCTGTTCCAGGGCACCTGCACGGAGCCAGCCTGCAGTGACCAGTGACCCATTTGTTCTCTCTTCTGAGTTGTTGGTAGATTGACATTAGCAAAGACAAATTTGAGCAGTCCTGTGGAGTAAGAAGATTTGCCAATGAATGTTCTAAAGAGGAAATGCAAGTGTTGAATGATGGCATGTGTCTGCTTTTGGCTTTGTGGGTATGTATTTTCTTGGCAGTGGTATGCCATACATACTGGTTTGGGGTTTTGGTTTTTTTTTTAGATTAAACAGCACAAAACTACTACTTTTCATACTAAAAGCTGCATTTGGAATACCAGCAGGAGCTCAGCTAGGTCTGCTGCCTGGCATGGAGGCAATAGCCTCTAAAACCAGCTGCTCCCTGGGCTCCCAGTGAGCGCCTGTCTCAGAGCTGCCAGCTAACAAAAGGTGCAATGCAGACTTCCAAAACTCTGCAGGAAGCAGGAGCCACTGCTGGTCCCATAGCAGCTGGCTGGGGTGCCTTGTCTCCCATTGAGCAATGGCTTGCAAGTCCCACCAAGTTTAAGCAAGATGTGGATCTGTCCCTCTTAGCATAATCACCTGCCTGACACATCTGCCCAGGTCTGACCTATGCACTCAGCTAGATATGGCTTTTTGATGTCCCTACAGTCCCCTGAGCCCACTGGTAAGCCTGTGCCCTCCGGGGCAGGCAGCCACGTGGCACACTTGGCTACACTTGCTGCATGGAAACACTTTGTTGTCGAAGGTCGTGGAAAAGGGTTGGAGATACAAATATCTGAAATAAAATGCAGATGGCTGAATTGCATCTCTTGATTTTAACTAGCAATGACTTGGGTGAATGCTCTCTCTTAATGTGTGTGGACTTGACCATATTCACAAGTAGACAGTCAGGGTGCTGTGTATTTCCTCGGGGTCCAGCCCAAGTTGCTGCAGAAGGCAATACAGCTGCATTATTTCCCTTCTGAGGACGACAACACAGGACATTCCCCCTCTTTGCCTAGGGGAAGTTCTACTAGTTCTTGTGCTAAGCCACTGAAGACTTTGCCCTGCCTATTTTTTTGGCAGAATCTATTAATAATCATTCTTTCCAGCTTCCCTTCCTCACTCTCTAGCTAAGTACTTGCCATGTGCAGCTGTAAAAAGTTGTTTCCAAAGAGAAATAAATTGGAGCAAAGACTTCTGTAATCGGAGACACAGAGGAGAGCAGAAGGGCGTTTTCACTTTGTTGACCTGGGTTGCTTTTATTTGATTTGTGCCATGCTTTAAACTAGTCCCCTTTATAAGACTTTGAGCCCGCTTCTTTGTCTACGTCTGTGGCACCTGTGTCCTCCCAGTCTTATGCCTGGTGGTACCAACTTGCCCTGTGTCCCTCCTGGGACCAGGGGATGATCAAGGCAGTCAGGAATCAGAGTGCCCTGTGCTGGTTCGGCAGCACCATGTCAGTACACTTAGTGAAGCTATGAAAACATAAGACATCGGTTTATCAAAACCCTTTTATTATTATTATTAGTCCCTCAAAGAGATCAAAGGTGAATTTGGCACAAAATGTAAGTTTCAAAAATTAAAAATTCTAAAATTAGCTTTAAAAGAAATTTAAAATATCCAAAGCCCACATAGGCTTTGCTGAAACTTGTGCTTCTAAGAACAAAGCTGTTTGTGTTGTTGGGTTTTCTAAATTTCTGGTTAAGACAGAAATCTCTTCATGTTTCAGGCTTGTACAGGGCATAAAATTAATTTCCCACTTCTCTCTAATTTTCCCCCCAAAACCATATTATTAAATCTTGTAGTAAACCAACATACACAAATTTTGTTGTACAGGCAGAACAGGGAATCTAAATTCCTAGAATGAGTTAGTCTTTCATGTAACATTAAATTGCTTTGAGTTTAAAAGAACCACAAACTGATGCAAACCAGAACTTGTACATCTATTAGATAACTGCCAAAACAAGTACAGAAGCATATTTCATAAATTAAATCTTCAGAACCTAACTTTACTTCTAGGAGCTTTCAACTGAGTAATTAAAACCTTAGATTAGGTATGGACAGCTTAATTGTGTACGCTTTCTATAGGTGTTTAAATTGGCATCATTTGTTGCAGACATGTACTGTGTACTCAGATGCATATGTGCAAATTTCATAGTCCCAGTATCAATGGTGAATCTTCAGCTGAAGTGCTGGGGTAAAATCTGAACCTTCTGTTTCAATGTTATCTCACCTATAATATCTGTAAATGTCTGTAATATCATAAGTATCTGTGTTTCCTAAATATCAAGTCCTGCTGCAAAAGTAGATGAAACTGCAAGATTTATGTAAAAAGGACTTTATAAAGCTATTTCAACTTGAATTTCTGTTGTAGTTCTACTCTAGTAAATGAAAATGTAATTGCAGTTAGTCAACACTGATCTCTGCTTGGCTTATGATGGTATAAATATGAAGAATATTAGTATTGCCTGGATTTTACTCTTAGCATTTTGGCAGCTTATTTATGAGATAATTGAAACATCACTTAGCTGTACCTTTCTTTTCCAAGTGACTTTCAACATTTTTTCTTGCCAAAAGGCAGCATTGGAAGTACTTAACAGAAAAATTCATCCTTGTATTACTCAGGATGTTTTCCAGATCGGACCAAATGGAAATTGTTGGTGATAGGAACAGTGCATGAGCATTGCGGGTGACTTGCACACATGCAAATTCAGATGCTGAAAGCTAAGGTCTGTCCTGTTAACACATGGAGAGGTATTCAATGCACTGTGAGTTAGATTTTTACAGCTTCACAAAGAGCCAAACTAAATCCAAACAGAGGAGGCAGAATTTCAGGTCGGTTCTTCTACTGTTCCAGCTGTGAATGGGAATCTGAACTAGCAGCCACAAGGGCATCGGGCTCATTGCCTGACAATCACTCTAGCACCAGCCCACCAGTTCCACACCTCTCATGGGGTTTCAATTCAGGAGAACAATCTGGAGCTCATGTCCAGGCTGGCCAAAGAGTGAAGGTATGTCCAAGTACCCTCCTTGCTTTGCTTCTCCATCTATCCCTCTGGTTGGCCCCTGGCTTGGAGGTGACCTTCTGCATGGTGGTCACCAAACCACTAATTTGCTCTGGAACTGCTCTTCCCAAGAAGCAAGGCTAGAGCAGGAGGCCCTCTGCAAAGTTTCTTTATGTGTTTCCTCTAGGTAGCATTTCATTCCATCCAGTAACCGGTCTTGGAGGCAGTGAAGTGCTGGTCAGCTCTGAATAAAGCATGTGATAGATTTGGTGGTTCAGTATCACAAGAGGAAGAAACAGTTCTTAGTCTTCCCTGCTGCTAGTCTGCTTTAGCCCTACAGCTTCAACTGGTAGCCCTCATCATTTATCACAAAGATTCACGTTAGTACTTTTGGACTATATTTTCCTCTGGTAGAAAACTTCCTAGGTCTGCAGTGAAACTACAGCACTTCCTCTCAGCTGAAACATATTTTACTTTTATCTAGAAATTCAACTTTTAAAATTAAGCTTTTCTTGCTGTAGTAATAAAGGCAGTGGATCAACACAGTTAATATTGGTATGTTTCAAAATCTATGGTTTTTAAAATAGAGAAAATGATGGTCTGATTTGGTAGATTTTATATATGATACAAGGAACCAAACAATATGGAAATAATAGCAACCTTCAATCTTCTTAGCGGTTATCTGATCTGTTAGTTTTGCACAAGCCGTCTGAAGACAGGTTTTCAGTTGTCTTACTGGACAATTTTTAATAGCAGTAATGTATTGCTGCTTCTATCTATTTCTCTGAAACAAGCTGCAGGAGAAGGTTCTTGCTGCATTCCAACCAAGCAAATAATCTGGTAGTACAGCAACATAACATTTTGGACTTGTTTTTAATATGGATTAAAACAAGATATCACTTGCCAGTACTGCCAAGATATTAGGTGATCGTGTAAATTCGCATGTGAAATAATGTGTTTTCAGTAGCACTGTTGCTTTTCTTTGTTGCTTTTAAGTGGATTCATTTCAAACCAAAATATGTACGGTAGGATATTTTAAGATGAAAATTAATCTCTTATCCTTAAGTCACCTTTGGCTTATTCGGGTTTTGTTGAGTCTTTTTATTGCTTTGGACACAGTTTTTAAAGTTTTATAGACCCTTTGGAAAAGATGATCATCTTTTGGCCACAGTATCTGAGTAGTTTGGGGTGAGCTGAGGTTGGTTCCAACATGAAGAAGAGGCGATTGAAGTCTGGAGTTTGGGGAAGGAAGGGGTTTCTTGCTGAAGCAGACCCTCTGGTTTTTTTTTTCAGATTACTTTTTGCCTCCACTTTTTCCTCCCCTTTATTATTTCCATCCTGATTTTCAAATCTCTTCCACAGATTTGTTTTTACATTGCCGAGAACCTTTAAAAATAATTACTGAAACCATAGCAGCCCGTCTGAAAGCTTTTTGAGACACAATATGAACTACACAGCAGGCCAAACCTCAGAGGGCAGAGGCCCTCTTCCAAGCAAGAACGGATGCTGCAAGTTGCTTTGATTGCTTGTGCAATTGTCATCCAACTCCCTGCATATGCAATACCCAGTGTACGTTGCCCAGCTTCGTGTACGTTGCCCAGCTTCATGTACGTCAGGGTTTTTGGGCTTTGAAAGTGATACTGACTTTTAATTACTGCAAGTCAGATACTACATAAATTTGTGTAAGAGAGGTTCATTTTGTAGCTATTCTCAGAGGAGGATCTATGATAAAATACCAGTCAGAGTAAATACTGAAAACTCCTATATGTGCAAAGTAATGGTATATTTTGTGTGTATTCATTTATAACTCAGTAAGCTGAAAATTTTCCATTGCTTTATTTGCAAACTTGCATTAATTCCTTTGGGAGTGTGAATTATAAAAAAAGTACTTGTTTTGTAACAGCCCAGCAGAGTTACAAAGAACTTTCCATGGCCGCATTACTGAAATAAGCATTTAAATGACAGATGAAATGGTATTTTGTACCTTTTTGTATCAGAGGTCAGAGGAGGTTTGTGAACACAGGGGATACAAGTCATATGAAGAATGAGTCCTCATTTAGTATCTAGTCAGCTTGTAAGATCTGATGTGAGTTTCTGTTCAGTTTGTTGTCTACGAGCAGGGCACAGAGTGAAAGTTATGGGGAGTTTTTCAATAGGTCGTGGTCCTTAGAGACAGATGACAGTATATCTTGCTGGTTGCTCTCTCCCAGTTCGTGAAACAAGATGCCAGCAGTGCTGAACACTGTGCAGACTGTGGCAGTGGTCCTTGCTCCATCAGCCATCTGCATCCAGAAGATGCTGTTGTGGGAGCCAGCACCAGTCTTGATAGCTGACTGTGACACTCCTCAAATTCATTACTTATGTGCAAATATGATTCAGTGCATCGCATATAATCTGCTTTAATGACTAACCCCGAGCTACAAATCCCTGCACACCAGTGAATGTCAAGGGACTCTGTGGGATGCACTCTTCTTAATCTCTGTCTCATCATTTCAAACAACTCAGACGCTTTCAGCAAAGTCATAAGATACAATGAGTTTCATCCAGCCTTCTCTGACAACTGGCCTGAGCCTTTGCATGAACTCTAATGAGAGTAAAATCAGACTCTCCATCTCCACCCACTTTAGTGGAGATTTGGAGTCTCCGCACTTTGTAGCCTCAAATCATCCAAAATTAACTTTTGGAATGGAAAATAAGATTTATTTTTCTTCTTTTTAATTAAAATCTCTACCAGACCTGGTTGCCTGTTTCTTACAAAACTGATTTATGTGGCTTGCTGCGCTGAACTGAGGCTTTTATTGACAGTAACCTGGCTCCTAGGTGGTATTCTGAACTGTCTTTGGCCAAGCAGGCTGCCTTACATTACACAGAACTGGGGCTGGGTTTTGTTTTGTTTTTCCCACACTCCAGGCAGATCAGTCTTTGATTGCTCCTCTAATGACAGTTATTCGAGTTACTCTAATTTATGTCGACACCTGGGCTGTAAAAACTCTAATGCACTCTTGCTTGTGTAGCTGCTTTTCCCTGCTGACTGCCCAGGCCACTTAACTTTCTGTTTGGGCTTTTGATGTGCAATCTGAACTAATCTCTGTGCACTGTAGTTTTTCAACATTCTTATAGGAATATTGCAATATTTACAAGAGAGAGGGATTGGAAAATGGTACTTTAAATTCACTCCACATGTCTGGCCCTTTACATGCCTCAGATTTCCCTCTAGAGGTAGTTACTCTTCTAATATTATTTTATAGATGCTGGCTTTAGTAGAGCAGTCACAGTTTACAGCAGGTTTAGTAAGATTTAGTTGATTGTGATTAAGAAAACACTTTGTGTTAAAAAAAAGCCTATCTGGATGCTGAAATCAACTGAATTCTAAATCTACAGCTACTGAGAAGTAAATACTCTGATAGTGTGTGAGATCCTTGATCCTTTTCTATAGGCCTTCATTATAGTAAAATTCTTTTGATTGCAGCTTTGTATTGTCCGGTTGGTCAGAAGTGAAAGGTAAGTGGTGTTGCACAGGTCACAATGTTATTAATCTAGTGCCTGGGCATGGAAAGTATGCAGTGTGGGGTGCCCCAGAGCTCCCATGATGTAACCTGTGGCTCTAAACAAGCTCTTTTCATCCCAGCCTCACAATTTGCAGAGAAGCCCCTTTCCTTATAGCCCCTGCAGTGAAGGGTACCCATGGCACACCAGAGGGCAGCCATGGTCAGCAAAAGCCCACCAGCAAAATCCCAGGGTTCACTCACCAAATTTGGTTCTTATGACTTAATTCCTCACTGACTGAAAGTTGCAACAGCTCAAAACAAACCCCATTCAGACTAATTTCTGGCACTTCTTGGCCTGTTATGCTGTAAAACAGTGGAGAGAAGGGGGAAAAAAATCCTCTAGACTTCTGTCAGTTTGATTCAAATGGCAGAATGGCTTTCGTGTACATAGAGCAAACAAGCGGTCACTGCTGTAACATCCTGAAAAAAAAAGAAATATGGAGCAATAAGTGGAAAGGCAAAAGGCAGGGACAATAATGTGAACTAAACTTATTTCCTATGGTAATGAGCTGGGGGCTCTGAGGGCCAGCTCCTGCCTTTCTGCCTCTGGGTCAGCAGGTGTGGGAAGCATCCCTTCCTGCCCTGCCTCTGCAGGCTGCCTGCCACCATCAGGCCACGAATGACCCTTTCCAGTCAGAGAGCAGAGCGGTACTGTGTTGTGAGGATAAGCAGGTGGGAAAAGTGCTGTTCTTCAGGATTTATTCCAGCCTAATGCAGTACTTTCTGTTCTGACTTAGGACTGAATAAGCTGGAGGCAATACTCGGAAATCTTTAATTTCTGAACCAGCCTGTTGGCCCTACCAACAGCTCCTATAGCTTAAGATGGCTCAAGTTTTGGAGAGAAAGCTGTGCAGTGAAGTACGTAGTGCTGAGCTGCCACATGATACTGAGTGGTCACCCCTGCAAGTAATGAGACACTGGAAAAAGCAGCCCATCGGAGAGGAACCCTTGGGCTGTGTATTAGGAACAGTATTTTGTGAACACAAAGGAATAAGGCAAGGGAATAAGATGTAGAGAGATATCAGGTCCTTGTTGCCCAGGCTATGTTGTCCCTGTGTAGAGTGGCTGTCCCTCAGCCTCCCCAGAGGATCGTAACAAGGGTCCCTTTCTTTAGGCTGCACGCTGAGGTTGCCTCCAGGCCGGGTGAATCCCTTGTTGGCTGTGTCAGGCAGCGTGCCAAGGATAACACATCCTTGTGCGTTGTTTCAAGTGCTAGGATTGACTAAAGGCTGCCTTGCATGGTAGGTGATTGTATATTGCAGGCAGCTGTGCTATGGACAGCTGAAGTAAGAGCTCAGGCACAAACAGCTTGGTCCTTAACCATCACTCCTGCCTAGGAGAGAGGGTGCAGCTGTTTGCTGCGGGCTTTTCCTTGTGGAGGGGCTGGGGAAAGGCTTTTCATCCTTGGCAGGGAGGGAGCTGTAGGAGGTTGCAATATCCCAAGTTGTGTCCTCCTGTCCCGAGGGCTGGGACGCAGCCCAGCAACTGTAGATTTCTCTGCTGTGTTTGGCCACAGCCTCCTGCTGAGGAATGACACACACATGCCTGTTTTAAAGCGCAGCAGAGACTCCCTCCGTGGTGCCCAGTGCAGGGGCTATGCTCCAGATTTCATTTGCAGGGCTGAGGTCCTGCTCCTCAAGGCAGGGTTGCTGTGGCAGGGGATGTGAGACGTTTCTCAGGGCCTGAGCAGACAGGAGTATTCTTGTACATCCTCTGAAAACACTGGCTGAAGGAAGTTATAAGGACATGGATTAGATGGAAGCAATTTCTGTTTTCGGTGAGTCAGAGATGCTGTCTGCTGTAGTGTATTACATTATCAGCTCTTCTCAAGTCAACATTCAAACACTTAAACTGACTAAAAGCTTTGCTGCTTCTTCCAAATAGTGACTACCTTGGTGACTCAGGGCAGTCCTCCTAAGCCAGCCATTGCCTGTGATCCTCTGCATATCTTGCAAAATATGTCACTGAAAATAAAAAAACTGATTTTAAAATACTTGGATTAAAACAACATTCTGACACCACAGCGGCCTACTTCTTAGCTGCAATTTTCCATGGATGCAGCACTGCTGGATTTTCACCATGTAACTCCTGGTTGCCTTTGACAGACGAGGTTTGCTGGATGCAACTTGCTGTGGACCATGAGTGCATCTGACTGTTGGGGCGCTTGGTGCCCTGTGGTTGTGTGCTGGCTCAGTAGCCTGACAGTTGTTCGCTTGTCATCAACACCCACAGTAACCTGCTTTGTTACTGTTTTCCTGTGATGGTAAGAAGTAGATCAAAAGTGTTTAGGGGGCTTTTAGACTCTGAGACATTGCCCAGTGTGAGCTGTAGCCACTGCTGCCTACAGGGTCACCGCATTTTGGGTGCTTGTGGGTGAAGGACATGAGCATGAGGGGTGGAGAAAGATGGAGATGCCATACGGCTGGCAGGGCACAGATGCATGGGATAACATGCACAGAGACAGAAAAGCACTTCACAGCACCCTCTCATTTCTTTTCTTCTAACGAGTCTTGTGCCTTGTTTGCTGTTATGGCTATTTATCTTACTGCTCCTTACTAGCCCCACAGCACCTGCACCTTTCACATAGCTCAGTTAAGCTGCGGTAAAAGATGAAAAGGTAACAGATTAGAACTCTGTAATTTATTGAAAAGGGTATGTATAAAACAAAACAAGTGTCTCATCTCTCTACAGCCTAAGTAGGGCTGAAAAACTGCTCACTGTGATACTGCCTCGACATGTGTTTCTAACCCAAAACTGTCCCGTGCACTTCTGCCAGAGACCTCCAGGCTCTTGCTTTCACCTTCACTCCTGTTTGGCCCCTGACCACAGCAGGATGGTGTTACATCCCCCAAGCCAGTCACTGCCACTTACGTAAAGGTGCAGCTCCCCGCGACAGACCTTCCTGTTATTGCCAGATCCTCAGGTTGGGCAAAGTCCTGGGCTGGTGCCACATAGACCTCATCTGCATTACGCATGTGCCCATGAATGAAGCCTATCGTCCATCTCCCCTTCAAGGACTGTTTGTGGAAAAAGAAAGGATGCCCTGACTCGGGGGTCAGGGCAAGAGCTCTCCAGCATCGCTGGTGCCAGCCACATTCTGTGCCCTGGCATTTTGTGTAGGGGGTGGCAATTTTCAGCCTCGGTGGGAAGTCGTACTCAACCACTCATTTCAGGTACTGTGGGGAGCTTCTTGGAAATGTGAAAAGTCCCAAATAAAGTTGGCTTCCTCTCTCTTGCAGTGGCAGGTCCCCAAAACTTCCCTGGGTCTCATGTGTCTGAAGTAACTTCTCTTCTCTTGGTCTCTCTTTTGGCTGTCCAGCTCTCTGCAAGTGGTTTTAAGGGTGAAACATTACTGCCTCCTTCTGCTACCACAGCTTCCTCCAGACAGGATAGGACAAGTTGCATTCTCACACCCTTTCAATGCCCTTTCTCAGGCCACAGACTCTTGTAATCCCTGCACCAGGAGTGTTGTTTCAGCCAGAAACCATCCTTAGAAGACCAGGCACTGATGTTAAAGGACCTGAAAATACTGAGAGCAACACTTGGTGTCACTTTCTTCCTCTGGAGCTCCTAAGCTTCAAAAAGTTTACTCCAGTTAGGAGGAGGAAAATTCAGGCTCTCTTGCTGAATATACATAGTGTGGTTATACAGCAGCCTTCTTGTGCCTCAGTTAAGACTTTTATCAGGTTACTTTAGTGCATGTCAAGCTATTCACTCCTAAGTATTCTTTATTCACCCTGTAGGAGAATCCTCTTCAGTATATTCAGGGATTTACTGGCGTGGTGCTGCGTGGGAGGAATGTCTTCAGCATCTTCTAGAGCTCTCATTTCCACCTTTGCACACTCCCTCACCAACTCTCTTGATGCAGACAGCCCCTCTGGCCTTCAGAGGATACAGTGGTGGAACACAGGACATGTAGACTTACTAAAGGCTCGGGTCCACCATGGAAAGTGGAAGCAGAGGGACCTGAACAAATTTTGTGACATCATGGAACCATTTTTTATCAAATGATTTAATAGCTCTGTACTCTGTTAAAAAACTGCTCATGAAAAAGTACTGTGGTCTGTATGAAAGTGATTTTAAAGGATTTTCCAACTCCTCCGTACTGTGTTTGCAGTCAGTTGTGCTTACTGAAGCACTTGGTGACCTGGCCCAATGTCTCAAATTAGCAGGGAGTAAGGCATTTTGGAAGAGCTAGATCAGTCCTGCTTTGGAAGTTAGGCCCTTTTCCACAGAGAGCCAATCAGCATTTTAATTGGCAACTTTGGGGTTTCCCCCCCTTAAGTTCTATCAACTCTATTTTATTTCTATAGCTGTTTGTTCCTTCCTCTTTTTTTTTTTCTGCTTGGAAATTAATCATGCAGGAAATGATTAACCACAGTGAGCTGTTTGCCTCTGACTCAACATGTTGAAGAGGGGGCACCTCAAAGCAGCTCAAAATGGCTGACTAGATGCTAACAGTTTACTTGCAGTCCAGTTGTTTGCAATGTCCATACCCTGTTAAATGTCACATTTCCTTTTAGCATTTGTAATGCTCCTGAAATTGTTTCTGAAGTACCTAATTCAATCCAAAATGCCCAAAATTTGTGTTTCACTGAGTTCAGTTTAATGCCACTTTTGCCTATTGCTCTTCAGGGATTACTTTGTGGAGCAAGGGGCTTTTTGCAGGATGCTTTTCTCTGTTTTGCTGTTAAATTTAAGTTAGTTTTTATCATGATGCTGCATATGGTAATATTTTAATACCGTTTCTGATAGTAGCTTGCAAAAATCAGGTCTTCCTTATGCAGCTCTGATGGTATGGTTTACCTGGGGTTAGGTGGGCAGCTCTGCGGCATCTCCTTTGTCGGCGGCTGCGGTGGCTTTTGGAAAGCCAGCAGGTGCTGCTTGTGTGCACGTCCCTCTCGATAAGGTCGCCCATGGCCTGCAGGGAGGCTGCCCTGGCATCGAGGAGGCGCAGAGCGAGTGTGAGGGCTGCGGTGGGATGCCTGCTCCTGGCGATGTCAGCGCCCATCCGGGCTGGACCCCCAGAGGAAACAGCGGTGAGCACGGCGCCTGCCTCGCAGCGGGAGCGCAGCTGCCGGCCTGCTGCCAGCTGTAGAAATCCTCCTCTCTTGCTGACAATACCGACCTTTGTGCTTGCGGCTCAGCGGCCGGCGCTGCGGTGTATGCGTGCGCATTAGTTACCGTAATCCTTTCTGCTGCACCACCAGTGCTCGTCTCGATATAACGTTTCCATATAGATTCCTAAAAGCTGTGATAATTTACTGCCTAGAAAATATGCAAGAACTTAGAAACCCAAATGTCCTGGGTTTCAAAGGACTGATATGACCTTTCAGCCTTACTCTTTTGGAATTGCAACACCCTGCAGCTCTGAGTGTCATAAGCCACTTGGTTATTAAGAAATCCGGTAGGTAAAATTTATTACTGAGTGGATCAGTTACTGTTTCAGGCACTTTATAGTGTCAGCTGTTAGAAACTGAACATAATGTCCATTTCTCAAACCCAGCTCTTTCCCACTGACCAGGAGCAAATAATTAGTCTATTGTTGATGTGTAGGACAGTAACCAAAGCTTTCCTCTAATTGTAAAGTTACACTTAACATCTTAGGACATCTCTATGCTCTGTGCAAAACAGCTATCCTGAGAATTAATGGTGAACAGAGCAGCTGCAGAACTCAAGTGCACTGTTGTGCTGACTCAGCTGCTTTGCTTCTGCCCCCTGAGAGGTGCTGCTCATCCCCGGGTCAGCCACAGCACTGCACTGTGCCATGTGGGCAAGCCCCCCCCCTTGCTGCGTCTCTTCAGTACATGATTATTCTTCCTACAGGCTTAGAGTGATCAAATTGTAAAATCCAGAGTGACACTTTTTTGCTTACAAAAAGTCAAGCAAAGAAATAGACTCTACAAAATCTAGCAACCGAACAGCAAGGGTGAATTAGAGCTTCAGAGGTGCTGTTTCTTGCTGAAGAGTTTCAGCTTGAGTTTCTGAAATTCTCTCTCAGCAGCAGAAGCGGAGTCAAGAGAGTGACAAATGTGCGAGGGAAGCAGTGTTGTAACTTGTTTTAAGCTAAAATTTGACAAACTGGGGTATTTTACTGGCTCTGTAAAACGTATGCGTTACACTTTTGTGTGTGGGCACACAGGTTTGAGTCATGCCATACAATCTCTTTTCTGATGGCTCCTAAAGGAGCTGTGTGCTCTAGAACATCATGAACAAACAACTCCGTGGGATGCTTGCACTAAACTTCAAGCCATTCCTCCCCAAGTATGGCCTATTACAGAAGCTTGTCCTGTGCCTCCAAAATGTCATTTTCCAGACCCCGCTGGTAACTGTCCTGGGCGCTGTAGGGTTTGTTCACTAGTGTGTAGCTGTATCCTCTCCTGTCCTGTTGAGAAAGCCCTTCAGTACCGCAGGAGGGACTAGGTAGTGTGAAGCTGGTGACTAGGTACATCAGAGGATATAATCCCACTGTAAGATGGCACAGGGAAAGAGGAGCACTCAGTGCCTTTCTTTGCCTTACCTCCTTGTGATTAATGTGTGCAGAGAGGGATTTGGAGAGGCTGGATGTGTCTGCGAGTAGTGTCTTCCCTTTAGAGAACTCAGGCTTTGAGTGTTAGCTTGCTTCCCCTCTGTCCCTGCCAATTCCTTAAGAAGCTGATCTAAAACAACCCAGTTAAAAGGGCAAAGAAAAGTAGAACAGAACAGCACAAGCATGCAGAAAGCAATCACTTAACTGACGGGGAGGTAGATAAGTCATGGCATTTGCACAAACACTGGCTCACTTGCTGCAGCCAGTTCTGAGCTGCCTTAAGGAATTAATTTACAAGCCTGATACCAAACCAAACTTTATTCTGCCTACTCCAGAGACTTTCCTGTGTCACAGGGTGCCAAGGAGACTCGCAGCGCTTTATCCTGACTTGTTTGGCCTCCTCTCTCAAAGCAGTGCAGAGAGGAGGATTTCTCTTCTCTTTTTAATCAGTTGAAGGAGTTAAAACCTTGGTGAAATAGCTTAATGGCACAGTTACACTAAAGACAACTGCAGCTGTGAAAAGACTGCGTTAAGAAACAGGATGGTTGTGGTCTGCTGTAAGAAATAATTTTCCTGTTGACTGTTTTTTTTAAACAGGAAGCTGCAGAACAAAGCAGCATTAGTCTTGGTGCTTTTAATAGGATTCAGATTGCAAATATTGTGTTTAGGATAAGCAGATCGGGAAAGGGATAGGGCTTTGTGCAGAGTTTTACGCGACAACCTACAGCTAGCAATGTGGAAGGCAGGAATATAACTGAATTCAAGCAGCTGCTCTGAATGTGAAGCTGGTGCTTCCCTGGAGACACACAACAACGCATCAGAGGACTGATGAGAGCACACCGGTCCGTTTGCAGGGCTTTGCAAGAGCATGTGTTTGCACTGTGCTGCGTAGGCTTGGCTTCGCAGTTTCCTCTCTGTCAGTCAGTCAGTCAGTCAGTCTGTCCGGCCGCCAGCTTCCTCTCTGCTCTGCTCGCTCTTTCACAGTCACTGGAAAGAGAGACAGCTTCTGCAGTAAGGGAGAAGAGAACCCGCAGGCACTGGAGATGGTGGTGGTGCCACACTCCACTTTAAACTCCATGGTTTTCAATAGATAGGAAGCCAGAGCTTGGGGTGATGTGTCTGGCTACTTTCCACACACTTTCTCCCCTAAAGATTTTAGACAAATTAAAGTCTTATTTCAGGAAAGGTTTCTTCTGGGAAAGGCAGCTCAGCAACTATTTTTTGGGGGAGGAGATGGGGTTACAGCCGTATTCTAATTCTTTCGAAGCATGAGCATCTGACAAGATAAATCTGTACTTCTAACCATTTTTTTCCTCTTATCATGGATCATCTCAGAGCCATTACAGACTTTGTAGGTGGTGACTCACCCCAAACCCTCGCTGCAAATGCCATTTTGTTCCATTCAGGACATTTTCCTAATGCTCATTTAAACTGTAGAGGGTACTGTACCTAACATGAAGTTGTTTTGGCAGATACTGTGCTACTACAGTTCTCCTTGGGTTTATCAAAAACAATTGAGTGACTTCAGGAAGTGAGAGCTCTGTGTTTTTGTGAATAACCACCATGGGGACCTCAGCTGTCAGCCTGGGGTTGTCTTGAGAATAACCCTTATTCCTGTTCCCGCTGTGTTTACCTGTCTTGTACAAACCCTATATGGTAAAAAAACCTTATATGGTGGTAAATCAGTGTTACTGAAGCTGGCTCAGGTGAATGGGCAAGAGCAAAGGACATGCTGAAATGCCATAGCACCATTAGAAAAGCCCTGGAGCATCTGATAGGCACAGTTCCAGTGAGCAGTGTGCCAAAATGCTACAAAAAGCCCTTGTGACTTGAAAAATAATTCCTCGATGCTTGTCCTTCCTTCTTTTTTTATTTTTTTTTTTTCCTTTTGGTGTTTTTATTGCAATGAAAGTTCCACATCTCTGGTGTGTCCCCCCTAGGATTGCCCTGGGTTGGAAGTTCTGCTCGGGGTGGGGAAAAGTGGGAGCATGATCTCCAGCCAGGGAGGTCAGGGAAGGCTGAGGTTTGGCAGCCAGGCTTTTCCCTCTGCAGCAGCCTGCAGCTGAGAGGCCGGGCTGCCTGCTTTCCTCCCCTGGGGAAGTGCACACAGCATTACTGTGTGTGCTGCTCCTGACGAGGAGGAAGGTGAGGATGGAGCATGGAGTCTTCAGAGAAAGAAGGAAGAAAGGAAGAAGCATGAGTCTTTCCTAGAGCTGTGCTCTAGGGAACAGTGTGTGCGTGGGGGGTGGATCTTCCAGACGTGTAAGGGCTTTGAAAGATCAGCACCTCTTTTTGAGTGTGATCTTAAAGAGATAATGTCTTCTTGATGGTATACCTATGGGATTATCCTGAAGTACTTCCACAGGAACAAGATTCTTGGGGTAAACAGAGTTCAGTTTTATTACTGCATTTTTGTGCATTGCCATAGCAATACATGGGTTGTGTATCTGTGCAAAACTGGATGTGTATGTCTGTGAGTTTGTGTGGCAGTGGGGATCATATAGAGAGCCCCCATTTAAGGATGTAGCTGCTCTCCATACAGTGAAACATTAAGTGCTTCTTTTTTAGATTTATTAATCGCTGGGCCTTGTGTGTTTCTGTGTTTTGCTGTGCAGGTTTCTTAGGAAGACCAGACAGAACTCAGCCTTCCACCATGCCTGTGCCTCCCCCTCCAGCTCCCCCTCCACCTCCAACACTGGCCTTGGTAAGTTTTACAGGAGGTAAATGTACCACATACACAGTCCTCTGTTGCCTCTTGTCATATCCAATGGGATGTCCAGAGGCACTGAGGTGCGGCTGAGGGTATGCATGATATCTGGGGAAAGCTCTCCAATGTTTTGTTTACGATTCATGATTGATCCTACAAAAGGGATCATCACTTCCACTCCCTTCCAGTGCCCATATGTATGTCACTAACCTCACTGACTCTCCATCCTTCTCTTTCTCCCATACTGGTTCTTAGCCAGCACAGCTCCCTCAGCCTACTCAACCTCTTAGTGCTCTACCAAGCAGATTCCTGAAGAGGCCAAAGTCCGCTGTCCAGAACTCCAGGGTAGCGAGTTTGCTGCATTCCCTCCTCACCGCCCTAAGGATTTCAAACTCCACCATTTCATGGTCACTGATCTTGACTTTAAAAGATGTGAATTCCCATAAGTGTTCTGTTTCTGGTGAATAGTGAGGGTTAGAATAGCACCAGTGTTTGTGGGCCTCGAGTCAGTATCAAGGCCAGCTACCTATACATCATTCACAAAATCATATGTGGTATGCTACCCACGCTGGTGCTGTTAAAACAGAAATTGAAGTCTCAAGAACAACTGTATTTGAGCAGAACTTTTAGCTGGAAGTTGAGGTATATTTTGCTTCCTCACTTTTATTTTGCAGGCAAATACTGAAAAGCCATCCCTAAGCAGGTCAGAACAAGCAGGGCGAAATGCTCTATTATCTGATATTACCAAAGGAAAGAAGCTAAAGAAGACTGTCACTAATGACAGGAGTGCTCCGATTCTAGACAGTAAGTATGATTCTGCATGTTGGAGTTTCTGTATGCACGAATGGGTCTACATATCTGAATGCACAAAATTGTTTTGTGTATCATCAAATAAACTGCCATAAGAGAAGTATAAAATGCCAGAAGTTGGCATGCATAAATATAAACTCTGTTCATCATGGATTAAATCAGTTGAGAAATCAAATACTGCTTATGAATTGTGATTGTTAATTTGTTTGCTTACTCTCATAAAAGCAGTTCTTTTTCTTGCTTAAATCACAAAACTATGCAAACTCTACCAGGAGCTCTGCTGAGGAGCTGCAGCAGATCAGGCAGACAAAACCCTTGTCAGGACTGAGGAGAGCACGGAGAATACAGTGTAATTTCAGACTCTACTTTTGCATAAACAGTATAAAAATGAAGGCACACTGGCGTGACACTGATGGCTTGTATATGGCCCCAGCACCATTCAAAGCAAAACCGGAGCCAGGAGCCAGAGCCCCACCTGTGTGTCACTGGGCTGCACTGCCGCAGTTGTGCCGCTCCTGGGGTGACTCAAGGATGCAGGGCTCTTTTTGGCTGAGCCTTGTTGCTCAGCCTGCCTCGTGGTACTGTGGCACAAGGCAGCAGCTCCACTTATGGAGGGCCTGCTACGTCAGAGGAACAGCGTTTATTGCCTAGGGAGAAAAGACGCTTCTGCAGACCGATGAGCAAACGTGATAGAGCTCAGTCTAGGTCTGGCCATGCAATTAAAGGCTGGACTGTGATACGAAGATGATGAAGAAAGCAAGAAATGCCCAAAGGAGTGCGACCAAGTAAGAATAATTAAAAAACATAGGTTCAATCCTGCAGTCAGCCAGGTACTTAGTTTTTAAACATGTGATTATTATCTCTGAAAGCAAAGTACATGTTCTAGCTATTGTAATAAGCTGGAGAAAAGCATCAAGGGGATTAAAGGAGGGGTAAACAGTAAGATAAAAATGATGCCGCCTATTGTTTACGTGAATTAACAAATCATGATGAAAGACTAAACCATAGTAACAATGTTTCTCCAGAGGTTCACTCCCTATGTGAGTCAGAGGTGAACTGAGCTAATATGCTTAAGGAAAGAGAAGGATGACGTGAAACATTCTACTATGAACACATTCTTCTTCCTTTGTTCTGGGTGGGATTATTAGAAGTGCTCTTCATCCACGTGTTTTAATTACATTAAAGTCAATGAAATTTTTACCCACCCAAAGTTGTGGAAATTGAAATGCCAGGAAATTAAGCAATTGATCCTCAGCCATGTAGCCTGTCATTTGAGAGCTGATTTCCACTGATATCCCAACCTGTGGGCCTGCTCATTTTGCAGTGGTGCTCTGAATAGGGCTCTTCCCTGCATTTGTTGTAGTAGAAACTCTTCCATTTTACAGTTAGCATCGCAGTGTGCTCACAGCATTAATATTGGCTTATTGTCTAATAGTGTCTATTAATAGAGACAAAAAAGGGAGAGGAAGGGAGGGCAGATCAAGTAATTTCTGCCTATTGGAAAAATGAGTAACTAATGATTCTGTCACTGCATTTCTGGATGTACAGTAAGGTAATGAGGAATGCCACTAGGCTTTGTCTAAGTGGGTATGTTGCAACATAAAATAGAATCATAGAATCATAGAATAGTTAGGGTTGGAAAGGACCTTAAGATCATCTAGTTCCAACCCCCCTGCCACGGACAGGGACACCTCACACTAAACCATGTCACCCAAGGCCTCATCCAACCTGGCCTTGAACACCGCCAAGGATGGAGCATTCACAACCTCCCTGGGCAACCCATTCCAGTGCCTCACCACCCTCACAGTAAAGAATTTCTTCCTTAGATCCAATCTAAACTTCCCCTGTTTAAGTTTGAACCCATTACCCCTTGTCCTGTCACTACAGTCCCTAATGAATAGTCCCTCCCCAGCATCCTTGTAGGCCCCCTTCAGATACTGGAAGGCTGCTATGAGGTCTCCACGCAGCCTTCTCTTCTCCAGGCTGAACAGCCCCAACTTTCTCAGCCTGTCTCCATACGGGAGGTGCTCCAGTCCCCTGATCATCCTCGTGGCCTCCTCTGGACTTGTTCCAACAGTTCCATGTTCTTTTTATGTTGAGGACACCAGAACTGCACACAATACTCCAAGTGAGGTCTCACGAGAGCAGAGTAGAGGGGCAGGATCACCTCCTTCAACCTGCTGGTCACGCTCCTTTTGATGCAGCCCAGGATACGGTTGGCTTTCTGGGCTCAATAGTCATCAATAATCATCAATAGTGACAGGGTTCTGTGTGTTCCCAGAAGACACCTGCAAGAGGAAGAACACTTCTATCTTCCTCCTTCCTTCCACATTTCCTGTGAGATTGCCCTGTGTCTTGGTTTGCTTATGGAGAAGTAGAAGGGAAGGAGAAGAGAGCAAAGGTATAAAGAAACAGCAAGCAGCTACAAAGATGCTGACAAAGACAACATGATATTCTCAGAGGTCCCATCAATGTCCATTCCTAATTCTCCGTAGTGACTGTTTCTCTGCTTTCCAGTCCAGAGCAGACTAAAGGAAAGTGGTGGCTTAATAAAACACAGCAGCTATGTTTATTGCACCACCTCTTCCACGGTGTAATAGTGGTGGTGATGGTAGCTGCAGTGATCCAAACTAAACAAGGACTTGTGTGTTTTGAAAGCTTGTCCCGGCTGCAGGCATTGCTCTCATGAAATAGATGACTTTGCAGGATCGGTCTCGCTTCTCTGCCTAACGTAGGGATCTTTTTCCCAACAGAACCCAAAGGACCAAGTGGAGGTGGCGGCAGTGGCTTTGGAGGAGGTGGTGGTGGCAGCGGTGGGGGCTTTGGTGGTGGCAGTGGTGGCAGCTTTGGTGCTGGTGGACCGCCTGGCCTTGGAGGCCTTTTCCAAGCAGGAATGCCTAAGCTCAGATCTGCTGCAAGTCGGGATGCTGGTAAGAAAGACCTTGCAGTTCCAATGTGAAAAAGTAGATGTGACATTGTTTAAAACCTTCATAGCACTGCAGTAAATTACCTGCTGGGGTTGAAAAAGCCTTCAAATATCTTAGGCTCTTAGGAAATTACATTTTTCAGCTTGAATCTTGTTTTATTCTTAATACTAGGTTTTATAAAGGAGAAGTGAGACTCCTCTTCCCACCCATCCTCCTAGTTAGTGATGAAAACTAAAGCTCTCAGCAATGTTGAATTGCTACCTGCAAAGTCCAGTCAGGCAGACTAGGTGCTGCCCTAGCTGTGGATGTGCAGGACCAGAGGTGGGGGGGAGCATAAAATGATTCCAGGTTAATTCTCCCTTGTGCACAAGGAAAAAGGATCCACTTTCCAAACGGAAAGTACATCTGCGTCAGCTGCACAACAGCATGATTTGCCATGTAGGGAGTGCATGAGGCATCCCAGCTGGCTGGTATACTGTACTTGGAGGCTTGTTCGGGGCACGCACTGTATTCTTCTGGCTGGCAAAACAGCTATCCAAAGCCTTGTGCCGCTTGGAACAAAGGAGATACGGGGCCAGTGAGTTTTGTAAGGTTAATGGTGTAAGATTTCACACTTGTGGAAGAAAGACTGGGCAATGGGGATTGTAGGGTGTTACAAACCTTACATATTTTAGACTAATGCAATTTTTCAGCATGTGGACAAAACAGCCTCTCAGAGCTGGTACTTTCTATTGTGTCACAGCCTATTTTGGGAACTTGTAGTAATACAAAAGTTCCTGGCATTACAGAACAGTACTGCTTCTACTGCAAAGCTGGTTGCCTTTTTTCTGATGTGCACAAGAACATCCTCGGGTAACAGCTACTAGAAACGGCTGAAAAGAGCCTTTTGCTGCACTGTTGTTAAATACCATTTAAAAGCTAGGATTTCTTTGCTTTCAGGTTGATGATATCAAATACTTATTCTTCACCGTTGCTTCCCTTCCCGTGTTATTGCTTGCTGTGTGATAGCTGTGTCCGTTGTGCTACCTTGAGGCCGCTTCGGTCTCTCACGAAGCCTTACCAGGATGTAACCTGCTCCTGTGGAGCGTTGATTCCCCAGTGCCATCAAAAGTGCTGCTAACTATTCCTGCGTGCCCCGAAGGCGTGCATGCACATGCCGCGGCTGACCCCTCAGTGTTTGCAGAGCGTTAGAACACAGCCCGTTAGGGAACCCTTGGGCGAAGACCCTGTCCGATGTGTGCTGATGCCCCGTCTTGTGTCCGCAGATGCCGGGGGAGCGCGCCCGCCCGCCCTGCCGCCCGGAGGCCGCCCCACAGCCGCCAAGCCCTTCACTCCGCAGAGCGGCCCGCCGCGCTTCCCTGGGTCGCCCTCGGGGCCGCGGACCTCCGCTCCCGAGCCGCAGAGGAGCCGCATGCCGCCACCGAGGCCCGACGTCGGCTCCAAGCCCGATGCCGCACCGCCCCCGGTGCCCAGCACGCCGCGGCCCATCGCCTCCAGCCTGCACAACCGGGGCTCGCCGCCGGTGCCGGGCTTGAGCCGCCAGCCCAGCCTGGGACCCTTGCCCTCGCCGTTCCCGGGCAGCCGGAGCTCGGGGCCGGCAGGGTCGCTCCGGCAGCCCGGCCCCAGCGCGGCACCCCCCTTCTCCGGGCGGCCGCCGCTGCCGCCCACCCCTGGCCGGCCGTCGGAGGACAAGCCGCCACCGCCGCCGCCGCCCCCCGCCGGGCACAGGCCGCCCGCCGCCCGGGACGCGGCCCTGCCCGTGCCGCCGCCGCAGAACAGCAAGCCGCCCGTGCCCTCTGCACCCCGGCCCAGCCTCGGCGCCCCGGCGCCCCCGCCGCCCCCCAGCAGGCCGGGGCCGCCCCCCGTCCCGCCCGTCCCCGGCGGCAGCGACGAGATGCCGCGGCTGCCCCAGAGGAACATCTCCCTGGGGTCCTGCCCTGCGCCCGGCGCCGGGGGGGGGCGCTCCGGACCCCTGCCCCTTCCGCCCAGCGAGAGGCCCCCTCCGCCCGTCAGAGACCCCCCCAGCCGATCAGGTAGGAACGCTGAGGGTCCTGGGCTTGGCAGGGTGGGCTCGGAGGGATGAAGTGACGATGCTTTATGGAAAGGGAAAGGTTTCGGTTTGCGCAGCAGTGGCGGCACCCCTTGGAGCGTAACCAAAATCTTCATCCGCCCTGCCCCGATGCAGCCCTGCAGGTGCTTCACCCTCTGTGACCCAGGAGCAGCATCAGATAGCTTCGGCTGGGGCGTCGCTTATTCGCCACCTACGATTCACAGAAGTGCTGGAGAAGAGCGATGCGGCGTGCGGCAGCGCCTTCCCCTGTGAGCTGCTGGCGTGCACGCACCTGCTTTGCACGGGAAACACACAGTGCTGCTAGGCACAAGGGATCCTGCAGTTGGAAATGAGGGTTTATGGGCATCACGGTGGCTTAAAGATAGTCACTGGGCATCACCAGCCTGCTCACGTGTGCCTTTGCACATCGCAGCAAATTTCATTATAGTTACTGTAATTAAAAAAGGGTTGCAAACAGGGGATTTCCCCATTAGGTTCTTTGATGCAAAGAGGCTGTTTTATCTAGCTTCTGATAGGTGACAGCATTTGTCTTCTTGAGTCAACTAGTGTGAGTTAATACCATTCTCGTGAATGGAGGTTTGCAGAACCTGACCTTCTGCGTGTTGGCAGACACGAACGCTTACAGCCAAATACAAATTATTTTAATAAAAGGCATAGCCAACAGTTGTTAAACGGAATGGCAGCTGTTACAGTGTGACTAACTTGTTACTTACTATATGCAGATTTCTAATGAGACTAAGAATTGTCTCTTCTGGGTTATTTCTTAACATACCTTGTCCTCTGTGACAACTGCTGTTCCTAGCTTTTAAGAACTGCACATCACAACTTAGCTCTTTTAATATCTGATAGTTCTCCCATTGGAGATGAGAGAATTTAAGCACAAGCAGCCAGGTCCTGTAACATCAGGAAGGGAGAAGCATTGCAGAGAAGGCCATACTGGGAAGCTCCATAGCGCTGCCTTTCATTTCATCCTTTGGAAATAAAAATGTGGAATCATCTCAGACCTGCCCTCCCAGAGAACAGAGATAAACGTCATGGGAGTTTCCACAGGTGACAGCCACCAGTGTTGTTTTCCAGCTGCTTGAACCAGTGCTGGTCTCTTATAGCACAGCACCTATAGCAGCCGTGCAGCTATGTGACCCTGAGACCATGCTTTGTGGAGCTGGTTGCCAGCCCAAAGGATGTGGGACAATGTGGCACAATGCCAGCACAGCCTGCAGTAAATAAAGCAGAGAAATCTTGTCACGTTTGACTGGGAGCATGGATCAAAGTTGTAGAGAGTGTCTGTAATTAATCAGACACTTCCAAGAGCTGCTTCCACTGGTGCTTTCCTGGTTGACTCTTTTCTGAGGCAGATGGTTTTACCAAATTTGTACCAACTCTCTGCTGGCTTACTAAGGAGAAGGAAGTTGTAGCAATAAATTATAAATGTAAATACTCCTGCAGTGGTTGAATGTAGATGATGGGGTTTAGGTAGGTTTAGAGAGAGCAAGCAAAACTATTCCGAAAGTTGCTAAGTGCTTCTCACTCTTAGAAACCATTCCCTGAAGGCAAACTTTAGTAATACGTAAAAAAACAAGGAAGAAGGGGAATGGGGGAAACCAAACCCACAAAGTACAGCTGATTTCTTGAAGCATGCTTCAATGTGTGCTGCTTCAGACACAGTATCTGCTGCTCTCTTTTTCAAAATGCATGTCTGTAGCTAGATTTCATCAGGACAAGGAAGCATTTCATAAAAATGGACATAATTGTCAGTTGCCCAACTCTGCCAAACAGAGGTAGCTAGCCCTTTGAACACACATAGCCCTCCACACCCTCTGCTTCATCTCCTTGTGTCCTAACTCTCTCCCTGGCAGCAGCAGCTTTCTTGCCTACATTTACTGGCTCCTTGGAGAAGCGCCCTTCCTCTGCCCTCAGGACAGCCCTGTTCCTGCCTTACGTGGGCTGTGCCTTTGTATTTGACCTGTCATGTTACCATGCCAGTTACTCAGACACACAAACACTGGGAATGCCAGTCTACGTGTGAGGTCTGTTTCCAGTTTAGCGGGAGGTGGATGTTCTCCAACTACTGAAAAAACTGGCATGCAGCACTTATGTTTGTTTACAAACGAGAGAGCTGATGCCATGCTGCTTAACGCTGCCACGCCTGGGCTGAATTCCCCTGTGTGCCACTGCAGGCCCTGGCTGTGACACCCAGGGATGATAACCCCTGTGGGCAAAGAGCCTCTGAGGGTAGCAGAGCTCTTCTTTTACATGTCCTCTTGCCTTGCTATGGTACATGGAAAGGAAATGGGCTAAGTTTGGACCTTCACAGTACCATGAATTCCAGCTGTAACTTCTGCTCATTGTGGCCAATGTAATTTATGGTGGTTTAAAAGTGGCTTCAAGGACCAGTACATCTGCAGAGGTTTCTGTAGCTAAGGGAAATGGGAATATGCTTGCTGAGGTGTATTTATGCTCAGGTATACCCGGCTCTCCCCTCTTCAAATCAGCACTAACTCCATAGAAAGCCCTGGAGAGCAGAGAAGGGGGTGCTGAGGGGACCTAAGGCAGCCCACCCTGTCCAGTTTGATCGTGGGAGACTGTGGGATGCAGGCAGTGGCATACCGCTGGCAGGGTAACTCCTGGTACAAACATCATTTGTGTGCTTGCTTCTTGTCTTTCTCCAGGCCCACTCCCACCACCTCCTCCCATAAGCAGGAATGGAAGCACTTCACGGGCTCTGCCCGCTACTCCGCAGCTGCCCTCCCGGGCAGGGCTGGACAACCAGAGAGGTGGACCACGACCGCCGCTTCCCCCCGACCGACCGGGCTCAGCAGCGCCGCCGCCACCACCGCCGCCTTCGGCAGCTGTCAGAAACGGCTTCCAGGATCCTGGCGATGGTAAGCCATGCACCCAGCTGTTTGCCTCTGATAGAGACCGTGTAGCAGCTTTTGGCCTTCATATGTCAAAAAGGCTTTGCGATAGAGGCTTTGTTTCTAGTGCAGACCTTTGATTTCTGACCATCAGGAGTGTCAGTAGGGTCTCAGTTAACTCAGCTAAGTGAGAACAGGATAAATACGCCATACATAGAGCAGAACTGCAAGGTCATCAATACAGTCACCAAAATAGCCCTTTGAAATACAACCTGAAAAAAAGAAACTTATTCACCATGCTTTGCTTTGCTACAGTGCAGAAATACAGCCTAAGGGGGGATTGTTCTCTTAATATGAATTCAGACGATAGCTACATTAAGATACTTTGGAAGTCAGAAAAGGTTAATGATGATTTCAAAGCTGAGAAACAGATGAAGGAAGAGGTTGCCAGAATCCTGCTGAAAATGTCAGTGCTAGTATTTATTGAAAAAGTGAGGTTGCTGTGTTTTAAAGATTCATCATCCTTTTATTTTTAATTGTTTTCTATTTGTAAAGGGCAGGTAAATCTATCACCTAATTATAGGAGGCCAAAATTGGTATTTCTGGTGTTTAGAAGGTTAGAAAAAGTAAGCAGAAAATACAGCTGTAAGGTGCTACACCTGGGTCGGAGCAATCGCAGGCACAGCTACAGGTTGGGCAGAGAAGAGATTCAGAGCAGCCCTGGAGAGAAGGACTTGGGGGTGTTGGTCGATGAGAAAATGAACATGAGCCGGCTTCAGTGTGCGCTTACAGCTCAGAAAGCCAACCGTATCCTGGACTGCATCAAAAGGAGCATGACCAGCAGGTCGAAGGAGGTGATCCTGCCCCTCTACTCTGCTCTCGTGAGACCTCACTTGGAGTATTGTGTGCAGTTCTGGTGTCCTCAACATAAAAAGGACATGGAACTGTTGGAACAAGTCCAGAGGAGGGCCACGAGGATGATCAGGGGACTGGAGCACCTCCCATATGGAGATAGGCTGAGAAAGTTGGAGCTGTTCAGCCTGGAGAAGAGAAGGCTGCGTGGAGACCTCATAGCAGCCTTCCAGTATCTGAAGGGGGCCTACAAGGATGCTGGGGAGGGACTCTTCATCAGGGACTGTAGTGACAGGACAAGGGGTAACGGGTTAGAACTTAAACAGGGGAAGTTTAGATTGGATATAAGGAAGAAATTCTTTACTGTGAGGGTGGTGAGGCCCTGGAATGGGTTGCCCAGGGGAGTTGTGAATGCTCCATCCCTGGCGGTGTTCAAGGCCAGGTTGGATGAGGCCTTGGGTGACATGGTTTAGTGTGAGGTGTCCCTGCCCATGGCAGGGGGGTTGGAACTGAATGATCTTAAGGTCCTTTCCAACCCTAACTATTCTATGATTCTATGAACTCATGCTTTTGAAGCAGCTTCACATGTCCCATAAGGCAGGTGGTTCACAGACACATTTTATCATACACAAGGTATTTGCAGGGTTCAGAACCTACAGGTCCTTTGCACACTGAATTCCAATTGCAGCCTTTGGGAGGAAGCACAGAAAACCTGGATCGCAGCAAACCACCACATGTACAACTGCTAGGCAAAACTTACTCAGCTGCTCATTACATTACGCAATAAAATGTAACAATATTGCCAGAAAGGCATGGTTGCAAAGTCCTGAAGCAACCAAGTGAAGTAATTACAAAGTTTAAGATAGCCCACACTTTCTTCTTCCTTGGGCCTCCAAATTCAAATGCAGAACAGAGCTTTATAAACATTTCCTATTATTTCAATGAAGAAACTGATCAGCTTGCTTTATTCTTTAGAATCCTATAGACTCACTAAGTACATCAGCAGGGTCTCTGTAGTCTCGAGAGATGTTTCAACTGATGTATTTTTTCTTTTTTGACACTAGTTACATGCAGGCTTCTCTGTCATCATAAATTCTATCATAATGCCTCAACTGTTCTCTGTATATCAATGAAGTCTGAATATCAGAAAATTCTGTATCTAAGAACAAAGCATTTCATTCTCAAACTAACCTAAAGTATCTTCTTCCTTGACTTTCCAGTAGGATGCTGGTTCAATACTCGGCTATGTAAGCATTGTGCAAAATAAAATATGTGTCAAACATGATATTAACATCAGTTTACTATCCTGAAGCTGTGTCATAAAACTAACGAGTAAATTGCATGTTTGGTTTTGTTTGGATTTTTTTTTTTTTCAGATGAATGGGAAAGCAGATTTTCTTTTCATCCCATATCTGATTTGCCACCTCCAGAGCCATATGTACCCATGAACAGAAGTTATCCCAGTAAACTAGCAAGAAATGAAAGTAGAGGTAAGTTTATTCCACCTCTGCTGTTGGCATTTCAGTGTATCATCCTAAAAACAATGTGGACAGGGAAGACTCTGGGTGCTGAGGTTTCAAAACTTCTCAGACTAACAGCCTAGTCACATTTCCCCACCACAAAGAAGAAGCTAAATGCAGGTTTGCAGCTGCAAGCCCTCTCAAACTTACATCTGAAGGGAGAATTTTGGGGGTTTTTAGTTGGAATATGTATTGTAAGAGAACACCTCTGCCATTATAGTCAGCCCTTTCTTCTACAGGCAGATAACAGTCATATCCTCCTCTCAGCTTTTGTTTTGCTGGACTGATTAAATCAGGATGTATTACATTGCTTCCAAGCTATGTTGTCTGATCATCAGGGTTCCTTCTGTATACATTTCAGTTTGATTTCGTCTTTTACAGTCAGTGTTACATGCTGTTCCCATTCATGTCTCTACTGCAGCATAAATGTTTCCTATCTTCATTAGTGGTATTTTGCCTGATACACCCAAGGATCAATTTACCTCTTTCACAACCAGTGACATCGGTGGCTTGTAATTATCCTGTAATCATCTGTACATTCAGATGTTTCTCTCTCTCTCCTGTTTCCAAATGACGAGGTTTTGGTTTGGAGCAGAAATTCCTGTTAGTCTCTGATCCTTCACTTTGCCCTGTTAGCTTTCATCCCATTTGCATTACTCCACAAAGAAAGGCAAAGTAATATATGCTTTTTAATGTTTTATTTCATGAGTTTGCAGTGAAAATCTTCATATAGGGGAAAACATTAGGAGCTTTGAAATGTTACTACATTTAGAGCTTGCCACCTTAATCAAAATCTGAATGTCTTGGAAGTAGCACTAAGACAGTATGTGTTTGCAAAAAATAGTAAGGCTATCAAGAGCTATCGATCTGTTTTGAGTAGAGGACAAGAGACTAAAACACATATACTTTTCAGACATTTTGAGATAAGGTTAGTTAAAAACTTTCTTTTACACTGTTTGAAGTTCTGATGCTGTTTAATAAACTAACCAGAAACTCTAAAAAGCTTTTTTAGCAAAATGGCTAGGCAAGATCTTTGCCAGTTACTGAGTTAATGGCTTGCATGTAAACTCCTACTTTAAAAGAAACCAGAAGGAGTAATACCAAAACCTTTCTTTCTCTTTTAGGTGGTTCTGGCCGAAAAGAAAGAGGTGCCCCCCCGCTTCCACCTATACCAAGGTGAAATGGGTTCTGGCTCATCTTTGGGTGACGTCTGTTTTCAAGTTTCCTTCAACTCAGCTCTCCTATCCACATCATTGGAAAGTTGTCTGTTTTGCTTCATTTCCACTTTTGGCTTGTCAGTTGGAAAAAAACTTCAGCCTCTATTACAGAAGTAATAGATGCAGCTCATGAACTATAGTTGCTTAAAGCTTTAAATTTTATTTGCTTGTACTGCAGGCTGTCATGAAAGGCATTTTGTGGACCACATACAACATACGTGCATCAAGCTTACTGAGTCCAGCCCTGTCCCCATGACAGCTTCACGGGAGGTCTGGCTTTGAATTTAATGAGAACTGGAACAAAGCTGTTTCATTCACTTTGGGTACAGTGGCTGTAATATTTGAATGATAAAGTACAATCTATTTTCTGTTTAAAAACCAGTTTCTGGGGAAAAGAGTGTAGCCCAGAGGCACCTGGATTCTTCTTTGCATGCCTAACTCAGTCCGTCTGCTTCTGCAAGCCATAGACCTACTACATGGTGACCAGGAGTTCATCCTAAACCTTTTCACTTCATCTTAACCAAGCACATCTTATTTTAAACAATAGACGGCACATCCTGCCCCGAAGGTGGAGTGTGTCTGGCCTTGTTTTTATCTGTGGATAATCATCCAAAGAAAAGCAGAAGTGAAGAGCTTATTATTTGAGGGGTTAAAAAATCCCTCATTTTTTTTAATAGTGTTATGTTTTTAGTCACCTAATTCTTTCCTACTCTGATGTGGACCAGCTCACAGCCATCCATGTTCTGGATTATTGTTATGCCCTCTATCTGATACTACATGCAAACAGTCCTCAGAAAGTAGCCTTGGTACAAATGCACCAATTACTCTAGTGGCAGGCTCCTTCTGTAAAGTATTGCTACCCCATGCTCCACAGACTGCTTTCCAGTTGTTTTTTTGGTACAATTAAATGATGGCTTTTGACTTTAAAAGCTTCCTGGGGCTTAGGTCACAAGTCTCAGAGAGATTGTATTTGACTGGCATTACAGTAGGGCACCTTAGGTCAAAAATGTGCGTAAGTGAAAGCCCTTTGATGTAGTGAAGGAGGTCTGGGGTTTGTCGGTTCAAGTGGGAGCATCAGCTCCAAAATTTGCTGTCTGCACTGGTTCAGGAGAAATGGGAAGATTTGGCCTTCTGAGTTGATAATGAAGCCTGTCCTTTCAAACTTCGCTGAAAGGAGTCTCTGCAGAGAGCTTCAAGGCTTTCATTAATAGAAGAGAGAGTAAAGTATTCTAACATTGTGACAATTGGTTAATATGTTTAATGGCTTTTCGATGTTGTATATGGGAAAAGAGTTCATTGTGTGAGTGCATTTTCAAAAGTGTCTAAATGCATATAAAATGCCTTTGGAAATCAGGGGAAGATTATAATTCTGGATTTGAAATATTGTTGAATGCTAGCTCTTTGTTAATTGGACTTTAGAAGGTTAGCTCTGAAAATCTCCTCTGTCTTCTCAACAGTTTGTTTCTTCAACATACTCCTTGGGATCCCTCCCAAGCCTGTATCAGCAGCCATGCTTCACAGGATGTTGCTCAAAGAATAGTCATGTAGGTTAAGAAAATGTTTCTGTAGCATGGGAGGCATGATCCTAAGTACGCTCTATGGCTAGAATCAGGTCAGTCCTTCAAAATCTAGGGAATATAGAGGAGAAAGATCTGGACTCCACTGAAGTGTTAATGCATTGGACTTTTTGCTCTGTCAGTGAGCATGGAGGGATAGATCCCCTTTCTGCCTGACAGCCTGGACAGTCACAGTGAAGAGGATGGAACAGAGTTGTATTTGGCCAGATCAAATTTAATTTGGCCTTTTCAGTGTTTGTTTACAAAATCTTGTTAGCTGTGATAGCATTTGATTATGTACCTGGTTTTTACATTTTTATATCTAATGACCTATTTTAAGTTACTATTTATGGTCTTGAACCCGCAATTAAATGCGCAGGCGCAGGGATGTAACTACACCTAATTGCAGGATTGTGGCTGTAAGAGTTTCTTAAAACCGATATTAGTGAGACCTCCATGTTACAGGTGCACCAGGGATCAAACCTAGCGCAATACTGAATTTCTATATGTATTTTATGGGTGTCACTTAAAGTGCCTGTCTCTTTGGGATATTATTATGTGAATAGAAGTCCAAATAAGATTTTTAGCACAATAACTTAAAGGATAAATTATTGTATTCATGCTCTTAAACTGAAGCACTTACAAGTTTCTAAGGAACAACATTCTGAATTTAAGAATACAATATTTTCAGTACCTTGACCTGCCAAATCCTTATTAATATCCAAATAGCTATGCAGCCAAAAAAAAGAACCAAAACCCAAACCCTCCAGAAACTATACTTTTTTTATCACTTACCTGCTTCCAGCATGACTGTTTTACTTTGAGTAAGTCAATGAAAATGCTGCACATTGTTCTGCCAACTGTCTGCATCGTTCAAAATATTCTATATTTGATCTTTTGAGCAAGGTTTTCTGACCAGAAAATCTGGACCACTACCAAAGACTTGGCAAATCAACTTCAGTCTCACCTTAAAATGTGCTTTGTAAAAGGCCCTCAGTCAACCAGCCACAAAACCTGAGCTGCTTGGGTTTTAGCACTTTTTTGTACTATAGAAAGCTCTTCAGAATAGATGTTTGGCATATATGTAAAATAGCTTAACAATGGAGAAAGAGGATTTTTTTCACTGAACAACAACTTTACTATTTATATCTTTTGCTATAGAAGTCCCTAGGTATATTCCAGAACAGTGCAGCATTTTATCATTCAATATATTGCTTCATGTATCGGTAGCTATTCACAATATGATCAGTATTAAAGTATTTATTTCACTATGAAGTGTTAAAAAGAAAGAATACAAAACAGATTGAGTTAATGGTGCCTTATGACTTTTTTAGTCAACTTCTCTGTGTCTCACTAGCAAAACCAATAGGTGATGCTCTTCCAAGTCCTAATGTAAATAGTGCCAACAGTAGCATTATGCAGTGTTTGAGCCAAGTCCTTCTGTTGTAATGTGCTCAGTCTGCTACCTTCAGGTTGGGCTCAGTGTATGGAGAGACTATTGGATCGGTGTGTAGATGAGGTGTAGGTGGGCAATGGTTAGCTCCACCATCAGTTGTTGGTATTGCTCTGGAAATCTAACCCTTTCCCAAAATCAGTGTCTCACATTGGTATCCATACAGCCCAGCTGACTTCAGTGTGGCTGTATAGGTTGATTAGAGGACTAAATTTGATTCACTGCTTACAGAGAAGATTTGCTGGGTTTGTATCAATGGCACTGTATCATAAACCCTCACACCTCAAACTATCTTTTTACGTTATCGCTAAGCTCACATTGTGTGAAAACGGCCACAGATGTTCATTTTTGTTTAATTCAAGTCAGTATATAAAACAGGAGTTACTTTTGTACCATGTGACAATAATTTCTGCTCAGTATATTTGGAATAAAAGCACACATTATATTGGTAACAACTTTCTGCACCAGCCATTGAGAGAAGAGGTCACAGTGATTAATGTTCAAAGTTGTTAAAGGAAACTCAGCTAGTGATTCAGGAAACATGTATTTCTGTAAATTAACTACATCTTAAATAAGGTTGCAAAGTTCATGTTTAGAAGCCAGCATTTCCCAACACTGAAAGAATCCGCAAGACTGAACTGTTGAAGAAGTTCTTTAAATTGTCACTTAAAATGGTAGTTTCTCCTTGCAGAAACAATTCTTTATATGTCACTTGTAGAAGTGGGTTTCTGTTGGAGCAGAGGATGAAGGAACTAAACTGCTATCATGCTTCACATACATTGTAACACAACAATTTGCTGTGCAGAAGTATGGAAATAGAAAGGGTTCTTTTTGCCTTGGAATTAAAGAATATAGTTGAAGGATCAAACTGGCATTATTTCAAGCAGAACGTCAAATGTCAAGAGACCTACATAGGGCCCCTCAGCCACAGGATGCTGGAAAGGAGCAGATTGCTTAAGGAGATGGAAACCAATTGTCTGAATGTCATGATCGATACCAGAGTACAAATTATGATATAAAATGTTGCATCTATGTAATACCACATTGCAATAGCGTGAACATCACTGTGTCTCAGTCAGGTGCAAACAACCTGTTTTGGCGGTACATGGACTCTCTATAAAATATATTGTATGAACTTTAATCTTTCAAACTGTATTCACCAGAAAACAAGGAGAATGTCTTACCTAAGGTAGCCAGTAACATGTTAAGTGTAGTGAGTTCATGGAATGCTTCTTCATGTACATTGGGAGAAAATGAGCATCTTGTAGCCTGAGAGGTGGAAACGGCTGGACCATTCAGTTAAAAGGTAAACCTGGAGCACTGGCAAAAAGGGGAGTGCTGGAATTACTCAGCAGAAGCAGGGCACACGTATTATGTGCTCACATGAGTGAGTATGCGGCAGGTGAGTAGGCAGACTAAAAGAAAAAGAAACCGCATGTTTTAAAAAAGGGAGTAACCCTTCAGTATGTTGCCATTCTGAAATACACTTTGTTTGTGTAAATACTCTTTAAGGTAAACTAATGGCATGCAGAGGAAGGCCTCTTAATTTGGACTTCCAAAGCCACACAAGATCATGAAAGATTGAGAAACATAACTTAAAACATAGGCTGAGCAGAAAGTAACATGTTTTTATCGGATGCTTAAAGTTTGAGCTTTTTATAAAATATTAATCTAGTTCCGTGAATAATTTTTTTGCTTAACATTTATTTTATATGTGATTTTGTTCTCCTTATTTTTCTGTCCTATGCCAAATAAATTTTACTTTTATTTAAGTGGTGGTGCAGCCTGTTACACCAAGAACAACTGTGGTTGCTTCCTTGACAGAAACATGGTGGCTTTAGAAAGAGCATAACAGTGAGCCTGGCAGGATCTGGGGCAGGTTGCTCTCCTCCTCTCCTGCCTGCCGTTGTGCAGCAGCATAGCAGCAGTGCTCAGAGGACTTTAGGCCTCCATACACTGTAGATTAGACACCTGCAGATAAGGAGAAATAATGAGTTTAGTTTAGGATAAGGAATCTATGGTCAGTGATGCTGTGCTTGTAGATAGCTTTTATATGAGCTCCGGGTATTGGCTTTTGGCAAAGCAAGCTAGGCACTTGTCACGGGGAGATGACATGGAAAATCACTCTAGTTAAGTACAGATTTTTATTCCTGTTCTCCAGTCACTAGGCAGAAGGCTGCCAGAGAATATCAAACAAACAAAACCCTCCTTTTGTCTTTGGAGCTCTGTTCTTCATCTTGAATATTAACCTTTTCAGATAATTTGACCAGGTTCATCACAGAAGGACCCTTTGATAGAAGTCCAAAGGAGGCTCAAATTCAGGCTGCACTTCCAGCTTCTCCTCAGAAATTAGACAGGTCATTTAAAACCCCAAGCTAAAAACCTCTATGCTGTAATTCATCTATATTGCAAAAACCTAAGCACCAGGTTTACTCTTACACAGATGATGGATTCTTTGACATCTATGGGGACTGCTTGTTGATACTTGCATTTTATAGACTCGACTGGAACAGAGACTTCAACTTTTTTAAAAGACCACAGATACTCCTGGCCTAGATGTAGCCTAGAAGCCACTGGTCCCAGTGCATGGACTATATGAATAGGAGAACCATGATAGAAGGCAGAGTCTGGGAGTTTGTGAGCTGTAAAGGAACTGGCTTGCCAACAGAAACACCTCTGTCTGAAGATCTTAATGCCAGTAACCTTTAGGGGGAACTCGGTGGTATGAATGCAATGATCACCTAGCAGGGTTGTATCTCATGTTTTATCAAAGGAAGCATGGTTCTTTCTGGTTTTCAAGAAATCAAATTACTTGCTTGAAGTCAAGGAGAGGGAACTGAACTTTGCGTGCTGTGACCTAGACATGACCACAACATAGTCCTCCCTCCGTTTAACTCAAAAAATGCTGGTGCTTTAAAATAAACCCACAGACTACACTGTAAAACAGTTCTGACTGTTCCCTCCAGTTGCAGGAAGGCTCACGTGTTGCACGCAGCACACATAAAAATATACAACTCCTTTGATCATGGTTCAACAATTTCCAGTGACCTTTGTGCCCTGTATACACAGGCTGTTCCCTCCTGCCCTCCCACCTAGTCTGACTTCATTTCACATTGAAAATAGTACATTGGTCCTAGCCAGTTATCAATCTGGGGGCTAAATATTGGTCCATGCATCTCTGTACGATGATTAGCTAACAAAACAGAAGCCTTCAGGATTTGTTTTTCTCTGGCTAACAGCAAATATAATGAGCAATTCTTAACAGGTTCTTCTGCTGTCTTATGGTTCTCTGAGAACTACTCAAACGTCTAACATGACATAAGCTTGACTCCAAGTTTCATTTTCTGTTACACTGTTAGAGGTCCTATGCATTTTATTTTAGACATAATGAAAACGTGTGGTTTACACTTTTAAAGGAGTTAATCTTTTTTACTTGTTGAATATGACTCTCTGTAATCCTCTTATAAGTTTCATACTTACTCTTCCAAGCTCTGAGTGTCTGGTGTGCATGCCAACTTAAAATCAAGCAATTTTTTTTCATAAACAAAAATTACATTCTACATACACATTAACTTCTGTGCACAAATAAAGCTGTGCCTGGGCTCCATTCCTTCTTTCAAATACGACACAATAAAACTTTGCAAAGCACGTGAGGGCCTCAGTAACCTTTTCTGTACCCTGCTGGTTGTTATGCCTTTGGGTTATCTGTGATGCTTGGCCTACGTGTGGTTACACAATTGCAGGCTGCTAATCAAAACCTTTGGTGAAGCATAAACATAAACAGGATGGCACTTTGTCTCTACACCGTAGAGATATTGCATCAGTGCTAGGAATAAAAAGTAATACAAGTAATTTCTCTTACTAATGTGAGCTAGTAAAAGCCTCTGAACATGGATTACATCCACTGACTAATGCACAGGTCTTATAAAGACACCTCTGAGCAGAATGATTGTTTCACATTGTAGGATGATGTAGCAGTTCTTTGGTCCTTGACTTCACCAATAATAACTTGTCTTTCTATAATTCATGAAAGCACTCCTCTAAGAATTTATTAATGCTGCCAGAAGTCTCAGAAGATGCTTATCTGATGTCTCCCTCCCATTGCCTTTCTCTCACCTAGGAAATCTCCTACGAGCTTCATTAATCCAGTCATTTGCATCCTAGCAAAGTAAGTGCTCTCTTACTTATCAGACCCATGGTAAGTAGCTCTGCTATCACTTCCCAAAATGAAGCAAAACTGCTTGCAAATCTGTCTTACAGTCCCCAAAGCACTGTAAGGTGGCATCTGAATGGAAAAGAAAATGTCTCTGTTGTGTTAAACTTTCACTTTCAATGATCAAAACACTGTGGGAAAGACTGCATAATGGATTCCTTCCATAATGGACAGAAAAATCCATCTAGATTTTCCAACTGTTAAATTAAAAAAAAAAAAAGCTGCTGGTTTATTCTGTTCTTTCATAGCTGACGGAAACAGATAGTTAAATGTTAAAATTTTGATACCTAAGGATCTTAATTTCAGCAGAATTACGTAGGTCACAGTCATTTGAAACAGTAATGATCCTTCATACTTCTGTTATTTCCTGCATTGGCAATCAGGCTCTTAACCTACCTAAAAATCTCAATAGCAATCCAGGTACAGAAATAATCCTGAGGCAAGGATGACTGACACAAAAGTACTTTGATTAAAACAGAGAGAATAAATTGGGTGGCTGCTGCTAACACTCCCTGTGTCCAACATCCGTCTACTGAACAAAAACATCAGTTCAGATAATCACTTCTTCTATCTTAAACCACAAATTTATGGCTTAAGATACACGACTTCTGCAGAAGCTACGTTCAAAATGTAAAATAGAAATCTTTCATGAATGCTGCCTGTATGCTATTGCCAAGCTTTCTACTGCACTACAGTAACGCGCTTCTAATTTTCATAATTTTTCCTCTCTGTTTCTACCATTCTGTTTTTCTTCCTAAATAAAAAAGTTTTTTTCTTCAAGAGTGCTGGAGTTTAGCCTACAGAAATACATTTTTTATTTTTAATATGGGACAGTGAGATTGGGGTTTTTTTGTTTGGTTTTGGGTTTGTTTTTTTTTCCCCTAGAATACAGCAGAAATTCCCTGCCTAAGTACCTTAAAGGTAAGGGCAGGCAGAGGGGCTGTTGGTTGCTGTTCATCCTTCCTCTTGTCAAAACAGGAACTACTGATCCCTCCCTGTGGCTGGGGCAGAGCTTTATCCCTGTGCAACTCCCTTTTCAAAATCATTTCAATCCTAAAGGGGATCACTTTGACTACCTTCCGCATTTACTTGTGTGCAAGATTGTTTGGCTGCAAGCTTGTGCAAACACTACATACACATGATCAGTTGCATAACTAATTCTCATCTGAAAATTCTTTTTTGTTCACGTAAAGATGGGTGTTTAGACAGTTCTTTATCTCACATCCTGCCCAACTTGAAGTGAGCATTGACGTATGCAGGACTGTGAAAATCGGTCTTTTCTGCCCTTCTCCATTCTAGCAGAAGTTACAGTAAACTGTTGAGCAGCAGAGCCCACACAGCTGAAGTCTGAGGACTCCCAAGCCATGCGAGCAAAAAGTGGCTGAAGTGTTCAGATCACTTGTGGAGACAGCAAGGTAAAGGCCATGAGTGAAAGTGTAGGCTTAAACCCAGCCTCTGTCATATGTACGTTGACTGGAACTAGCATATCTCCTAAATAACATCCATTTGCAGTATCTGCCAGAGACTGCAGAGCCCGTTAGTACTTTCTCTGCTGCCTGAACGCCAGCCTTTCCTGCAGATTGCTCAAATCTTTCTGTTGAGGTTGGTTTTCTACTCCCTTTTTAAAATAGAAACTCTCACTTCTGCTATTTGGCCGGGAGCTTGGGTTACTTACAAAACCCGGGAACCTTTGTTTGGAAACATACAGATAACCTCTTTGTTCCCTCTAAATATATAGGTTATTCTCCTCAACTATGCCTGTAGGACTGCTGCTGTGCCTTCATTCAAATGCCTATCAACTGTAGGGTTGGTGTGTTTGCTACACATAATTGCTGATCTAAAAACAAAAATCCTGCTGTGCTTTCTAAGAGAGTTACCACATACCCTCTATGCCAGGACCTTCACACCTCTTTCTCATACATGTACTGGCTACTTGTGTAGTGTGTGGGGAAACTTCATATCCATTTTTTAGCTGCAAACATTTCTAATGTAAGACCAAGTAAAAGCATGCATCAGAAAATGAGAAACCTTGTATGTTTGTTTTTAACTAAGCAGGTGGGAGTAGATATGATGCACCTCCAGCCTAGGAATTTCTCTTTATATCGAGAAATACTCTGCCTCTGATGCAAGAGAAGCTTTGTGTCCTCTAAGTTATCTAAGCTTTGCATTCGAGGCAAGCAGAGGCTCAATACATTATAGAAGAGCATGTTAGACAGTTATCAGCAAGGATCTTCCCTCCAATTGTCACCAGGGAATTTTACTTTAAAGGGTTATTTCTCAACCTCTCATTATTTTTTTTTAACCAGCTTTTACCTCCTCCTCATTTTCATATAGCAACTGATCTGCTTTTATGAAAGGCTGTAGTTCCCACAGCAGATGACAACTGTGATTCCAAATGGCACAGTTTGCCAAGCTCTGCTGAAGCAAGCAGGTGAAATGAGGGCTTCCCTGAAGGGGTGGTCATTGCTGAGGCCTTCAGCTGGGCAAAGGCCTCTGTCCCCAGCCACAGGTGTGGGCACAGAGCTGCAGATGCTGACTCAAGTTGCAGCAGCTCATATCAAAACCACCTTTGCTCACTCCCTTGGCAGCATGAAGGCAGGCTGCAGGAGCTAGCCAGCCTGCCAACCAATCACCTTTTCTTCCTCTTGCCACTCACGTTTGGCTTTGAAACCCTGACTCCTTCGGGAGTTGCTTGAATTCTTTGTGAGAGTGGCTGCTTCACAGTGGGACAGCAATGGGGTGGCGTGTGTAAGGGAGGGTGTCAGGGCACCTCTGGCTGATGCAGCGATGCCCAGCCAGGACAGCAGCTTTCCCATCAGTGCCAAAGCATGGGGGTTAGCTCAACCAGATGTGTTTCACTACTATTCCACTGCCTGTAGGGGAAGCAATTCATAAGCTGTGGCCTTAGTATTTAACTGTCAACACCTCTGATTGTACGGTTTGGGGTATGAGCAAATGGCAATGTACAGCTCATTGCTTCAGCAACACTATGCACTGTTTCACTGTTGGTACAACACTATGTTCATTCCAGACATATACAACCTGATCCTCCATGCAGTTACACAACTCTTAAGCAAGTAAAATTCTAGTATTGGCATAAAAATGATGCAAGAGAGTAACACACCTGACTCTACTCCGTTTCAACTGAAAGCAGCATGCTATTAGACCTAGACAAATAAAGTCATGCTATTAGACCTAGACAAATAAAGTCTTTAACAAAAGTTTAACTGTAGGTGGAGAAGGTAAAAATTAAAATACCTTTTGAATTGAAAACATCAAGTTGAAGCAACAGTTGTAAGAAAGCCACTCTGACAATACCACAGTCTTCAAAACAGTATTTACTCAAATATATAACAGAAGAAATAAATTCCTTTGCATTGTGAGTCAAAGAAATAGAAAATGCAATCACTCTGGCACTCCATTGGAGATTAAACTATTGGCCATGAATTTAAATGAAATGCCAAGTGCCTGAACATAATCAGGAAAATGTATGATGAAGAAACAATATCAAGGGAAGAATCTACAGAAGGAGAAGTATGAAAAAAGTATAGGTACACTAGCTTTATGCGGAAGAATTCAGGAAGATGAGGGTATACTCATATGCGTCTGTAACAAAGTAACAGAAAGAACTGAATGCTATAGAAGTGGTGAAATGAAGACGACACAAATGAACAAAAAAACTACTGGATTTCTGCCACAGGAGGCAACACACTGCAATCAATACACTTGCTGGATTATATTTAAACTGTGTTTGTGTAAGTAATAAATAGTGGCTTGAAAAATGATGGGATATGATATGATCACAAAGGCACACTTAGTAAGTGGAGAGAGTTTAAAGGTATTTGGGTCCGATTAAAAAATATTTTCAAAGATTTTAATTCGTGATGCCAAGATTTTATATTTTTTTTTCTGTTTATTTGTCTGTTTTGGGGGAGTTGTTTGTGTGGGTTTCTTTACTAGTCAATTGCTTGCTGAATAAACAACAGGTGCAGCAGATCACACATCAGAAACATCTTATTAATTAGTGCAGCTTATTTTAGCACAGTTTTCCGGAGTAACTCAGCATTTATTTGTGTGCAGTACTGATAACTCTTTTTTTTATTTTGTTTTGGAGGAATCAGGCTAAAGTTAAGTACTCTTACAGTGACTGAGCAGTAAGAATACCGAGAATATGTAAGTAACAAGCTGTCAAACTCAATGAATGGGTTTTAGGTCAAGAAAGAGCTGCAACTCTTATGCCCTGTTCTTAATGATTCACCACATACCGGTAATTATATGGGTATGTGAAAATGTTAAAAATTATTGTAAATATCTAGATACAGTAGACACAGCTTGTTGTGAATTAAGTTTAGTTAGCTGAATTCTTTAAACTGAATTTTTTTTTACTAGGTGGCTTTGCTTAGTATGAGTAGTCACTTAGCACGGGAAGCTGAAGTTGCTGGAGCCTTAGGCTGAAAGCAGCTAACTCCCACCCAGATAAAGCTGAATTTAATTTTCAATCTGTGCTTAGTTATGTAAATGAAGACATTGAGACCATGACCAATCTGAAAATAAAGGAGTTGCACCCATTACCAGGAAGCAACATACAGAGAGATAAAATGTGCTGCCCACCTGGAGACAATGAAAGAATCCAATGATGGATAAGGAGACTGACCAAAAGTCACCATTGGACCAAGAGGCCTGTGAACAGCGTGTGATAGTCCAGCATGTAGAATGTAAGGGTATAAAACCCCAGACATTTCTTTGCTCTGGGTCCCTCCCCAGAGGTACCAATCTCAAACTGTTCCCATTCCTGTACCACTCAATTATTAATATTTATCTAAGACTTGGCTGTAAGAAACCTAGGGTGGAAAATTTTCTTTAACACAGCCCTAACCATAATATTAGGTAAATGGACAAGGCCTTTTTGCATGACTCTTGCATACTTCTTTCCTTCCATTCCCAGTCAGACTGCTTAACTTGTTAACTCATCTTTGATCACTTGTATTTGACTTCAGCAAACTTACCCTATTGCTGAACTGAATAACAGGTTGATACTCTAGCACCAGTGATGGAATTCATACATTTAGGAGGTCTCTGCAACATTGCTTTGTCTCCCTGAAAGCAATTTCAGAAGAAGTTCATATTATTGATGTCATATGGGGCTATTCTGAGATTTACTGAATTCACTGCAATCCAATTTGAACTTTTTTTCTTTACTTTTTACTTTAGAGAGGTGAATTTCATCAAGACCAATATTTACTGTGCCTTCTTACAAGAGCAGTCCATTTCAACAGACCTGAACATATAATTACTGCTGAAGTCTTAGTCTGACTTTCTGCAAGCTGACTGTATTAGCTTTCTGTATTTTCTTTCGGCAGATACTATATTCTGGAGACTAGAATTGCACCTGCAGCTCTGTGACATACATACTTGCTCTGCACCTACAGCAATTAATAGCTGTAGGTGCAGAGCAAGTAACACATGCCATTGTCTCAGTTGCAGAACAAAGTGGAGGTGAGTGAGTATGGTACAGTAAACATGGACTTTGCGAAAACAGATTGAACATCCACACTGTCTTACAAAAGATACTATATAAAAAATACCAGGTAAGTTCTCATAACTGATACAGATAATTAGGAGCACTACTGTGAAATTGCAGATGAGCAAATAAATAGCTTTCTTAAGGAGGAAGATATTTTACAGAAGTGTTCCAAGGTAATCGAAATGAATGTAAACATTCAGTGCATCCCTCCTAATTTCTATGTTAACAAGCTTCAAGCTTGTGGGTTACAGCATGTGGGTAGGCCTTCTGCCAGGCTCTGGGCTGGATTGCTCTCAGGGACACCGATGCTGGATTTTTCATGGTGTTTAAGCCTCAAAAGTTTGAGAAATTCTTTCATGGGACTGTTAAGACCTTCTATTTGACACCCCCCTCCAGAGAAGAAATCCCCTATTGCCTGTCTACAGGTTAATTTTCTTCAGGTTTCCCTTGTTGCTTAACTGCCTCATCAAGCATAGGTATACTGTAAGCTATAGTTTATTTTCCAGTTAGCCTATGAGTCAGCATAAGTGATCAGACACATCTAGATACAGATAAACACTTCATGTTCTTCCTGAACATCCTACACACAACTGCAATAGAACAGATGATAGAAGCCAACAGACTTTCCAAGTCCTGCGATGCATTTTTAGATAACCAGAGTCAGACATGCACTTTCAGATGGAGTCTGCTTAGAAATTTTAACACAAGTTGAGCACAAGTCATTATATCATTGTACATTGTATCATATAAGTCATTGTACATTATATCATCCATTTACTTGTTAAGCATTGAGCAGGATGAGAACAGTACTTCTTCCAGTAGTAGAGTTACAATGCTATGTTGTCACTAGGCATAAACCCAGTTTTCATTTAAAATTTGGCTCACTGTCAATAGCCAAAGAGCATTGAGTAAGTATTTTTCCTAGAGCATTGAGTAAGTACATTTTTCCTGTAACTGAATACGAAGAGATTACCTAAGACGTGCTAGTCTCTCTACCCATTGTTGTAATTACTATGTTAGTAAGATAGTTAGATCTTTACATGCTGTTGAAAATCAGCTGCACAGCTGTCTGGAAATCGCATTGAGATTACACCTGTAGATTTCCAGGCAGATTTCATCCTGATGCATTTGCCATCATTCTTGCTGTCTTCTCATCCTATGTATTTTTTTTCTTCTGTCTAGTATTACAAAGTCACTTTTTGTCATATCCTACTGAGAGGTTATTCAGGGAGATGTTGGTGCTACATTTTCAATCAGTAATGCTGCTTTGAAGCTCACCTGGCACTTCCCATTGTATGGCAGTGCTGTCTTTCAGTTGTCACCATACCCTAGCAATTACTTTTAGTATTTTCAGAAACAAACTGGAGAAATGTACTTGCTCACAATAAATTCAGGAGTATTTTTCTTCAGAATACTCCAGCCTTTCAGGCTTTGCAACAAGCACTTGCAGTTTACCAATAAAGTGGCCTTCACATCAAGTACAAAGATACATTTGTGGTCCCCTGAAAATCTGTCAAATTGGCTCAACTGTATGCCTTTGAAAAATGTGTTTGTATGCAGTCACTGCTAGATCTTAAATGGTAAATTATCTGATGCCTGTTCTCATTGAGAGCTAGGACTCTTGCAGTTCCTGTGTGGGGCCAGCCTGTGTATGTGTAATTGTGATAGGTAAATGAGTATGATGAAAGCCACAGGTCAGCAGCACAACTCATGCAATGGTTGCTCCAGCTGCTGTTCACTAGTTGAGCTGTTGGTTGGATCAAAAAGTCAGGAACTGTCTCCCCCATACAGTTGGTTGACTACTTTGAAGGCACATAAATGGATGGAAATATCCAATTTGCATAAAAACAGAACAAAAATCAAGGGGGAAAGCAGTTCATGATTATGTAATGAATGGTATGGGGATGCTCAAGAGGATCAAATTAAGATTTTGTGGACAACTTTCAGTTTTATGTCCATCTAGCAGCTACCAGAAAGCTTGGCTTTGCCACGCCAGTAATGGTGTTTTCTGTGATCTGCCGTTAAACTGCTGAAGTTGAGTTGTCAGTGGTAGAGGACAGATGTGATCAACTGCTGATGCACTGTATAAATCTGTCCTCTCAGTAGTCTGTAGACAAAATACTTGCCTCCTTATACCTTAGAATATTAGAGCTATGGTCATTGCTAGCTCAAATGTTGGGGGTTCTATTAATAATGCTTTCAGATACTTCTGTGGGTTGGGTGAAACTCCACAAGAACTGGTGTTCATGACTGCCACCCTTAGCTTAGAATGATCTTAAAAGCAAAGTAAACTCTATTATAAATGCAGGGTGCTGGAACACAAAGAATATGCTATATCAATCCCTAATTATTTATTTTAGTGCATATCATCTTCCTTTTTTTTTTTTCTGACAGCAGTTTTAATCCACACAACTTTAATCTAAATGCTGATTATAATTTAATTGTATTTTTTCTATTTATTTTTTTTTTATCTTATCATGTGCCTTTGGTACTACAATGCCATATTTTGGAATATTTCCGTTCCTCAGTGTTCCACAACAAAAAACACAAGACTTGGGTCAAGTGCACTTTCCTTATCTAGGAGTGTGTACATGCTAGAGCCGAGGTGGAAATATAGCCCTCTCTTCTATAACTGCTCATCCCCTGGGAAAACATGCTGTTGGTTGGTGGATATCAACAGCAATCAACCAGCAGCCTATCCAACCAAATATATGCTTTTATAAAAAAATACAGTGAAGGATGATCATATTTTAAATGCTTTATTAAATGCTGAATCACCAGTGATCTTTCTAAGAGGAAGAAATTAGTTCAAGAGAAGGGAAGGCATAAATTCATGCCAAGATTTTTTAGTACAGTCTGGTATGCCTCTGTTGCTGCTTCCCAGAGCATGTCATTTCTATAAGGAAGAGTGCAAGGAAGAAAGCCAAAAAGTCTGAAAGATCCCACTATACTGTACGTCCGAAAACAAATCCAAGTCAGTTTCAAAGCGGCCTTTGTCAGGTGCCAAACAAATGTGTCAGCATCACTGCTAAATGTCAGCTGGGGTCTGTAGCAAGTGCATATGTTTTTAATGCAACAACATAAAAATTAATTCATTAAGCATCAGTACCTTTAAATTAAGATGAAAGAAGATCTCCAATATCAACAATATGGTACTTTCTAAAAGTTTCCAACAGTCATTTTTAGCCCCAGAAGTTTCTATTCCTGCCTTCATTCTTTATGGATTTTTCTTAACCCTATCCTGGCTTGTCATTTAATTCTCTCAAGTGTGTGCAGTTTGGGGTTTTTTGTTGTTATTACTGATGTTGCTGCTTTTTACATATAGTATCTATCTGTCTTTTTTCTCAGGTAAGGCTCCTGCAAGCATTTTGACAGCAGACCTTGTAAACTGAGCTGACTCTGGGTGAACGTATTACATCATATCTGAGACAGCGCTTCATAAACTGACAATCATCACATGTATTGTTTTGGGTGTTCTTTTTGTTGAGACAGTTTGCCTTTCCCCTCCGTTTTGGTCTCCTTTGCGTGTTATGTGGAAGAGGAGCAGTTCTGGTTTCGCTTGAAGTTCCCAGTATGGAGGGGGAAAAACTGCTGAACATGAGTACTCTGGTTGGCATCATGTCTGACAGGATAGTTCACTTGCTCCAGTTAAACACCTATTGCCATATGTCTGCTACAGTTAACAAGTAAGACAAGCAGGTTTAGGTCAAACAAATAACAGAAGAAAGTATACAACAGACACAACTTCACGCATGTTCTCTTTGTGGCAGCAGTATCTGGCTTAGTTTCTAGAAAATGGGCAGTGTGAACTGCTGTCTCCTCAATTGCATTACAAACGGGAAGCCATCAGAAAGCTGTATCTTGGTTTTTACTGGTGAAATCATTGACTTGCTACCAGCCTTGGGGAACCGATGCCATGTGGCAAACATGGCGTTTTGGTTTTAAGTACTCTAACTGCTAAAAAAGGTTTAAATTAGCATACAAAGTGCAGGGCCGAGGGCTGCCCCTCAGGCAGGAAGGCTGGGGGCCAGCCCCGCTATCGGCCCGCGCCGAGCTGAGGGCGGTAGCCCTGACTGGCAGATAAATGCCGGTGAGCTCCGCGCTGGCCTCAGCTGGAGCCGGAGATTGTGTTTTGCCCCAGTGGTGCAACTGGAGGCTCTGCCCCAAGTCTCTTTTCCCCCGCGGGGAGGCAGCGCCTCGCCGCCGGACCGGGCCCTGAACTCGGCTGAGGGCAGGTGGCAGCAGGGAGCTCGGTTTGTGGCGCGAAGAAGCCGCAGGAGGCAGGAGCTTGCTCCACTCCTGTCCGGGAAGGCAGCTGCCGAGAGCGGGAGCAGCCCTCGGGGTAAAGCACGCAGCGGGGTCACGCCGCACCCGGGCAGTGGAAGGCTTCGCCCGGCGGCCGAGGGGCCTTGCCGCGCGCCGCCGCCATCTTGCGGCTGATTCCTCTACCTTCGTCGGCGGACGCCGCGCAGCCCTGCGCCCCTGGCCGGCCACAGCCCGGCCGCAGACCCCCCGCCGGCCGTGCTCCGTGCCGGTCCGGGTTTGGCCTCCGGAGCACGCGGCGAGTCGGGGGAGGCGGTGCGCGGCAGACGCGCAGCGGCCGGCCCCACCGGCTGCGAGTGTCGGCTGGCGGGGCGGGGCAGGCCAGGCCGGGCCGGGCCGGCCCCCCCCTGCTGGGCCACGGTACTGGCGGGCCCGGCCTTGGAGAGGCTCTCTCACCTTGGTAGAGTACAAATCCTCTATACGTACCCTTGTGCCGAGACGCCTTCCAAAAGCTAAGTAGGTAAGCTACCCGCTCCTTCCCCCGACTTCTGGCTTTATTTTCTAATGAGACAGCTGTCACATAGAGCTGTGCTGTTATTTTTTATCTCTCGGATGTTTCTGAGTGAAAATGCTGTGTGTTTTTAGCCGGGGTGACCACGGAAAGGAGGGCAGTGATGGGCAGGGAAGAGGTAGGTATTAGGCGTTGGTTTTGTTGTGGCTTTCTTGCTGTAAGTCAAACGATGTTTCATCCCTATTTGGCAAGTGGGGTAAGTGAGGAGCTTTTAAAGGGGTGCTGGCAATAAAGTATAATCTATCTTTTAGAAAACGTTTTGCTGTTTGCTTCACAAGTATGTATTTATGTGTTGGCAAGCCCTAAGATGAGCCTAATTGAAAGGTATGGTTTATATTTGGTTTTTTGGTTTGTTTTTTTTTTTTTGGCTTGGTGTTTTGTGTTGCTGGCAACTGTTGCTTCCCTTGGTCTTGTCTGAACACCTGCGCTGACAAATTTTGGTGCAGCTTTAAGTGTTGCCATTGCAAGCTCTGCCAGCCGTTTGCTCAGGAGAGGCTTCAGCTTCGCCGGGCTTCCTGTGAACGCAGCTTCCCGCGCTTCTCTGCTGCCCAGGTGCTGTCTGTAATGGCAGCATAGAAAACCGAAGTGAAAAAGGAAATGTGGGCTTGAAATACAACTGTTCAGAAACACTGAAGTCTGATATTTCTTGTGATATTGTCTGAATTTCAAGCTAGGAGTGGCCCACTTCTTGGGATAATTGTTGTTATGGTCTTGCCCTCTATTTGCTTTCTTAGACCAGTAAAGGGAAAAGTAAAAATTGTGGTTAACTTGCAAGAATAGGAACTGCGTTAATTACTTCTTCCCACATAATTTTATCATTGTAACTCTCCAAAGTTGCTTCTTCTTTGATTTATTGTATAAACTCTTACATGGAAATGCATATGGAACATTCTCATCTGCGCTGAGGATAAGGTGCTAGAACTGCCAGAATGTGGACTCTTCCTGCCCCATTCCACTTTCAGCCTTCTGAATAAAATAATGTGTCATGCTGGGGATGTTTCTACATTGCATTAGAGTAGAAAATGAGGTCACGTTGTGGGATATGATTTATGAACAATGTGCACAGCCTTGCCAGTGTGACCGTAATTATCCTGAGAGTGATTATCAGCTGAAAACTCGAGAGTGAGAGATCAGAGAGAAGATGTACATTGAGGTTATCTCTTCTACTCTCTCATGCTGTCTTTGACTTTCATTAAAAAAAAAGACAAAAAGGATTTTCCTGCTGGAAAAGGAGATGACTTCTCTATTTTGGTGCTTGGAGAGGAACCTGATGTTGCTTAACTCACAGCTGCTGGAGTTTCTGGTCTGGTGAATTTTAACACTTTACAAATATTGACAACCTACAAGAGAAGTGGGCAAATATCAGTGCTCCAGTTTGTTTCAAGGGAATAGTAAACTGCACTTTTTCCTTGCTGTCTGTCTATTGTTGATCTTCATACCAGGCTTCCTCTCATGCTGGCTGTGCTATCCTTTTTTACAACTGCAAGCTGACAGTCTGCTACAAGGAGCTATGCTTGACACAGGAATAACACTGGCTTATCTGCTGTTGACTGAAAGCTTTGTCTTTATTGGCCTGCAGTTCCCAACAGTGTTTCTATGGCTGAGTTTTCAAGGATTCGAATGTCAATCCTCAATCCCTGAAGGGGTAACCACAAATTGTATGTCCTATGGAGTCAAAGCTAAGCGCTTTCCTTTTGAATTGTATATTTCCTTACTTTAGTGTCATTTGACTAGTGAATTTCTTATATTTATTGTAAGAACAGGTGAGTTTCTGTGTAGAATGTGTGAGGGTTTGGTTTTGCATCAGATCAATATTTTTTTATTTCATTAAGAACTGTGAATTGAGGGCATTTTGCTCAAATGTGATGCTAGTTTGAGTGAAACCCCAGGTATGATGAGGCTGTATGTTAAATCTGCAATTAGTGACATAATCTGACAACATTATGTAAATGCATGTGTCCTATAGAGCAAAAGGGGCTGAGAGATGTATTTTCTATGTTAAGCAACACACTGTGGAAGAGCTTTCATTTCGGGAAAATACCCACTGCTCTGCAACAGATAATCTGTGTTAAATGTGAATGTTTTGGGATGCATGCATCTCTGGAGCTGAGGACATGATTCACGTTCAAAACCCTCTGAGCAGCTTTTACTGTAATGCATTTTTGCTCTTTGAAACTCATGTGGTTCACCAAAAATTGGGTTTGACTGACTTAAGAGGTCCCTTGTAATGAAGTTCAAGGTGAAGATAGTCTGAAGGAAGACTGCAGGAGTATCTGTGGCATTTCACAGAAGATAGTTGTAGGACATGTGGGTGTATATCCATGTCAGTTTTGATGTAGTGAGGAAGATGCAGGATTTAGCATATGCTACTGACTGATACAACTCAAGAGTCAGTCTTCTCCGTATTTATTTAAGTCCTGAATTGCAAAATGGGAACAAGGGTACTTCTATATTTTGTAGTGGTTTTATGAGAAGGAATAATAATTCTAATACAGAGGGAAGAGAGGTGTTTAATTTAGGCACAGCTTTGGTTTAAAAGTATGGGTTTGTGTTGCAAAGGATTAGGGAGGCAAAAGAGGAACAAGGAGCCCTATCACCCCCCACAGAAATTTAGAAGGACCCTCCTGTGTAAATGTTTAAGTAGAGATGGGAGGACAGTTAAGAGCTGCTGTAGTTACAGAAGATATGGGAAAGGCAAAATGCCAGTATGAGAATTATTATGATAAAGGTGTATGACTGTCACAAAGGATGAAGATGGAACACCAATGCTGAGAGTTTAAGAAGATTTTGGCCTCTTAACACTCTGAGAAGTGTTATTTCAGGGCTACAACCTGGATTTAAATACGATCTAAAGATGGAGGTGAAGGAACCTCCTGACCACACATAAAGCTGGGTGCATGGAAGCAGAGGTGAACAGCAGTAGTTAAACAGAGGTCAAGAATAGGATTTTAATATTGAGAGTTTAAAGTGTATTTTTATTGTGAAGGAAAAAGGACCAAGTAGGACATGGTTTAAGGAGGACCTGAGATAAGATATCCTAGGGCAAATAAAAAGAGTTAGAAAACTAAAAATTTGATCATTGAAAGCAAAGAGTATGAGAGAATTGTAGTTCAGAGTTGACAGTAAGCCGAGTGGGTAAGAAAGGTTACAAGCTGCTGATGAATATGTAGAGAGTCTTGTGCTTTTGTGTTAGCAAGTTAATTAGGCTAACTAACTAATGGCAGTCCAGAAAAAAAAAGAATATGCAATAAGAATTAGCAATTACTGTTTTCTGAAACAATGACTGGAAAGTGCTGAAGGATTGTAATTTATTCAAAATGGGGTTTAGATCCTAGAATAAAAAATTAAAAAGTCCTTGTTATTTCCCTTATTTCCAACAGATTTTCTTTTTGCATGTCCAATCTATGTTTAGTTTTAATATTTCAGTGTTACCCTCAAATTTCATTGGGGATTTTTAGCGTCTATCAATTGTCTTGCTGAAATGTGTGGAGTTATGAGAAGATGTGTGAAGATCACGTGTGTCAGTTTTCAGTATTCATCTTTCTCAGAGTTGTTTCTTTGCCTCATTATTTATTTGTAATGCACTTGTAAGTGTAAACTCTTCTGTCACTAATACTGTAAATATTCACAAACACAGTTTTGGAAGTTAATTTGAACTTTTGTTTCTTTTACAGATGAGATCATTTCATTCTCTTTTTTTGGAAGAGGTGGCTAAAGGAAATGGATAGCTATTCAGACTTAGATGCAGAGAACCTCTCAACTATAGCTAATATGTCTGTTTCTTTGCCTGGACAAATCGGACTCAATGTCACCAGCGATACTCCTTCAATGTCAATAAGTAGGCTTTTCCCAGCCCTGTTAGAATGCTTTGGAATAATTCTTTGTGGCTACATAGCTGGAAGAGCCAACATCATCACATCAACTCAGGCCAAAGGACTGGGAAATTTTGTGTCCCGTTTTGCACTCCCAGCTCTGTTGTTCAAAAACATGGTGGTACTTAACTTTTCCAATGTGCATTGGTCCTTCTTGTACAGTATTTTAATTGCCAAAGCTGCTGTGTTTTTCTTAGTCTGCATTTTAACATTGTTGGTCGCCAGTCCTGAGAATCGATTTAGCAAAGCAGGTTTGTTCCCTATTTTTGCTACACAAAGCAATGACTTTGCACTGGGGTACCCAATAGGTAAGTATGCTTTCTTTAAAATTATTTGTTGGTGTTCTAGACATGTTCACTTTTATTTTTCCAGAATTTCAAATTGACAACTGAAGTTATGGGCTCTTAAAGCCGTTTTTCAAGTCACATTTATTGATTTCAGACCATGTACTTTTTAGTAGGGCAAGAAAACTGTCAGTTGATATGAATCATACAGAATTTAAAACAATCCAACTACTGTTGTCTGTATGATCTTGTCATGTTAAAGTAAATCAGATTAAAAAGTAAAATAAAAAATTATTTTGAATATAATTTCAAAATTGGTTTAAGTTACCTTGCACTTGCTGCAGGCAATTCTCCTTATGGGAAATTGCCAGAGTTTCCATCAAGACCCAAATTCCTTGCTTTGCAAAGTATGAGCCTGTACCTCTGGCCTCTGAAATAGCCATAGTGTGGGGTTTTTCTACTGGTTGGCATTAACTCTTAGTTTAGCTCAAAGGAAATATCTAACCATAATGTTGGTGTTTACTGGTTATGGTATGTGTGACAGACGTTGAATCTGTTCAAAAGAAGCTTCTGATTTTTGTGAACTTAACATAATTTATGTAGCTAGTCGTTTTATCCCTTAATCTTTCTTCTGTTGTGGCCAGTAGACATGCTTTTAGGATATAGACTTGGAAGAAGTCAGTCTTTTAAAAGCAAAATTGCTGTGTGATTTATGCTAACTTGCAGTGGGTCCCAGATCGGAATTTTATGCATCTGTGGTGCCATTCTCAGGATATGGAACTAACCACTAGCCCACTGGAGCTGAAAAATGAAAAAAAACCCAAAACACAGAGAGGCATTCAGAGTGTAACTTGTATAGCTGTGTATTCATGTAAGCCTATATTCTGAATTCCAAGCAATGTTATTTATTTCCTTTTTATAGGTTTTCCTAATGGTATGTTAACATCATTTTAGCCATGTATATTGTGATACTGGAGTTATAAGAGATCCGGAGTTATAGCAAGCTTCTCCCACCTGCTACTTGTCTGAATTGCAGAGCTTTTTACTTGCCTTGGGAGGCTCTGTTGTGCCAATGTAGCTTTCAGTGCTGCCTCTTCCAAGGCTTCCCATGTGGCTGGTGGATAGTCAAGGCTAAGAACAAAAAAAGTAACCAAGTTTGTTCTAGCAAAGCAAAAAGCAAGATACTTAATCACAGAATTGAAAAACAGTTACAAAAGGGAGTCGTTAACATGCAGTTCCTGACTATACATAACAACAAATAGCTCCATATTTTGGATTACTTGAGCAGTTGGCAGTTTCTTTCTCCCTATTCCAGGGCAGCATGCTCAGGAGAATCTTCAGTCTTTCTTAATCTCTTCAAATCTGCTGGATATGTATAAGATATAGACAAATGCAATTGCAAACTTTTTCTTACTTAGATTGTATCCTTCTAGTTAAAGCATTCTTCCTATTTTGAATGACTTTCTTGTCAGGCTACATTGTTCTTCAAGTATTTCATGATTTATAAGATGCAATTCATATTTTTTCTGTGTATAGTGTAGCCAAATTCACAACATTTAGTTAATCAAGAGCTTTACAGTACTACTTAACACAAACACTGTAGGGCTTAAGGGTTATTTATTTTTCGAGTTATTTCCTCTCCTGTTCCTTCTCTTCTCCTATCCCCAAACTTTCACCAGTGTTTGGTTTGTGCTGTCACCTCTGCAAACCTCTTACTGTTAGTGGCCTCTCTGAAATGGTTGCAGGACTGGCAACAAAGAATGCCTTGCTTATTCCTTTTATGTATGGTGATTGGAAGTGCTTTGAGCAAAACCTGATCTTTTAGTGGAAATGTTTTTTAAAGGCAGCTTCAGTTGAAATTTGTAAAGGAAAGCAATCGGTATTGACAAATCTGTGTATTATAACGCTATTTAAAAAGGCAGTTTGAACTCTTAAATAACATCCTGAGTTTTCATACCATGTAATTTTGCTAATAACTTTTATGCTTTTTTTTTTTTGCTGCTTAACAAAGATTTGCATATTGGAAAGTTAAAATGCAGGTTAAATTTTCAAAGACCACCATTCCTTTTTTCTCTGATCCTTGTTAAAACAGTTCTACTCTACAAAGTGATGTTGGGGTGAAAACCAACTGTCACAGAAATTTGCTATCAGCCCACCCCCATGCTGATAGAATTACTGTGGTAGAAAGCTTTGTCTGTTGGGTTTTTTTTATTACTGGGTGAGATGATACAACTCTGACAGAGCAACTTTCAGGTGCTGTACTGTTAAAGCACAGGTGTGGCAGAAGTGTTGTGTGGATGATGATTCAGCTACCATGACTTTAATGGTGCTAATTGTATTAAGCATGAACAACTAGTGTGATTTATATGTAATTTTGAGCAGGTGGGATGGGAAGAAATGATTTTTCAAGTATTAAAATATCTTTTATTTCATTTTTTGTTTTTGTTACAGTCAGTAACAAGCAACTTCATTAAAATAAAAAGATTTTTCATCTGAGATAGTTGTGGATAATTTTTACTGTCTTAATGATTCCCATTGACTCAGTAATTTGCATTGGTTCCACTTTTTCTACCCAGGAAAATACATTGTGACTTTATAGATCAGTCAGTTAAAGTAATTGTGGACTTTAAATATTGTGTTAGTGTACAGTTAAACTTTGCCAAAACAAAATAATGATTTATTCAGTTTTTCACTTGGGCATTATTTACATGTGACTGACATTGAATTGCATTTGATTGAAATGGACATTCTGTATAAAGCAGCATTGAAACATTACTTGAGGTTTTAGGAAAAAAAATTACTTAGTTAAACAAGTGTCCAGCATATTTAATTTGGTTTTATTTATCAGAATATATGTAGTGTTAAAACTGGCTTGTTAAGTGCAGTAACTAACCACAAACGTCATAGTCATGCTCAGCAGTTTGTTGATTTTAGGTAGCTGTCATATACATACTTCAGTCATGTAAGAGGAAAAGCACCTTCAGTGTCTTTTCTTATATACTGGAAATCAACTGATTGAGAATGTCAAGTTTATTCAATCTAAGGAGGAGACTGTTTATAGTAAGTGCTGATTTAGCACTTAGTAGATTTTGTTATTCCAGATGCTTAAATGATATGAAGGTATCATTTTGGATTTTGAAAAACATAGTCACGAGAGAAAACTTCAAAAAAAAGAACAGGTTTAATATACAGGGAAATGAAAATACCTGCAACAGTTGGCTGCTTAGTGATGTTACACTTTATTTAGTACTTTGGGTGCCAAGTTAGCCACAGAAAGGTCTAGTAGTTGTATTTATTCAGTAGTACTTCCCTTTTTTAAGAAGAAATATTCTTTGTAGTACAAATAGAATTACATCTGCATATTAAGATACTTCTGCCTGGGGAAGAATGTGTTTGTCAAACTAGGATAGGAAAAACTAAAATGGGAAGCAACATTTTGCATATTTCTGAAAATTATTGGAAATAATAACATTATATGGCAGGTAAAAGGTAAAAACATTGTTAGGGTTTTTTAGATTCACCCTAGAATAGAATCTTGTCTATCTTTCCAGAGCCTTTTAGTGATACTTTGAAGTGCTGTTAGTACAAACTTGAAATAGGAGGAATTCTACCTTGACTCAGAAGTATGCAGTAGCAATGAAAACAAATGCTCATGATTTAAAGTTGCTTGAGGGACCAGAATGACAGCGATAACTCTTGTTCCAGGTAGTCCGAGAGAATGAACTGATAATTATGTGAGAATGTATTTTTCATTTGGTAGTGAATCGATGTAGAAAGATCACACTTGACTTACCCACTGAAAACTGATTAAATTCCAGAGATGTGAGACTCCCCTAAGATAAGAAGCAACTTGTGTCCTGCAAAGGTGCATTTAATTTTGCACAACTCTCATGTTTCTGGGGAGGAAAAGCAATTCAGAAAAAGAGAAAAACAGCAAAACTCCCATTTTGAGGTTTTGGGTTTTGGTGTTTTTTTTTTTTTTTAAGCATTTGGGATGACTCAAAGGGTGCATGGGTTTGTTATTTTATTTCTTTTTTTCTGTACATGTTGAATATTCATAGAATAATTAAATATTTGGATACTTAATATTTGGTCATTAATGTGTTTATAAGATGACTGTGGCCTAATAGTAACTGGCTGTAATTTTTACTTCATCATCTTAATAATGGTTATAAATGCAGTTACTTCTGAAGAATAGTGAAATATTTTTTTTCTTTAGTTTTTAGGCAGCAAAGTTTCATTTCAGATTAAATGGTTTTTTGTATAGAAATGTTATCACTCATCACTTTTAATTTCCTGTCTTCTAGTTGAAGCTTTATATCAAACCACTTACCCAGAATATCTCCAGTACATTTACCTAGTGGCTCCAATATCTCTTATGATGCTAAACCCTCTGGGGTTTATCCTCTGTGAAATCCAGAAGTGGAGGAATAATCGCACTGTGTCACACAGCAAAATCAAAATAGTGGGCCTAGCACTCCTTCGAGTTTTGCAGAATCCAATTGTGTTCATGGTCTTCATAGGAATTGCCTCAAACTTTATTCTTGGCCAGAAAATTCCCGAATACCTTGAAAACTTCCTTGATGGACTGGGCAGTTCATTTTCTGGCTCTGCACTTTTTTACCTTGGATTAACTATGGTGGGACAAACAAAAAAACTGACAAAGGGTATGTTTGTTGCACTGATCCTTCTCATCACAGCTAAACTGTAAGTTTGCTTTATGTACTTTTGTCATTTTGTTCTCTAGATGCTTAAGCTCTGAATATAGTGGTCAAATGGCTTTTCTTTCAAAGTTGTTATAGTGATAGTATGTTTCACTTCCAGTATTTTGGGTGGGTGCTTCCCAAATTCTTCAATGGTATACAACTGTTAACTTTTAAAGGAAATTTAGCAAACCGCAAACCACTTGTCAGGCTCTGCAGAGAAAAATCATCAGGAGTGCTGGGGCTTCATGGACTGCCTGCAGACCATCTGCCACCAATTGGGTGTTTGGAGTTTTACTAGCTTAAATTTAACTAGCTCGATTTAAAATTTACTAGGTAAATAGTTAGACAAGGGTGAGTTTAAGTTTATTTGGTTAGTATTTGTATTTTCTTTGGATTACACAGTACATCTCTAAATTATTTCCTTGGTTTGTCTGTAAATCTTTGAAGTGGCTATTTTGAAACAGCTTAAAAGCAGTCACATTACACTCAAACTGTCTGGCTTATAAGCATGAATAAATGACAACTTATATTTAGAACTTATGTCATCATTATCTTCCCTTGAATATATCTCAGTTACTGCTGAGCTAAATATTTTATTTGCTACAGAGCTCCAATTAACATAACAGAAGGATTGTCTAGTGGTTAAGTTTATACTGTAAAATTTGAAAGTGCATTTGAATAGCAGTACAACTAAGTAGCAAACTCAAAGACCTTGTTTGTAAACCAGCTCAATGGCAAATTTTGTAAGAACATAGAAAAAAAGTTTTTTAATATTGCTACTTTGCTTTACTGGTGAGTTTATGTAATTAGCTGTGTAAGGCTTATACAGTGAGTCTGTGTGAGATCTGGGGTATTGCTAGAGCAAAGCAAAATAGCATTGATGTAGGGTTTTGTTGCTGGCCAAAACTTTCAGAATGGGATACTTAAGCTTGAGCCCTTGTTATTTGTGTGAGTTTCAAAGCTGCTGATTGCTTATAGCTACTATTACTTTAACAGTTGAAAAAGGAGGGTTTTTTTTTTTTAGTATTTTACCCTTCCAAATCTGAGTTTTATACAAAGAACGTGTCTGCACAGTCAGAGAATGTGCTTATAACCCAGAGTTTGTTGTCATTTTGACTGTGATGGGGTTTTTTGTTTTGTTTTGGTGTAACTTGTGACATAAAACTTTTAATCAACTGGTAAATGTTGTGGTAACTGAAGGCAATCATTCAAAGCCATGTCAGTATTTTGCTTTTCATAAATAGTATTCAAACAAGCCTTAAGTTTTGTTTTGTTTCATTTTCTGAGTAAAAAGTCTATTGCTGTAACTTGAGTAATAATTTTTTAATTACTTTTTTCCCCATCTCTTTTCAGACTTATGATGCCATTTCTCTGTAGAGAAATGGTGGAACTCTTGGACAAGAGTGACAGCGTAGTCAACCACACCAGTTTATCAAACTATGCATTTCTTTATGGAGTTTTTCCAGCAGCACCTGGTGTCGCAATATTTGCAAGTCAATTTAACATGGAAGTAGGAATTGTATGTAGTTAGATTTTCCCAAACATTTTACTAGCTTTGAGCTTAACTTTGTTAATGAGATACTTAAATAAGTAGGCTTGATGAATTTGCTTTTCTGTAATATAGATTCCTTAGATTTAATTGTACTCCCTAGATCTTTAATAATCTGAAATATAATCTATATTTATTAAGCAAAGTACTCTTTCTTGATGTCTCAAGTGTCTTGATAGTACACATACATCATGCCATGCTCTGGCAGAGGGATTGGACTAGCTGATCTTTTGAGGTCCCTTCCAATCTCTAACATACTGTGATACTGTGAAGTCTTCACACTTATCTTATTCATGTTTCTATTAGGAAGAACTAGGATTACTTTAAAGAACTTGTATCTTTCTTTTGGTTTGTCTTGTTTTGTTTCCTTATCTTGGAGCTACTGTTTTTTTAGGGAAAAAAAGATACTATGTTACTGACTTCAGTAAGAACAGTGTTAGCTTAATGCTGAAAACTTATGATAGAACTTACACTTTAATTGATTCTGTTGTGGTACCTTTCAGTTAAATCTTGCAATACAAATAGATTTTACTTTTCTTTTTAATAGTAGAGGGTATCAATTTTCTTTTCAATTTAAAATGCAAATTTTATAGCTGTTTCCTTTCTACCAGTTGAAGTGCCATTGGAACATTCTTGTTGACTTTCGCTGGTTTTAATGTTATCTATTTTTGGTTTGTTTAGTTGGGTTTTTGTTGTGGTGGGGTTGTTTTGTTTTGTTTTGTGGGTTTATGTTTTTTTTTTAAGAGAAAGTGGAAAAAAAAGAAAAAAAGGCTAAAAGTAAACTTTACAAGATAGAATTTTGCACCCAGCACACTCAGAAATTCTCTTTAAAAGTGAGATCTTGAAGATGAGTAACAACTTATACTTCCATACTGTGCAAATTCTAGAAAACAAAGACAATGAGAAGCCAAAATAGAAATTACTTAAATGTAAATATATGGCTCATTCTCATGAATTGGTGCACATTAGTATTTGTATAACTGCATGTTTTGTTATTTATTTGCAATGTAAATTCTGCATCTGAAAGTAAATTGTGACATTGTAAATCCACCTCTAGACTGTAGTCATGAGAATATTCGACATGCATGAAAAAGCTCTGTAAGAATTTGCAGTATGAAGCTTTCTATTCCTAATATTTCAGGAGCTTGTTAAAATGTTTAGGTTAACTGTATGTATAAAATAGATACTTTCTGGCTCAAATTCTAAATCAGTGATTTGTTAAAGTTCTATGTATGTTTAATTCAAAGGTTTAATTTTGCCAGTAATTGTATTCCTGAAAGCAAGTAATTTAGCTTGAGATGAGAATAACTCTGTTCTTATTTCTGTTTGACTCTTTTCAGATTACCTCAGGCATGGTAATAAGCACTTTTGTGTCTGCACCTATTATGTATGTTTCTGCATGGCTGTTGACCATACCATCTATGGACCCCAACCCACTGGCGTCCGCACTCCAAAACGTTAGCTTTGACATAAGTATTGTCAGCCTCATTTCTCTGGTAGGTGTTGATGAAGTGAAATACAAAAGCACGCTGTCATGGCAGGGTAGTATTAGTACATAAGCAGTAAATTGAGTCATGAGACTCATATCCTCATCATATCCTGTTGCAGAAGGATGAGGAAGGAGTTAAAAACCTTTTCAATTTAGCAATGGGTCAGCTGGAAAGCTGTACTGTAAAAGAAGGTGGGTAAGTGAATAGGAGCACCAGTGCAGGGCTTAGGAGTTTGTCCTTTATGCTTTGGGGTTTTTTTAAAAGTAACAGGGTGTGGGAGAAGAGCAGTACTAGCTTTCACCACAGGGAATAATTACATCAGGCCATGTGAGGTACTGGATATCACAGTAATGGAGACTGTATACAAATTTCAGCTCCAGAAACATCACTGGATATTTATTCAATGAAGTATTAATAAAAATGTTTAATTTAGAAGTTTTAATTCCACTTTATTGAATTCCTTTCTAGAAATACTTTGCTTAAAAAGTGGGATGATAATCCAGAAGTCTGATGTGAATTGTCTTTTGGTTTGTAGGCACTACAGATAGTGTGTTTATTTTGTCTGTTTTTTTTAAATAAAAACATCTGTGTTGGAGGGAGTTGGAATTTTCTTAAGTTGTTGTCTCACTGAAGTCCTCTTGTCTTGGAACTGTGCCTCAAGGGAAGCCACAAGTGAGCACTACCTCCTGCTGTCGTGGGTCCTCTTAGGAGATTCAGGGGAGGATGAGGAATTTTAAATTCTAAATTGCTAGGCTTCTCTGTGGTCATTTATGTCCTGAGGAATGACCAGGCTTTTACACACTTCAGGCAGGTTCTTGGTGCTTTCTGGAAATGCTTCACCACCATGAGAACACCAAGATGCATTGCTTTGTCTGGCTGTATTTGCTTAGGCATAGGGACTGACAGCAGATAGTGTAGAGCTGACTACAGCCATCCTGTTGCTAAGAAACTTTTGAAGAAAACTTGTTGTATATTTAATTTCACACCAGTCTGACAGAATACTTATCTTGGTTTTTTGAGGTTTTGGTTTTGTCTTAAATTATTATTTTTTCTTGAATGTTACAGATGTGGTCTCTTATTGTTGTTCTTCTGAGTAAGAAATACAAACAGCTTCCTCATATGATTACAACAAATCTACTTGTTGCTCAGGTCAGTAGTAAGAAGAATGCTGTTGTTTTTTAAAAAGTCTCTTTTATTTAAAAGAGGTTTTTTTTTTTTAAAGTCTTACTTTGATACCTTTGTAGCCATCTGTGGAGGGCAGGGAAGTCTGATGTGTGACTTGTCTAAGCAATTTCTGTGCCTTAAAATACACCCTTGAAGAAGATGATAGCTGATGTTGAAAGTATGGTTCTCAAACAGAACAATAAGCAATCAGAATGGAGAGTGGTTTCTGAAATACATATTTATTTACTGCCTAATACTGTTGAGTGCACTTCTGTACCAATTTATGCCAATCTGAAGTCAGCAATGCCAGGAGCAGCAGCAGTGTGTGTTTGACTCTATGGTGACCTGATTCAAGGAACTAAATAGGAAACTTATCCTCGTGCTTGTTTAGGTCCCAGAAGTAGCTTGCTGAAGGATCAGAGAGAGGTGCCTGTGCTGATGTAAGGAAGGGGTGTGGAAATGCGTAGCTTGTGGCTAGGGAAGGGCAAGACCAAATAGCTCTGGATTAATTTTGTTATTTAACCTGAGAAAAAACTGGAGTGTATATGTTCCTTCTTCCCTTGAAGTCAAGTGCACAACTGCTGTTAAATTCAGTGAGTGCAGCCTGTACTTGCAATATATGTGTATGGTAGTGCTTTCTGAAGTGTTCAGTAGTTTAAACAAATTATGTATATATGTGTGTATATATATGTATGTATAGTAAACTCTCTGAGGCTGATCATGGAGTCTTATTTGAAAAACAGTCATGTATGAGAGCTGCAGGTATTTCTTGTCTGTAAAGATACCTTTAAGCTTAAAAAACCAAAATTGAACTGTTGTCTTACTGTTTCCATGATATTTCAACCTATCTTCAGATTCCTTCAGTGCTAAAACTGTCATATGGCCAGGTTCATTGGGTGAAGACTCATATAATTCTTGGCTGAACAAATATATTCATGTCCAGATTATTTCAGCTAAATGGTCTGTACTTAACAAAAGCTTTACATTTTAGTTGCTATAAGGTATATAAAGACTATGAGGGTTTTTCTTCTGGTTTGCCTTATTCCCAATTTATTTGAGCCATATAACTGCCATCAAAAAAAACCCTCCTGAAAATAAGGTACCATAGTTGGTGACATAAGTGTAACACTGGATTTACTGCTGCAGTGCTTTCTGCTATGAGAAGTATCCAGTTCATCATCACCCAGTCAATCTGGGGGCGGAGTTTCAAAGCATATTGTTCAGGTTTTTTCGTGCTTTTCCAATTTAAATGATGGCATCTTACCTTTCTTTTCAGTTTATTGCTTGTATTGGAATGGTGGCATGGAATTTCACTGTTAAACAGAAAGACCTCACTGTGCAGATCCTAGTATTTATATTCCTCTACAGCTCACTTTATAGCACCTACCTGTGGACAGGTATGATTTTTCTAAGCAGAACATACTTACTGTAATAAAACATTAATGTTCTGGAATAATTTTATTACATTCTTCAGAGTAATTATTCCTTTCACTTGCATGTAAATCTACAAACATGCATACATGTAAGCTCTGCCAAATTAGCGGTACTGGGCTGCGTCAGGCACTGCCTCTCTGGAAGCTTGTATCTGGGTCAGGTCTTGTTTGTCTTTCCTAGGCGCAGCAGCCTTGCTAGCTTGTAACAAAAGCTAGGCCCTCTCTGAAGGCAGAAGCAATCCTAAGTAGTGTGAGTGTGGTGGGTTGCCCTCCAGCTAGTTAAAATCTTATTGGCAATTCTTAAATGAATGTAGAGTTAAGATTTTAATTATTTAGCATTAGGTGGATTTTAAAACTTTGTGACTCAAAAAAGTAGGAAATACAGAGTGAAAGGAAATACCAAAGCAGCTTTAACATTTCTTTCGCACAGCAATGATAACTTCTGAAAGCATGTGTGTTCTGTAGGTGTAGGTGATTAATGAAAGAATTCCTTGAAATAGGCAGAATTTAAAGCTGCATCAAGAAGCTCAGAGAACTTTACATGTATAATTAAAAAAGAGACTTTGAGTATTCAGGAAACTTTTTTTTTATGCCATTCTCCAGTCCAGAAGTCTGTGGTGGTTTTGTGGAGTAATTTGTGTTTGTGTTTAGCTGAAATGGGTAGCTCATGATTAGTACTGACTAATGTAAATACTAGCTTTGCTTCAGCATGGAGAATGTTGCTGAGATTCTGAGCTGTGAATAGAATAGGCTGTTCCAGAAGATACTCATATATAGTTATATATGTAAATATACATAAAATGTTTTTGTTAAATTTATCAATGACTTTAGAAGGGACTAGTCAGTTTTTAAAGAAATGTTGTAGGCAAATACAACATAATTTGGTGGCTGCTTAAGAGTGCCAGTCTAGAACAACTGCTGTTGATACTTTAAGAAGTTAGTTACTTGTCTTTTAAATGTTCTTGTGATATCTTTTATACACTTGTGAACCTTTTTAGATATTTATAAGTGGGTGTTTAATATAAAATGTCCTGACATTTCTTCAATGTTGCATTATTGATATGATTTTTTTTTTTTTTTTTAAGTAATAGGTATTTCTATTTTACTTTCTCAGTATGCAACTAGAAAAGCAATTTTGGACTATTTGAAGGTCTGTCTGAGAAAAATATCTTAGTTATTGAGCAGGTCACATCATAGAGTTTCTAGACTGTATTTGTCAGTTTCCTTTTTAATAATAAGCAAGGCATTTCTTTTGGTTCTTTTGTAGGTTTTCTGTCTTTCTCTTTGTTTCTATTGAGGAAGAGAGAAACAGTAAAGATTCCCATTGGGTTTATTATCATAGCTGGATGGGGGTAAGTTAATTTGGATGTTTCCCTGTAGAATTAGTGGGAGCATGCTGAATATGTTACTTTGTCCTATTTTTCTCTTTCAGAGTCCCAACACTTCTGGTGGGAATCTTACTAATTGTTGGTGAACATAACAGCAGTAGTATTGACTCTGCCTTTTTCTATGGAAAATATCAGGTATGAATTGAATATGTTCTGTTCTTGTCACTTCAAACTTCTGCCATGTCCAATACATTATTGAGAAATCGTGTTCTCTATTTGCTTCTTATGTAAGTAGCTTTCAGTTGAAGTACAGGCTTCCGTAATAACAGTATCATTGTAGAATGCTTATAGATTGATACAAAAATGTATTTCTGTAATGAACCATTAGGAAGACTTGTTTGAACAAGCGCCTTGATGTTTAAGCAACTATGACTAAGAAAAAGAGGGAGTAGGCTTCCCAAATAAAGGCTTAGGAGTGGTAACGAATTGCAGAGTCCTTTTCCTGGTGACTAATTTGTAGTCTCACTTGATAATTATCTAAAATTGTTAGTATCCAATAGCTAATTAATGGCCTTTGGTCTGTAATAGATAGTATCTACGTTACCTGTGTGGCAGTAACTGCTTGCACTTCTCTGCACAATCATGGGTTGAAATTCCTGAGCCTGAACTACTGTTTTTACCAATAAATAGTTCCTCGTATCAGAGGATGTAAAGTGCACTAGCATAGATATTTGCCATGTTTTCCCTCCATCTTATGAATAGAGGCTATGAGTCTCTCAGAATTATTCATATGGCACTTTCACAAGTAGTCTCGAGTGGACTCTGGGTATTGGTGGAAGATGTTTAGAGGAAAGGTTAATTAATATGATGCTCCCCATTGTCAAAAACATGGAAATTAGCACTGTGCCAGAGGGCGATAAGAGGACATTCCTCTTTGGAACTAACAGGTACCTTAATAGAACTTAAGCTGGAACACTATCTTGAAGGGAAACATGATGATGAGGGGATGCTTTTGGATTGCATGGAAATAGGAGTGCCACTAAGGAAAAAAAGTTACTCAGGCAAGGAAAATTAGTCTTATGTACTGATGGCTCTTTCAGTGCCACAAGATATAAGAGCAGTAAATATAGAAAACTCTTATTCAGATGCATTTTTTAGTATGTTTTTGAAATACAGAAGTTAGATATATGCACTTATTTTCCTTTTCTTTTATATATATATATATTTAAATGTATTTTATTCGCTTTCTTAACAGATAATTACCACAGCAGTGGTCCTGTTCATCAGTATATTGATGTCAGGTATCTCACTAATGTGCATGAACAGAAATAGGCAAGAGTCAAGCTATGAGGTATTGAACCCGTATTCACCACGTAGCCAAGCGGAGGAGGTTGAAGTGGGAGGGAGTGAGGGGAATCGAGTTTCAGCCACTGTGCCTCAGCCTTCTCCAGGATCTTCTGCACAGCCTTCTCCAGGATCTTCTGCACAGCCTTCTCCAGGATCTTCTGCACAGCCATCAGCAGCAAGAGGTAGAGAAAATAGATTTGCAAAAGAATATATGGCTCAGAATACAATAAAATAATGTTCCAAATATGATTCTGGCCAGGGAAAGATGGTTTTTTAGACCTTCAAGTGTTCCACTAGGACACAAATAAATCTAGATACAACAGGCTAAGGATTTAGGTTTACATTTTTAGGGGAAGTTTGATGGTTATCACTGTAAGGATGGGGTAAGTGGACAGGAAAGAAAACATGTGTATGGTTTTTATGTAAGTAGTGGTATCTTGATACGGATGTGGTAAATGCAGTCCATGAGGTGTCTTAGATTGTTTACTCACCAAACTGTCTCTCTGAGAATGAATTATATGCCAACAGCATTGCTACTCAGTGTGTTTCTAATCTGCCTTTTTTGTTTGTAGCCTTCTTGATCACTTCCAGTGATGATTTCCCTCTAGCTAAAAGTACTCATGTTTCTTTCATGGTGGTAGTGCTATGTATTTCTTTGTATTAGTACCATAACACATTTACCCTCTAAGCAAATTGGAAAAAATAAGTCTGCTTTCTCCTTTGGATTATTTTGGAGCATAATAGTTAAAGCTATATAGAATATATTGTTATACTTGGAAAATAAATTGTGGTAGTGAAGGAAGCTAACTATCCTATTACTATATATGCTTAATAGGTTGCTGTTCTTGTCAAACAACAAATGGTGAATTATCCTGTGCTAAAGAAAGCAAAACAGTGTCAAATGCTGTCGAAAGCAAGGTTCTTCCAATTGAGACAGGTAAAGCAGTAGCGTCTCCTTGGTTTAATACTACAAACTCTTCTACAACATTTATGTGTATTGTTCTCACAAATAAACTGTTGGGGCTGTTTTCTCAACTCTATCTGAATAACTTGTATTTCATATTCAGTTCAAGCATTAGAATTGATTAGGTGTTTGTTCTCTTCTGCCTGATAGTTATTAGTAATCTTTCAGTGCTCAAGGCGTACAGTTGGTTTGGATTGATTATTTTTTTACTACTAAGCTACTTTAACATGTCCTTTTGAGCATTCAGACTTTACCTCTCTATCATTGCCTTGTTTGGATGCTAGGATGTTGAATGTATAACCCTACTTTGCCTGAAGTTTTCAACTTAAACACACTTTTTTACATCCTCATATTCGTATCTTGTGTCTTCTGAAAAAGCCTTGAAGCCTTTGTTGTAATCATGCACCAAGTGAATGAAAAATGTGAATGAGGTCTAGAGGAGCAAGTAATTATTGCAGCTTAGATCAAATGTCCATGCTGTTGTGCTATTCATGTCTAGGGAAAAAAGATGGAGAAAGTTGACTATGGGGGGCCTTAGGGGTCACTGAAATAGAAAAAAATTGAATCAAAGTGACTGTTCAGCACATGCTCAGCCCGTTCTCATCGTACATCACTTTCAGTAATCAAAGCTAGCTGCAGTGCAGTGTTTCCCTTTTAGCTATTTTCCTTTTTCTTTTCTGTTACATCCTTACAAGGAAGTTCATATCCTTACGCTTTGCTTGGATGCAACTTAACTTTGAACAAATCTAAATAGTTCACACTGAAACATACTTAGTTGTGTCTCCTCTTACAAAATGCTAGCTTTCCACCTATTGCCAACTATTTTATTTATCTATTAGGTAATTCAGACAAGCATCACAAGAATGTCTTTCAGTAATAGAAGAAGGCCACTTTAATTTTCTTATCCTAAAAGATAAAGTAGAAAACATCTTGTGATTGAGTGGAAATTTTTTTGACATAATGAGTGAGCACTTCAGAACCATACATCAGTAAAAGCTAATTTTAATGAACACACTTGTGTAACTTTGGCTGCAATAATTAAAAATCCTTCCACTATCCCACTGGAGTACTGTGACAGGTATCTGGTTGAAATTCTTATGTATCTCCTTGCCAGGAAGTTTTTCACTGCCATCTAGGGGAAGACACTCAGAATTCCTTAGATCTCTGTAGCTGGAAGCCAAGCATCCATTCTCAGTATGTTTGGCTCTTTTTGAGTGTTCTGGTATACCATGTTAAAAATATAGTTACAGAACTTGTCTAGAGCTCAACAACGCTGAGATACAGAGTAAAAATTCAAGCTGACAGTATATTTGAAATAGTTATTCCAGAAATTAATTCTAAGTTTATTTCTAGTAGTGTTTTCAAATGTTTACCATGGCATAACTTTCCATGAAACTTTTGAAAGAAGAGTTCTGATGCAGAAAGTTTCTTCATTTTAGGAGCACATATGAAGCACTGTTTCATTTGAGAATAGATGTCTGAATAGGTTATGGTCAAAGCTAATATTGTGTGTGTGTGACTTCATTGCAGATGCTTACAAGGTAATTTAACTTGGCAAGTTACATTAACATGTTAGAAGCCTAATGAAAAATCCTGATTTGTTTTTCAGCTGATCAGTGCGTAAGTCATTGCAGTGCTCGAACTTGTGTATTGGCACAGGAAGAACAGCTTCTACAGACTGGAGACAAACAGCTGGCCAGACACGTGCTGCTGTGCCTACTTCTTATTGTTGGCCTGTTTGCTGTAAATATGTTGGTTTTTTTTATTCCCCACGTTGTTTAAGTCATTGAGGTGGAATGATTTTTAGGAAGCCATGTAGACAGTCCAGTAAAAATCTTCCAAGTCATCATGTAACTACTCATTAAATAAATTAGAGGCTTTATTTTGGTTCTTTACTGGAGGAGGGATATCATAAAATTAGTTTTTCTGTGCCACATCACAAATTGAAAGCAAGTTAAGATTGATGATGTTAGTGAGGAAGCCACACTGGAGAAGACTCAAGGGGAAAAAAAAATGAGATTATGTCATTTAGTAATGAAATCATCACTACCACTCCTCTTCCCATATTTCTCAAGAGCTGGTCTTTTTCCCTAGACAATAATCAATTAAAAATATCAAGTAAATCCTACTTCTGAAGGAGACTAAACACAAATTGTTCCATCTGATTGTGCTTATATTTGGAACTTGGATTTCTCTGTGATGCTTTAGTAATGAAGAATAATGTCAAACTTTATTTAAAATGAAAAACTGCAGTTTTGTTGCTTTTAGCGGTGGTTTGGTGGCAGTGTAGCTAAGTTGGTGCTGCCACGCGTTATTACTGACTAGATCCCAGCTCTGAAGGTGGCTGCTCCTGTGTAAAAGTGAAATACCAGAATGTAGTGCATAGCGATAGAATTTGAATTTTGAACTGTGGCTAAAATGAGAAACAACTGTCTGTTTGAATATTATGCTCAAAGGTGACCTTCTTGTAGATGCCAAATAGGGGAATTATTTTTATTTGAAATGAAAAATACTATGGCACAAATATATAATACTGCAAGGCAGGACAGTGTGGCACAACTCTAATTTAATAGCTGCTACTGTTACATTTCAGATTCTGCTAAATTACAAAATGGGAGTTTTCCCCTCTCTCAATTTTCCTTTATCAAATATTCCATTGTAATATTGGGGTTTTTTACAGCTTCTATATTTAAAAGGTGTCCCAAATGTTAGCCTCTGTTTTAGTTGTACCTGGATGATTACACAGATAGTATGAAATGAGACCAGTTACATTAAAGAATTAGCCTTTACAACCAAAGGGGTTAACTTTAGAGGCTTTTTCCTTCTGTCAGGTATTTAAAATAGCTGAAGTGGTATGTGCTTCAGCTTACTGCAATCTTAACTATGCAGAAAATACGTAGAAGTCACTGGTCTCAGCTAAACAGGCCTAAAGACAAATACTGCAAATCTGTCTGGGCTAATATTGTCTGTGTTAGATTGAATACCTAAGTGTGCTTAAGGCAAGGTTTTTGTGTAACCATGTGAGGGGTAGGACCTCTACAGTGGTATGTTTTCCATAATTTTGCTTAAAAACAGCCAAGCTCTCCCCAGAGCTATTAATCTGAATTGAAATGATGTTTTAAGGTGCTTATTCCCTCTTAATTGACTTTATCTGAATCATTTGTTAAGTAAAGACAGTGAAAATTGTGCAGGAATTGTGAAGAGTAAGAAAGTACTTTTGATTTTTTAACAGTCAGATTAGGTTTGTGGTTTTTGTTTTCTTTCTTTGTTTTTCTTAACAGAATCTTTCCAGTTGTTTGTGGTGGCTGTTCAACCAAGAGCCTGGAAGGCTGTATGTGGAATTGCAGTTCTTCTGTGCTGTGTTTAATTTTGGTCAGGTACTTATCAATGCTTGTCCTGAAAATGACTTGGTTAGTGGGTATTGCAGCAGGTGCTGCTTACAAGCACTCTAAGTTGAAGTCCTCAAGCAACACTGAAGTCACCAGCTCCTTATGTTGTTTTGCCTTTGTTTCCTCAAGCTTTTTCTTTTGCTTTGATAGCCCTCTTATCATGATGCATGTCATTTATGTGCATGAACACTTTCAAAGGTACAAATGGCAACTGAATGGCAAATGCACATGGAAACTGAGTAGAATTTTAGTCACATTTGTACCAGAAAGCTTCACCGGTGTTGCTTCCATGGAGTTACACCAGTATAACTAAATAAATAGATGCAAGATAGCTACGTGGATGCTTTTCCTGTAAAGCTTTAAGTTATCTCTTCTTTCAGTTACAGCACCATTAACTGATAGCTGACAGTTAGATGGGTGACTGTTCCAGCTGCCCATGGCCTATTTCAGTGCAAACCTACCCAGGGTAGCTTTGTTACATGTGAAGGTGAAAGCAAGGCAATGTTAATACACCTGCTAGAGAAATGTTTTACAGATCCATGGACAGGTGTGCCTACAAGATGCACTGCAGTATCAAGTAATGATAGGAGGTTTGATACAAAAGCAGCACAGAAAAATGAATTAACTGGAGAGTATTCTAGCATTCAAATGACAGCAAATCAGTTCTTATCTTGACATTAACAAAGGTAGATTTAAATAACTGGCTATGTAATGATAGGAAGAGTTTCTTTGATGTGCCGTTATGTATTAATCTGTATTTTTAAGTCCCAAATGAAAAATCAAACCAGAAACAAAATGCGTTTTGAATGGTATCTAGAGAAGAGGGATACTTTTCATGTGTGTTTTGGCAATGAGTTTTTTAACATTTTATTTCTGTTCTTTAGAAACTAAAGATTTTGTTTAATGTTTCTCTTTCTGTATTTTTTTCCTCCAGGGCTTCATTTGCTTTGGTATTTTCGGCTTAGATAAGCATTTAATCATTCTACCATTCAAGCGAAGGTAAATAAATCTTTACATTTACACCTATAAACTCAATTATTAATGATAATAACTTTTAAGGGGTATTGAGTGTTCAGTTCCATTGCATTGCATTTACTATTTGTTTGATCTTCCAAATTTCTTTTCTATCCCAGTTGCAGAGAGCTAATTGCTGTTCACTGTGCATGAGTTTTTACTCCTATCCTAATGATATCCCCTGAGACAAAAATCCCACAAGCTCCCTATAGACAAAATCTTTGGCAAATCATGGTGAAGGATGTGATTGGATCAGTGAGATGATGGATCTTCAGAAATAATCTCAGCTGATAAATTAAAACTTGGAATCTGGTTTAGCATTCACATCTGTCATCACTGTTTTAAAGTCCTGTATTCATAACCTCATACAAGTATTTTGTGTGGATGGACACTCTCACTGTGGATACACACATTGTACAAAGCCATCTTTAACTCAGAGCTAGCTGGCTGTGATATGAATACAGCAGCTGAAGCTGCCTCCCAGCTAGTCTCTTTCCTTCTGCCTGAGCCTAGAATAAAACCTCCCAGTGTTCAAAGACCATACAAGTATATTAGTAAGATTGTATACAAAGTATCAGGCACAAACTCAATGAAACAGTTGCAATAAGCTTCCTATGGGTTCTGTTCTATTATTTGCAATTTTCTTTAAAATGCCTCTGTTTGATTTACTAGTTTTCATTTATTTTCTCTCTCTCTTCTCTTTTTTAAGACTTGAGTTCTTTTGGGGAGGAAGAGAAGCAGCAGGGCACACAGATCCCTGTGTACCTGAGGAAATCAGGATGACCTGTCAACAGTTTGTTCATTATCATAGAGATCACTGTGTCAAAAGTATTGTCAAAGGCAGAAGGTAAGGTTCCTCCCTGCCCATATAACCTGTTACAAAGGTCATAGCTCACCTTCTGGAAATAATTAAATGCAGTTTAATGTCTGTGGCCAATACCTGTTGTGGTATATTTATTCAAACCTCCCAGTGAGGATTAAGAATCCAGCAGTAACAGTTTTTAGTCTCACACTGAAACATTGAGGCAATTTATCACATCATCTTATCTATGTTTTGTATAAATTATAAAAAGTTTTATATTATTAAGGTATTGCCCAAATTTTGCACTTACCTGGAGTTCAGGAGAGAAAATCTTTCTGGAAAAATATGATAATGCCTGTAATAGAGTGCATGTGTCTGAGTTCTGTCAAACTGGAGACCTTTCATATGTTTTGTTTTGAGATTAAAAATGTATCAGTATATAAGTGACGGAGTGTTTACTAATAAATAGCTTTTCAACTTACAGTTACAACTTACGTCAGTGTGTACTTGGAGGCCAGTCAATACATGACATTATTGTGGGTTTAGGACCTTTACACTTTTTGAGTTCATACAATTTCTTTTGCTTATTCCTCTTGTGAGGCCTAAACCTCAATTTATGAGATCAGCAGAACTTCAGAGGCAAATTACGATACCCAAACCAAGGATTATAAATTCAGATATGTGTAGGTGGACAAGAAGAGAAATGCAGACAGAAGCAGCAAGAGCAAGAAAAAGGTTCTGCCTGACTTTAGATATTATTGTGTGAAGTGGAGACATGCAGAATTCTTCTGATAGGACACTCTGACTTTTATTATCATGTGAGCTTTTAAGTAGACTAGTTTGGTGTAATGGGGTGGTCTTTTAATGGTCAGATAGTCCAAAACCGTATTCCATAACTGTTTTTTACAGCATCATGATTTTGCTCAGTCCCCTTAGAACTCAGTAATGTTCCATAAGAAATAAAGTTGTCCATTTAGGAAAAATGGAGTATGGCAGTTCAAGGACTTGCTTCTTTGTGCCAGACAGAAAAGAAGTATTAGAAAATGTTAGTTTTGAAATAGAGCAGGTTTCACAGCTGTGTTTCCTGTGCCTCTGCTGCTATTGTGGTTTCTTGAGCTTTGGGCTGTTCCTTTGGTTGTGTTTTGTGGTTTTTATTAATCATATATCCACCTGAGAATACATCAAAATCTGACATTTTTTGCTTCCTTGTTTTAATGTTACGCTTGTGCAGAACTAGTTTCATGCCTTATTTCTCCCTGTGAGTCAAAAGAAAGCATTAATCTTTTCATTTAAAATAATCATCTAACTCGATCCTATCCTCTTTGATTTAAACATACCATACTGAGACCTTGTAATCATGGATTTTTATGTATTTTTGCTTCTCTGCTATTAGAGGTTAACAGTTGCCCTGTGTTTCTACTGCTTTTGACTTAAAAAAAAATTAGAGAAAGAAGTTTGGGGTTTACTGTCTTGTGTAGCTTTTAATCATCTTCAGAAACCCTGCACTTTGGTTACATAGAGCAGATTTTAGATAACTAGCAACATTCATTGCTTCAGTTAAATTTCTGAATGGTATTTTTACTGCCACTAGGTAGGTGGTTAGTGACATTGTGTTACAAATATGTAAAAGAAAATTAGTCTTGCTGTAAAGGCTTTATTTATTAGTACTGCCTGTGTGGTAAATATTTAACTGGATCTGCATCTTAAATAGTTTTTGTTTACAATATATGTGAGCAGGTAGTGTCTGTTTAAAACTGTAGAGAAATCGTAAAATAGAATTGAAGTGCAGATTGAGTCCCTGTTGCTGAGGGCTGCACTCAACTCATATTTTGTTGCAGAAATGATCATGCTAATGAATAGATGGGAAGTGAGTATCCAAGAAATAGAATTACATTGTGTGTGCTTTGAGGAAAATTGCTACTTATGTTCACTGAAGTTTCTTTGCACAAGCCTGAAATAGCTGTAGATTCGTTTTGCTTCTTACTGAAGTGTCTGTAGGAAAAGGTAGTGAACATTGGCATGTCCCTAATGTAGAAAACTTGCAGACTCTCTTCCTAACATGCTCTTAACTGCCATGATGTCTTTCCTTGTTTCCTGCTATTTTTCCTTGCCTTTCCCCATCGTGCAGTGGTGATACCAGATTTACAGAACATGTGGGTGAATCATTCCTTTGACATACAGGTGTGGTGCAAAGATCTCCACTGGCATCTTCTTTGGCTGTGACCTGGTGAACTGGCTCATGCAAGTTGGCCTTGCCTCTGACCGTGGTGAAGCTGTGGTGTATGGAGACAGACTGATGAAAGGAGGCGTCATCCAGCATATTACAAATGAATTTGAATTTCGGGATGAATATCTGTATTACCGCTTTATTCCTAAGAGATCAGTTGCAGTTGAGAGCCACTGACCTGAGCATGGAGGCAGAGTACAGGCAGTTAGGGGTGAGTGTGAACACCTCCTCTGCCTTCACCACTGAAATTGGAAGTATTCAGGGCTCTCAGAGAATTATGTTATTCTCTCTTGTAAAGTTAGGAGATGTGGTTCTACTTGTGTCTGTTCTGAAAGAAATGGTAGCAAGTGATACTTAGCATTCCAATGAAAATGCAATAGAACAAAACAAGATGCTCTGGATTTAGAGCATTTTTTTTCCATTTTGAGCAAAACAAATAGTAAAATGATGTGTCACTGTCGTATTATATAGAGGCATTATAACAGCAGCTTTAGTGACTGGTGCCACAGTGGAAAAAACCAACATGAATGAGGGGTATTTTTCATGTTGCTGTATGTTTTCCATATTTTAGTGTAATATAAAATATTGATTCCTTTTTACAGTCAGGCATCTCCTGATTTAATCGAAGTAGGCTTTCTTCTATCATATCTCAGATTTTAATACTCCACTCCTTCCTAACACCAAGAACTTGTTCAAGTTGTTTACACCTCAGATCAGGTGGCTTGTTTCTGACGTCATTCTGATGTCAGAGAGTTAAAGCTCAGGAAATACTGAGTGGAACAAATAATGATTTTGTACAAATTTACCAAATCTTAAAAACCTCAAGATACCCATTGCTCTCCCAGATTAGGAAATGAGATAATGGAATTTCAGATAAGCAAGTGGTTCTGTACTTTTGCCTTATGGTGGTAGTAACTTTGTCAAGAGTAGATTTTTGCCTTCCGAATTTAACCTTTCTAGTTTAATTCAGAAGTGCCAGCCTCAAGTAAAGATGTTATGGAAGCACTGGATACCTGTGCAAGTCAAGATGAAAATATTTATCAACTCCTAAAACCTTTTAAATGAAATAGAGTGACTCTTTTTGAATCTACTATATAAAGAATCCCAACTGAACATCCAAGTTGGGGTTTAGAGTAGCTAAAGATCCTAAAGTTTTAGTATTGGTTGCCTAACACAGGTTTATAATAAGCCTCAGGTATCCTCCTACGATGTTTAAATAGTTACTGTAGTGTCATTCAGATTCCTGTGCACTGAAGGCAGAATCTGATAATCAGTGTGTCTTCTGCAGTATTTTGCAAAGGTTGAAGACAAACTGTAGTATCCAATAGCCATTATGCTGCCCTGTTAAAACTGCAGGAACAGCATTTATATATCTATACAAAAATTTCATGCAGTGAGGGAAAGGATCCCAGGTATTTAAAACAAAAAAATAACTTTTTTTGCTCAAGCGTATGAATAATTTCTCATCCTTTTTTAAAAAAAGTCTTTCCCTGGTTTTGCTCTTGGTTTTTTTAGTACACGGATTTTTATTACAGCTCCTATGCACCTACTTTGTATTAAGAATTAAAAGTGATTTTAGCAGCATAATCTACTGTTCAAGAAACAGTTGTTTCATGGTAGCTCTAACTCCATGCAAGACTTAGATTGGAAAAAAAATCCTATTACTGTCAGTCATACTGCACTTCTGCAGTGTGCACAGAAACACAACTGCATCCAACTGCATATGTGTGCTATACAAACTGACATATTTTAATGTTTTCCAGCAGCAGAATAATTGATACTCATATCAGGCTGTGGCCACAAAGGAAAACAATAGTGTATTTCCATTACAAGTACTGAAGACAGCTATATCAAGTATTTTGGAATAATTAGATATGTGTGACTTAAGAGGAGAAGCCATGAGTATGTCTGGCTTCTAAATACTGTAACTTGTCAATAAATCTGTTACTTGATTTCAGAGTTCCGAGCTTTGATGTGCTGTGAGGTGTGGGAGGGTTATGCATGCATGTCAAGATTTATGATAAATGTATTGATTTTCTGGGAGATTTGCTTAAGTGGCTCTTGGGTTTCAAATTTGGTATTTCTTATATCCACCCTTGATGCTTTTTAAATAGGCACATGGCTTGTTAATGGGTGTTTACACAAACATACCAGTTTTCATCTAGCAGCCTAAGTGGATCTTTATGAACATTTCACATTATAATCTACTTACCAAATATCATCTACTTACCAAATACATGGGGTTTTGTTTGTTCTTCAAATGTTGAAGACGTTGATCTTGGGTAAGTTTTATGGTCCGATGCATAGCCATTGTTCTTGCGTTCCTGTTTTTCTCATTTTCATCATAAAGTCCTGCCCTTCCCTCCTTACTTACAACAGCTATGCTGTTCTCTAGATTTGAACATGTCTGGTTTAAGTAAATAACTGCTCAAAATATCTGCTTACAGAAGGCTCCCTGTTACAAATCTAACACCTTTAATTAACAACTGACACCAATTTCTCTTAAATTGTTACAACATTGTGACTGCTGCATCATACCCTTTAGTCCAACTAAAGAAACTAGGAATGAAATATGGGATATGATCATCTGTTTCTAAATCACTGGGTAATTCTGGCAGCTAAGAAGAGACTTTGAATAGTTTTAGAAAGTAATGAACTTTTATCTGATAAATATTTGCTTTTACCAAGGAGCACTGGCAAGCTTTAAAATCGTTGACAATTTGATGTATGTTAATAGCTGATCTACTGATGTGTGAAATTTTGGTGATTAGAAATAACTTTGCCTTGAAGATGTGGTCAGTGGTGCAATGAGCCTTTTATTTTGAAGGTGGATTAGTTTGGGATAAGTTTATTGAACTGATGTCCCATGAAAACACCACTGAACAAATAAGCCCAGAGGAGCCTCTGGTGAAACACTGGATCTTTTTTTCTAGCACTAATCTAATAATGATTATGATAATGGACAGGGGTAGATATGAAATTTTTAGTTTTCTAGGTAGCAATGTTAGTACGGGCTTTTTTCAATCATGATCATGTATCACTAGACCTGTTAAAATAAGCCATAACGGGATTCCTAGGTGAAATACATGCAAAGATTGCCCTCTAGAGGACATTCTGAGGTCTTTTTTTTTTATGTATGGTTGTTGGAGGGGGAGGTATTTATTCCTCCTAATCTCATCTTCATTTTCTGTTTTTACACTGCATGTGTTCTAGGAGGATGAAATCTCTGGGAAAAAAAGGTACCAAAATATTCTGTACTCTGTTGGCCATCGCTTGATCTGTCACCACACATCACATTGATTTTACTTTGTATCCTGTAGACCAGTCACTTAAAAAAGCAGCACAGAAACTAGAGGAACAGTTGGAATGTATCTGCCTATATTACAACCAGACCAATATGCTTAACCTGGTAAATTGTCACCCCATGATTAAGTGGACAAAAAGTTCACTTAAAGGCTTTTCCCACCACCTTCACTACTTTCATTCCTGTGTAACTTCACTATATTTGCATTGCGGCATAAAATTGTTTCTCTTGTTTTGCTATGCTACCTGTAAACTTGACTCATACATTGATTTCCAGCAGTTTTACCTGGTATTTATTTATGCTTTGAAGTTATCAAAGAGATAGTGCAGATGATGAAAAATAGGAAAAAGATACACGATTGTCAGATATAGACATCCATGAGGAAAAGAGGTAAATACAGCAAAATTTGATTAAATATACCATGCAGTTCATAAATATCCACTGTACTATTGAACTTTTAAGAAATTTTGTTGGCAACAAAAGGGGTCAGAGTGAACTCAAGCTTACCTTGTGTCTTACCTCCTACTCTATTTTACTTGCTACTGCCACTTGGTATACAGGATCACTAGAACAAGTTCATGAACCTTTCCTGACCCATTAGTTTCTTGCTGTGGCTCTGAACATGGTATCCTAAATTAACTTCTACTTTCGTTGTAGCATCAGGAAGAATAAATTCTGCCAAGTTCTGAATTTTATTACTCATTCTCCAAACTTCATTGTATATATATTCTTTTGTTTGCCTATACTTACTTTTTTTACCAGTGGGGGGATAGAACAGTTTTCAAAATGATGCATGTGTGTAGCCTCACCTTTAGTATCTGGAATGACTCTAGAAACTGACTAAATCTAGAAAAAAAATTGAAGAATGGTCATTTTGTGGTCTGCTGTGGGGGTGCTGTCATGTCACATACTGTTGTTACTGCAGCTCTAATGCTTCATTTCACTCTACATGTTTTCTTCTGAAGGTTTGCAGAAGTGCTGGGTTTTGAGTTTTTCTTTTGTTTGGGCTTTTTTCTTCCAGTCATAATTTTTATCCTGCTTGATCACACAGTAAAGCCAGAATCTTCTTTGTTGTTTGCTCAGTTTGTCTCTTGCCAGAGATAGTAAAATTGGTGTCACCTGTTTACTGTTAAGCAGGATCAGGGAGGAAGGAGTTCCTGGCAGAGCAAAAAAGCTTGATTAAATTAGCTCTGTAGTCTAGTAATTTTGGCAAGACAAGTCATGGTTAAAAGGCATTATATGAAGTAAAAGTGTACGTGCCCCACTGAGTACATGAATATACTTGTGTGCCCCAGCATCTTCCTTTCTATTTATCTGATTTTAAAAAGTGACAATTCAGGAAGCATTAAAAAACTCCCACATGATGCTATAAAGCGTATTGCAGAATTAATTTGACAATGATCATATTGTATGTAAGTAAGTTTATTTTTCAGTATCGGGGTGGGGAAAATAAGACAGGGAAGTGAAAATTGTGTGGTAACTTGCAGAGTGCTTGCATCATTGAATTCCATGTAATCAGATTTCACAACAAATCATGCTAGAATTGTAACTGTGATTTGGTTCTAATACACCTTGAACTCTTAACCTCATTTTGCACTGAAGGAATAGAAGGTTCATATATGAAATGTACCTTAGAATGGTTTTATCAAACATCTGAATACCAATCTTACTTAACTTTGCATATTGTTTTTATTCAGTGCAAGTAATAGCTTATATATTTTAGAAAGTCCTTCAGCATGGCCATTTTAATTCTGGCAATATGAAATTCTGCTATGATTATCTTGACTGTAAAAGCTACATGTGTAGAACAGAGTTCTCCAAATCTGAGTTGTTCTTCATTCGGAGACGGGGTTGTTCCCCAATTTAATCAAGCTATTACAGTCTAACTGCATCTGTTTCTTGGCAAAATCAATCTCTGCTGACAGCTTTATGCCACGTACAGACAAAGCCACTGCCTAGCTCTTAAAAACCTTTTCAGCATTGCTTCATACAATCAAAAGCTGTTTGGCCTGAATATTAATGCACATCTTTAAAACTGTCCATACTAACTGGCATATTGAAAATAAGATGTAATCTATATAGCTACTTCTTTAGAAAAGTTCATCATAAAGCTGAATTTTACCACATTCAAATAGTAGCTTTAGCTATATATTTTGAGTTCTTCTTCTACACACTGTGAAAAAAGGTTAACTGCTTGGCTAGTGTCGAGACATCCATTTTGCAGGATTGATTCCATTTCATTTATCTTCTGTTTCTCCAACTCCTGTATATCTTTCAGCATCTCTTTACCTTTGCCCTGCAGAAAGAAATGTCCGTATTTCACTAAAAGCTATACAGAGCATGTAGTGTTCACCCTAACAAAATTCTGTTCTACTGTCCCTATTTTAACCTCTTAATAGTTGCTGCGGTACAAGTTTGTGTTGGTAGAAATTAGCACTATGATAGGTTTCCCTAGATATCTTTCCTGATATGTAATATCTTCATCTGCCTACATCCTTGTCTGATGGACTGAAAATGAACAAAATTAAAGCTCTCCAAGTATTTATGCTACCAAAATATAAGTGGGCATGTGCCTTATTTTTTAGAACATGTATCTGTTGTCCTGGGTTCAGCAGTAGCAGTCAAAACCACAGCGCTGCACCAGCTACTAAGAAGGAGAAAAACTGACTGCTACTGCTGAACCCAGGACACTGTAAATAGGAGAGATGCTACTGTTAAGGCGAGCAACTACATCCCTGCTTCACCGTTGTGTCCCTCTACCTTTCTGATCCTGTTTCCTTTCCTGTCCATACCAAGCAATGATAAAAGGCATGCTCTCCTTACTGCCTGAGACCAGGGCCCTGAAGAGTTTTAAGTACTCTTACCAGGAGTTGTACATTTGCCTGTGGCTGCTCAAGTATTTCCCCATTATCTGACTAGTGCCAGGAGTATGTGTGGCCTGCTGCTTTGCAAGATGAGCATTACAGATACCTATCTGTGGCTACGCCTGAGAGTACAGCAAAATGCTGGTTGCAGTTTTTAGCGTTTGAAACATGCCTGCCAGATGCCAACACCATGGGCTGCTTCTGGTACACTACAATGTTCTTCACAATCCATCAAAGGGCATTATGTGGTAACACCTTAACAAAATGTGAGCTTATATAAACCACCTGCTTGCATTGAAATCTAATTTAATCAATGTACCTCGGTAGTTTCCATAACTACAGCAGCACTTTCATGTTTTTTATAGAGCTCGTGTCTTCGATCTGGCTTAGTCTGAAAACGTGGTTGCCTCTTAACTGGATCATCTTGGCCAAAAGTAGGGGAGCTGGTTTTCAGCAACTGAGTAACATTGGGCACAAAAATGAAAGGCTTGAATACAGACCTAGAAAGAGAGAACAGAGATCCTTTACTGATAGTTTTCATAAAATTGTTGAGTTGGTAAATTGCTGTATTTTCCCCATTCCTCTAATTCTTTCTTTTAAGAAATGTCTTTAAAAAAAAAAAAAAATCTCCTGATGTTTAAGTCAGTGATGTAGCAGTGTTTCGTTAAATAGGTTGGTATACAGTATAATGTACATCATGTTCCTCCTGCTTTTTGATTGTGCTTTTTTAGGGGAGGACAATAAAGGACATGACGGGATGGACTAAAAAAGAATATAATTAGAAAAATTGCATTCACTTCTTAGTTTAGATATTTGTGAATTTTATCCTAATTCCTTGCTGCCACATCACCTTGCAGGATCTGGAGTTCCAGTAAAGAAGTGAATACATGGCAGATTAGGCTGCTGAGGCAATACAGACACCATGCTTCCAGTTGTCATAAATCCACCTTCCATATTAATGCCGCTCTCTTTGTCACGAAGAATTTCCATCATTATTTCAGAAGTGATAGATCCTATTAAAGATACAATACAATTATTTACACATACCGCTACTTGTAATACCAACTAAATGGCATGTTCTTTACAACTGGCTGCTTTTTCCTTTAGTAGGCAATACCAATTTTAGTTTGTCCTTGTTGGCACAAAAAAATAATCCTTTCAACAGCACACCTTAACATGTAATACACTTTAAAATGTTATTGTTTTCCCCAAAGTATTTATTTCAAGGAGTAGGTGATAATGAGCTGTAACATTTATGACTTAGAGAAGGGGGAGGACGACGACAACACATGATGCTTCCCAGAAAGGTAAAATACATGTGGCTAGCAAATGGTCATTCAAACAGTAACTTTTCAGTTGAAAATTAGCAGCTTGAATTAAAGGCTGAAATTTCTGAGCTCTGCATGGAAGATAAATCATTATAATAGTTATTAGTATTTGTACACAGTTAATACCACTATGTTGCTTTAGAAATGTAAAAATAACTGTGCACAGTTTTGTGTGTAACTTTGCAAATGAAACACCAAGACTTGACACTTCCTTTTTTTATTATTTATTTTCAGTTATCTGACCTTCCAAAGCACTTAGGCTTTAAGCTGACAATAGAAAGGATGCACTGGAATAACACGTTCTATGCTCAGAAACTACAATAGTACATCCATTTGTAAAGAAGTCTTAATCAACTACTTATGTGAGGTGTACTGCCAAATGTCTCTTTGAATTCTTCTTGGGTGACACAAACCCCTTTCCACATATGCTTCTGCATTTAGTGTTCAAATGATATCGCTGATTGTGTATAACATACACTGAAGCTTAAATACCAGCACAGTATCACCAAAAAATCCAATATTGTAACAGGCACCACTTGCAGTAATTTTCTGGTGTATCGGTTGAGGGTATGCTTATGGCAGAAAACAGGAATTCATGCAACTTTACTTTATTTGAAGGTGTCATCTACTATTTAATCTTTTAGCATTTCCCTCAGTGAAGTTCTACCTGCATAAATACTTCTTTTTAAATTGCCTTGCGGTTTTCTCTTAAAATAATGATTCTGCTGCTGAGTCAGATTTCTCTAGTATTATTTTTTATACACAATTGAATTTGCTGTGGACAGGCATGCAGCACTACGTTTCAGAAAGGAAACACTCAAGTATTCCCACAGTAGCCTGGGAAAGTCAGAGAATTCAAGCAATCAGCAAGCTAGATGAATTAGGGATATTAAAAGAAGAACCAATGAGTTTGTCAACTGCCAGTTGGCAACTTGTCCAGCAGGAAAGAAGGTATTGCATATTTTCCACTAGACATTTTTATTATTTTGTATTCCTGAAATACATTCCCTATTTTTTGAAATAGAAATAATGTTTATCTAAAAATGGTCTTCACATGGTAGGCAGCCTCGAAAAAATGTAATGCCACTGCGTGAAAAAGCTGGGAAGAATACATTAACAAACCAGTGATTTTACTGATGCTATAAACCAAATAGCTTTTAGTTAGGGCACCTATTTAAAATAAATCTAAACAAACTGAAATCATACGAGGCTGATAACCAGAACACCTAGTGTGGTTTTTAAAATGGCTCAGTTAAATGCCTGAAAATGGGGATTTAGAATGAAAACACTGATAGAATCTCAGCATTTTTATAATACAAGTAAATACAGGTATTATGAAAATGCTTTCAGTATTCAGAACCTGCAATTCCCAAAAAGAATGCAGGATTTACATGATCACTAGGGCAGGATAGCAAAAGGTGATTCATTCTGATGCAGTAACTAAATGCTAAACCCGGTCTGGCAGAGCTCAGCCAAATAAATAAAAAAACACAGGGGCGCAACGTAATTTGGGTTCAGATTAATTACTTCAAATGAGCAAGTGAATACAGACACAGCAAAAACCTGCCAGGTGCATGCAAGTTGGAAGAGAAGTAATAGCTTTTTTCTATAGAGGTCTGAAAAATAAGTGAATAAGTTAGTGATTAGGAGCACCTGTGTAGACAGAAAAACATTCTGTTCTGCTCTCAGTGTGTTTTATCAGACTGCACAAGGTTAGAGTAGCAGTTACTGTGAAACTACAAAGGTTTAAAACCAATCTCAAAAAATAAATGCAAGTTACGTATCTGAATGTTGCGCTGTTGTCTTAGGCCTCTATGCAGGCCTAACTAGAGGCCTATGTAGGCCTCTAGTACCAGACTGAAGCTGTTCATAAGGTTCTGTTTGTGGCTGCAACTACTGGGAGTCCGCTTTAGCCTCTGTTTTGGGGTTGTTTTTTGGGTTGTTTTTTTTTTTTTTCACAAGTTTAGTAATAATGCATAGCAAAATGCTTCAAAGCAGGTCTGACAGAGTGTTTAGTGGTATGGTCAGAATGTGACCTCTCAGTGTTGTTAGTGTAGCTGTGTATTTGATACTTGACCCTTACTTAATTTTGCCTCACCAACAAATTGGCAATAATGGATAGAAGACTTCAGTGTTTCTCCTTTGGGCAAAAAGTTATTCTAGTAAGTTCAGGTTCACCAAATCACATGAATGACTGCCCACATTAGATGTCTAATCATTTATGATTTAAATTAATATGGCTCACTAAATGCTTTGTGTATCTTAAAATATATATATAAAAAATGGTACCTTTGTGTCTGTTCAGAAGTTTATAGCCTTCACAATATCGTCCTCTGGATGTAGTCATTCTGGCAGTATTTACATAAGAATACGTGGCAGCAAAATCAAATTCCTTTTCCCCATCCCACCAGCCCCTGCTTTTGGCGTATTCCCTCAGTCCTGGGTGTTCTCTGTCAATCTTGGTTGTAATAGAGAGCTGGTTGGAAATATTTCGTACACCTCCTGTTTGTAAGGTAAGGAAAGAATCATTTTAATACACTGAATATTTTTATTGGCATTTTGTTTACAATTAGCTTACTGAAGTAAATTATGCACTGAAGAGTTTTCTACAAGATCTGAGAGTCCTGTGATTTTATTTTTGGCCCTCTCTCCCTGGCTGTATATATCCTTCTGACTGAAATTCCACTGGCACTCAGTTCTGACTCACTTCTAGTTCCAACATCATACTTCAGGTTCTGCCCTGATTATTCCTATCTTTATGTTCTTCCTTAGACCTCCAAATCTTGTCCTCTTAAGTCAGTTGGAAGAATCAGCCACTTGAGGGCCCGATGCATTGATCCTGTCAGTGCTACTCTGCCATCAAATGGAATTGTCATTGATTGCCAACATCCATAATAATAACAATAAATAATAACAATATAACCACACATAATGCTGTCACTTTCACGCTGTGACCCTCTTGCTGCCCTCTGTTTTCCAAGTGCAGAACTGGTCCTCTGACCCTGAAAAGGTACCCTGTGACTCAGCTCCTCTGTAAAAGGGCTAGCCACTGCATACTGATGACCTAGGGAGCAACTTCTGTTGTTTACAGGCACACATACATATGATGCCTTAATGAAATGAAAAGTGGAGAGCTGCTAATTGTCATTGCATTTGAAATGTTTAAAACGAAGAGCATCATCCATACCTTCTACTTTTTCTGCTGCCCAGTATTTTCCTGATGTCTCCAGCACCCACGCTTCTTTTCTGTCAGCTATCAGAAAGCTGTTATAGTATGTAAATGCCATGTGGTTCTCCATACAGTTTCCTCCCTGTCCATATTTTTCTAGCAAATCGACTATGACAGTAACAGCCTTTTCGGCTGTGTCTGCTCTCTCAAGTCCAAGCCTGAAACAAAAGGAAGATGTTATCTTGGGAACTATAAATGTCACATAAAACTATATAGTCTAAATATTCAAATCGACTGGGAATGCTATTTCTATATGTACCTGATGCTTGTATGCTCCAGTAAGAGAAAGGAGCAAATCACTTAAAGGCTTTGAAGTAGGTCCTCTTTGTCCTTGACATGGGGAAAAACAACCAAATAGAAACAGAGAAAAGAAGGGAGACAGTGGGCCTAGGACAGGAAATGTCTATAATACCTGTGCAGGTATGGGACTGACAGTCTGCTGTAGGTTAATGGACTTACACTGGCATGCAGTAAGACAGGCACAAGAAGCTGCATTATTTATGTGGAGATGTGTAGCTAAGACTGAAACTTAAAAATATATGTGTGAAAGAGGAGGGAAATAGGAAATGACTACAGGCCCTAGAAAAAGGCCCTCACACTAGATCCTGAGGTCCAGCTGTGCTCGTTACATGTCTTGTTTCAGTTTTGCATCAATGTTGTAGAGAGAAAAAACGTCTGATGATTTCCTTGGAAGATTCTGCTCTCGTGTCTAATACCTCTCATGGGCTCCCAGCTCCTGGCAGAGATCTAATGCCTGTGCCAAGAAATACTTAACTTTTAACCATGGCTCTAGAACAGCAGGCAGACATGTCTTCTGACAGTGAACGCACGTATATCCTTATACAACTGAAGCCACACGTTTCAAAACTAAGTTCCGAGTTAGGTGCCATTTACCAGAATAGCCCGTGCAAACCTTACGAGGTCCATGCCGAGGAGAGCTTCCTCATCGCCCACCTCCTCTCTGCCCCACACCGCTTCGTTCCCGATGCACACGCCGTGCTCGTTGGCGCCCATCTCAGCCCCCCAAAGCCAGGCGGGCCGGCTCAGGACCACGGCGCAGGTCTTCTCCACTTGCTCGATCGTGATGTAAGTGCACTGCAAGAAGTCAGAGCACGCAACAGCTTTACCTTTCCCGCTATCGCTTTGGCGAGCATCTCACCTTGGTTAATCCACCAAATCGCGGGCTAAAAATACACAGAAAATAGGGTTTTTCCCGAAGGGCTCGCCACCCCCAGCGCACTCACCTCCAGCACGGCGCCGGGCGGGTGTGCGGCGGCCGGGAAGTGCACGATCTCCTGCACCTCGTCCGCCGGCCGGTCCGAGTTCTTCCCGAAGACGACGCGTGCCCCCGCCGCGGCGGGCGGCAGCGCCACGAAGGTGTCGCAGGAGCGAGGCAGCGGCCCCGGTAACATGCTGGTGGCAGCGGCCGCTTCTCGGGGCCCTGCGGTGCCGGAGCGGGGCGGGGCCGGGCCGCCGTTCAGGCCCGCCCCGCAGGAAGGCCCGCCCGCCGACCCGGAAGGCCCGGCGGGGGCAGCTGGTTGAGGGACCGAAGCAGTGTAGGGGTTTCCGTCTCACAGTTGCCGCCGCCATGGGGAAGTCTTTCGCCAACTTCATGTGCAAGAAGGATTTTCACCCCGCCTCCAAGTCCAACATCAAGAAGGTGAGAGAGGCGGCGGAGCTCTTGCGGCGCTTGCCCAGCGGCTGCTCTGGCCCCTCAGGCGGTCGGTCTGGCCGTGCGAGGCGCGCACCGGAGCGCTGGGACGGGGCCGGGTACCGCACCGGCATGTCGGCTTTTCTGAGGTGGGACTGGGGCTGGGAGAAGGAAGAGGCAGGGAGAAAAGTGAGGAGATAGTTGAAGTTCAGGTTTACTCGCTCACCCGTGCGTATAACCGGTGCCGTATCGCCTTTTCCTGGCTCCACCGTTTCAAGTCTGGATGAATAGGCACCACACACAGCACAGGAAAACTGCCGCGATGTGCCCATGTGCCCATGAAATACCATGCCCGGTATTTCACACCTGTTTTGAGCTGGTTTTAAGTCTCTCTTTCCCAGAGCTGTACCATTCCAGGGGCTCCAAGAGAACCTGGGGTTTGGGGGCTCTGAGACTTCCGTGAGGAAGTGTTGCAGTGGGAAAGAGTGTCACAACCAGGTGTCTTCTGAGCCTGCTTTTCCCTCTGGATTACTCAATTTTCTTATATCTCTTCAGTTTTTGAATCGCATTGGGGTTGTAGCTTATAGAAATCACACTGCTTCTGTGAAGCTCGTTTGTTCAAATGCTGGATGAAAATAGTATATTTTATGTGATTAGAATGGGAATTTTCACTTGTTGAGTATTTTCAATAGATTAAACCAGTGAAGTATTTATACGTCAACATATTTAGTGGTGGGGTTTGTATTTGTTTAAAGTGCAAACTTGTTTTACCTAGGTATGGATGGCAGAACAGAAAATATCATATGATAAGAAGAGACAAGAAGAATTAATGCAACAGTATCTGAAGGAACAGGAATCCTATGATAACAGGTGAGAACTGGCATAAGATCACACACTTTTTTTCACTGCTTCTGGTTTTCATGGCAGTAAAGAGCATATTGTGGGTTATTTGGAATTCTGCCTCCCATTTACTGTGGTTGTAGGAGAGGACAGTAACTCATAAATTGATTTGTGATCAACTAGAGGTCACAAGAACTTCTTTAAAGTGGGTGATGTCTTCTAATTGATTTCAAAATACGCTGTGTTGCACAGAACAGCAGGTAACCTTGTGTAACAATATATTTTGTAGACTCATTGAGTGGTTTGGGTTGGAAGGGACCTGAAAGTTCATCCAGTTCCAGCTCCCCTGCCACAGGCAGGGGCACCTTCCACTAGACCAGGTTGCTCCAAGCCCCGTCCAGCCTGGCCTTGAACACTGCCAGGGATGGATGGGGCAGCCACAGCTTCTCTGGGCAGCCTGTGCCAGGGCTTCACCCCCCTCACAGGAAGAATTTTTTCCTAATGCCTAATCTAAATCTCCCCTCTGTCAGCTTTAAGTCATTTCAGCTTGTTCTCTCTATGTGCCCTTGTAAAAAGTCCCTCTCCAGATTTCTTGTAGGCCCCCTTTAGGTACTGGAAGACTGTTGTAAGTCTCTCTGGAGCCTTCTGTTCTCCAGGCTGAACAGATCTGTCTTTTATAATTCTGTGGAAACAGAGTTATGTTTCAGTTGTGGTTGAAATGTATAGGTTTTGGTATTGTCCTGGGTTCAGCAGTAGCAGTCATTTTTTCTCCTTCTTAGTAGCTGATGCAGTGCTGTGGTTTTGACTTTTGGCCTGGGAACAGCGCTGATAGCACCGATGTTTTTAGTTACTGCTCAAATGTTTAGTCTGACCAAGGACTTTGTGAGCCTCATGCTCTGCCAGGGAGGACGGGAAGCCGGGAGGAAGCAGAGACAGGACACCTGACCCAAACTAGCCAAAGAGGTATTCCATACCACAGCACGTCATGCCCGGGATGTAACTGGGAGTTACCTGGAAGGGCACTCTCTGCTCGGTCAGGCTCATTTTCAGTGGGTGATGTCGTATTCTCTCCTTGTTATTTCCCTTATCGTTATTATTGGTGGTAGCAGTAGTGATTTGTGTTATACCTTAGTTACTGAACTGCTCTTATCTCAACCCGTGGGAGTTACATTCTTTCGATTCTCCTCCCCATCCCTCCGGGGGTGGGGGGAGTAGAAACTGCGTGGCTGACTTGCCAACAGGGCTTAAACCACGACGGGTATGCAGTGGAACATGCAAAGGTGTTGACTGATCTCAGTTTTTTTGGCACTCAACTTTTTTTACTCAAGTTAACAAATGAAAAATTGCCAGTTATTATAACAATTTCCTGTTGCACTTATGTGTATATATATAAATAATACCCCAAACTCTGTCCTTTTTATTTAGACTGCTTATGGGGGATGAGCGTGTGAAGAATGGACTTAATTTCATGTATGAGGCCCCACCTGGAGCAAAGAAAGGTACTGTGGTTTCCTGATCATGAGCAGATAGGACTGCAGAGCTAAAAACCTTCAGAAAAATAAGCATTGTGTCTTTTATTTTAAAATAATGTTTTCATAGTGAGGTAGTGCTACAAGGTGTGATTTCCAGTTCTTCCTCTGGGAATATGCAGCCATACATAGTGTATAACAATTTTGATCTCGCAATGCTTTACGTTCAGAGTGAGAATGGTTGTGTTTTCTTTTTAAGTAACAGTACAATGGGACGGGAAAAAGAAAGATAAAAATATCTTTCCTGGCAACAGCAGAAATACTGTCCTTGACCAGAGGTGTTTCTTTAGCTGATTTTAAAGCCAGTGGATTAGGAGGACTACGCCTTATCAAGGTGATGACTCAGACCACACAAACCTGTATTTTGGCAGAGTTACTTTCGCTGAAATTTCTGCCCGTAAGTCAGCCTGATGTGTGTCATGCACAGGAAATACCCAAGCAATAAGTTTATTAGTTGAAGTTTTGTAAATAATAAATACCGAGATTCTTTAGCCAGAAATGCTGGCTGACCTGACTCTGGTAGGTGTGACTATGCCTGTATTTAGTAGATTCATAAACAGAAGTTACTGACTACCCTGTGGATACTTATATCAGTCAATTTTAGGGAAATCTGAATATAAGTGCAGAACTAAGACAATGTACTCCCATTAAAAGAAAGCATGTTCACTTTAAAATGCATCTTTCCCATTTGCATTAGAACCCTTGGAAATACTTGGACTCATTCTCATGGAGCAACTTCTGCAATTGTTTTTAAAGCTCTTAAGTTAATCCTTTAAGCTTAGAGCAGATGCAATTTTATAGTAGTGATTTTTGCTAAAAAAATTTTTTTATTTAAAGTATTGTTGCTACTTTTGGGAAAAAGAAAGATTAAAATTTTTTGTATTTTTATATCAAATCAGTGTAGTTTTGAAAGATTATTCTTGTTTCACAGGATTTGTAACCATATGCTAGATGCTGATTATTTATGTGTGCTGTATTTACTTTCTAGTTGCTTTCTGAGTATTTGCACTATTGTATTAATGTAAACAAAATGTTTTGTCTCCAGCTTAGACACCAGCTGCATTTTACGTGTATGAGTAACATATTATTTCTTTTCTTTCCATGATTTCTGAAAATTCCAAGAGGAAGCTAAAGAGGTATTTCATTACGTCATCTCTTTATGTTTTCTTCTTACTTACTTGAAATGTATTGAATAAAAAGAATCAAGCTTACCATGTTTTCTGTTTTATAGCAAGAAGGAGAGACAGAATACAAATTTGAATGGCAAAAAGTGGCCCCTCGAGAAAAGTAAGATGTCTGATTTTATCTGAATAAATGTATTTCTTATTACCTGCCTATCTTTTTTTCCTTCCCTTTCTTTCCCCATTTTATTTTTGAAGAGGTCACTTGTTTAATGTCATCATATCCTGGCAGTTAATTAGCAAAACCTGTAAACCTGGAACTGTTTCCTTGATAAGCTCAAGTTCTTGTTTGAATTTTACGTGTCTGTCAGACACATTAAAACTAATGTTTAATGTGTAAAACTAATGTGAAATGGATACACACTTAACAATCAAAGATTGTTTTATATATGATGGTTTAAAAAATAATGTAAACTCAGTATTTGTTTTCTTTTGTGTTTGTGTAACAGGTACGCTAAGGATGATATGAATATCAGAGATCAGCCATTTGGTATCCAGGCAAGTTACATAAATTTCACTCTGTGGATGTTTTGGGTATCTTTCAACTATTGTCTAGCTGCAGCATTCACGTGAGCTCTCTTAATTTTATCATCTGTTTCTCAGTAAATTTAAAATCTTCTCTTATGCCTGATAACAGACATTTCTGTAAATGTTAAGCTATGTTGTTAACTAAATTATGTCAAGTCTTTTGTTTTTATTCTTTTTGTTCCTTTTAGGTGCGGAATGTGAAATGCATTAAATGCCACAAGTGGGGCCATGTAAACACTGACCGAGAATGTCCCTTATTTGGCCTGTCTGGAATTAATGCAAGTTCTGTCTCCACTGATGGTTCAGGTAGGCAATGAATATCTTTTGAAGATGCGGGTTAGAAACCTGTGGGGAACTTACTATGTTTAATTTTAGGATGTTTAAGTTTCAATATTTCAAAGAGTTGATGAAATAGGGAAAACACTTCATTATTCTAAATGTAAGATCTACAATTTCAAGTTAAATATTCCAAACGACAGAGACTTAATTTTTTAACTAGTAATGCATTCTAAAATGATGCCATAATGAATGTTGCTTTGCTTCTACCTGTGGCAAAAATTGAGAAGCTGCAATGAGATTGTTTATATCACCATAAAATATTTGTGTCACAAAAGAAAAAACCCTGTAATCAATCATCGAAGACTGTCCCAGTTCAGATTCCGTCAAACTGCTCGGAGAAGCTGGAATTGTATCAGTGTATCTTTGTGAATTACTTGGAAAAAAGGAGAGGTCTGGGGCTGTTTTATATATGTAATTGTGCTTCTGTAAGTGGACAAGCAGTTGAAATCTAGATTTCCAAATGCCTGGTTTCCTTTCAGTGGCTTCTTGCTGCTTCCTGAGCTACATTTTTTTTCCTCCATTAGTTTTCCTGTTACTTGAAATCACGCAGTGTTAGATGAGGTTTGAAGAAGTGGGTATTCTAGACTGAGGTGCTTCTGCACATATCAGGGGTTTTGGAAATAGATGATCTTAAGGTCCTTTCCTACCCTAACTGTTCTATGACTCTATATAAACATCCAAATTTAATCTCTCTTTTACCTACAATACTTTGTTTTCTGTAAGTTGTAATACTTTTAAGATTCATCAGATTGTGGCACTGTAAAAAAACACTTGGTAACATGGGTGGGTCTTCAGCCTTGCTGTACTGTGCTGTAAGATCATGTGCCATGTTGTGTATTTGGGGATGCCATTACAGTTGCACACTTGATAATACCTAGTTTCTTCTGTCTTTCCTTGAGTTATCTGTTTTGTGTAGTAGCTCTTAGTTTTATTCCATATTTAGCCTAGCAACAATTTTGTTTTTCAGAATTAGATCACCTAGATATGTCATTTCTTTGAGATGAGTCCTGGAAGACTGGAGTTAAAGGAAACGGTGCATCTTGCACTTCCCTGCTTGTAGGCACTGTCTGATAATTATACCATTGTGTGAGCCATCCTGTAGTTGACATTCTTAGCCTTTCTTTTCCACTAGGTTATAACACTAAATTATTTTCTTGCCTCATTCTTATCGTAGAAGAAATTGTGCTTGGAGCATTCAGTGGTGGTAGAATTGTATTGTGCAGCTCTTGCATATCAGATATGCTTTTGTGCTGCAGAACTTGCTCCCCCACCCCAAGTTCAAACGGGTAAATTTTAGATGTGTTTGGCTGGGAAGGCAGAAAGTATTTGTACTTGCTTGCATGACCTTGAAAATGTTCGTTCATAAAAGTGTAATATGGACACTTCGCAATGTCAATATAAGACTAACTGCTTGTTTCAAACCTAACTGCACTATGCATCTAGGTGTAGGCAATGTTTGACTGCAGTGGATGTTTCCTAGTCAGATAAATGTTCCCTGGGGAGGTTTCCAAACAATGTTTCTAAGCCTAAAGGGAAGGATTTAGCACAGATAATGAATTTTTTTATGAAGAACAGTGCTGTAAAATTACTCAGTTGTTCTCAGAGTGTGCCAGTGCCCTCTCATTTTCAACTCTGGAACTTAGAAGACAGTGTTCTATGCTGACCATAGACTTTTTTATAGGCTGAGGAAGGATTTCAGGGTGTAGGGGTGGGTGACAGATCAGGATTTGTATATATAATTTGTAAGACACTGTTCCTGGATTTGAATAGTCAGCTGTAATGATAGTGATATATTTTCTTCCTTTCAGAGAAACTATGTAAAAACACTGTAGGTAAAGTTTTAAATAATTGTAAGTTCTTGATTTAACAGCAGATACAAGGCTTATAGGATGTGGTAATATCATTAATTAGATCATCATATGAAAGGTTGCCTACTTTTTGTAACCTCAGGAATACAATCCTTTCATCAGCTTTTCTAAACTTCATCTGATTTAATAACAAGCTCCCTTGACACCTTTTGGAAATTCCATGTATGCAAATGAAGCACTACAGTTATGTGAGAACACAAGTTATGGAATTCACTGACTCTCTTAAGACTCATGATTCATCTACATGGCAAGTTAAAGCTTACATCACACATTTAAAAGAAAAGTTGGGGTTTTTTTAACTAAACCCTGACAACAGTCCCATCTTGTCCGGGATAGGAGTAATTAATTATTTTTGCATTGCTGCTAGTTGTACCCAGTTGTTACAGTGCTGCAGATCTGCAGTTAGCTCTGTAATACTAACCTACACTGAAGGTAAAATTGAGTGTTTTTACATTTCCTATCAAGACACTGCAACGTTAAAAAGACAAATTCTATCATGTTCTGATCAATACCCCCAACAATATAATCTTGTCTTGATGCTTTGTTGCTTTTTGTTTTCTCTCATTACTTAATGCTTTGTTGCTAGCCCTAATGCTGAATCGGTATCCACCTCTAAGGACTTTCTTCTGTTCCTCTGTAAAACATATCTCCTTGAGCTCTGTTTCTTCCTGCTCCTCTTTATCAGTAATTGCATGCACTTCTAAGCTGCTTTTGTGTCTCTAGACTAAATTCCTAATTATTTTCTGATTATATTATAGGACTGCAAACATGTCCATTGCTGCACTATTCTTACTTAGATTGGCTAGGACTGCAAAAAATACTGCTTTTTAGGGTACAGACACTTGTAATGATATAATGTTTTTTTTATGAAACCTTTATGATTAGGTTTAAAAAACCTCAAACAAACCAAAAGCACTTAATTTTTTTCTCACCCATCTCCACACTCCACCACCATGTACACAAATAAGTGTCTCTTCATGCTTAGAAAACTGGTAAAACCCATGTAAATAATCCAGAGTTTTCATTTATTATGATTATCAATAAATATATATATAAATTATGAAATTACTTGGCATCTAAGGTCTGAACTCCAAAGAGCAATTTCCAGAAGCTGTCTGTTCATTTTTAGCATGTAGAAGAAAACGTATCTCTGAAGAGAGCAATCAATAGGGTTTTCAAGGATAGGGAATGATTGCTTATGATATACAGCAAGCCTGGAATGTGTATTTAATTTATTTGACTTAGGTTTTTAAGAGATAAATGTGTAAAAAAAAAAAATGTTTGCAATCAGGTCTCAAAGTTGACAAATGTTGGGCCAAAGTTTTAGAGCAAATAATACTTTCAAAGGTCAGGAAGTAACTGTATATGTAGAAAGTCATCTTTGAAAGATTGTTCCTAGCCTGTATGTCAGGAAACTGAAATGTAAATATTGTCTCGGAAGGGTACATCTGATAACTGCAGATATAAGGAATAAAATTTTAGTACAATAGTCAATATACCTGCACTCCAGTTCTTTTATGAAGTATATTAGAAGGACCCAATTTAGGCTGTAAATCATTGAATTTAATATTTTTTTAAAGAGCAAATTTTTGTAATATTCTCATAAAGTCTTTGAAAAGATCCCTATTGCTTCAAATTTAGTTACTTGGTAGCACTTTATTTCTTGTGAGTTATAGTCTTTTCATTCTAATAGAAGATGATCTCTCATCCTTTTCTTGCAAACTGAACTGAGTAATTTTTTCTAGGCAGTGTGTCGTAGTTACACTACTTAAATTCAGCCTAGGATTCTCTAAAGTTTGGAAACATTCTCCCTTGTTAGAGCACACCGTTGGAAGATGCTAGTCCCTGCACTGCAAAGCATCTTGGCTGGTAATGAATCTCTAAGAATCAGTACTTGGGAACCCTCGGCCTTATGGTTCTGAGTCTGACATTGTAAGGACATCGGCATCACTAATTTCTGCAGATGTAGCTTTAAAGAAATGGTCTGGCTTCCCTGCAGGAGACTTTCAACAGGCCTTGTTTTTCTGAACCTTGTTCTTTTGCTTTAGAGAAGCACACGTAAAGTCAGTCTATTTTCCTGTGTTTTGTTCATTGCTGTCTTATTGTATTTACCCAAATATATTTCTGTCTACAGAAGAGTATGTAGGAACTTAGCTGCTCTGCTGTAAAGGATGGAAACATCTCATACATACAAGTTTAGGAACCACAGGAGAAGTTCATTATGTATCAGTTAGACTCATGACTGAATTCCATCATGTAGTAACTTTGAAGTCTTTAAAAATATCTAGTGTAGAAGGGTGACTGCTCTCAGGAACGTTATTGAACAGAGTTAATTAACTGGGAAAGGAAAAACAGGGTGGTTTAGCCCAGGTAGGCAGCTCATCCCCAAAACACGTGCTCATGGCCCACACAGCAGGATGGGGGAGAGAATCAGAATGGTAAGGTGAGAAAACTCATGGGTTATAGATAGACGGTTTAATGAGGTAAAGCAAAATCAAAGTTCATTCACTACTTCCCATTGGCAGATAGATGTTGTCATCTCCAGGAATGGCTCCGTTGTGTGTAAGAGTTACTTGGTAAGACAAATACCCTAATTCTGAACATCCCTCACTCTTCCTTTTTCCTCTGGCTTTATATGCTGAGTATGAAGTCATATGGTTGTGGGATATCCCTGTTGTCAGTTGGGGTCAGCTGTTCCAGCTGTGCCCCCTTCCAACTCCTTGTGCAGCCCCAGCCTACTCACTGGTGAGGTGAGAAGCAGAAAAGGCCTTGATGCTGTGCAAGCACTGTTGAGCAATAACTAAACCATCCCTGAATTATCAACACTATTTTCAGCACAAACCCAAAACACAGCCCCATACATGCTACTGTGGAAAAAAAAAACAACTCTATCCCAGCCAAAACTAGTACAAACAGAAGTAGCCATAGCATTGCTAACAAATCTTCATGCATGTATAAAGGATTGGCACTTGCCTATTCAGAGGGACATTTTCATCTTTCTCCTTGATCAAAAGCAAAAGCTTTTGACAGAAAATGAAGGTAATATTACTAGGATAACCAAATAATTGAGTTAAATACAGGAAGAGCAGCTTTTCCCCATCCTTCTCGCTTTGTCCAAGAGCTGGGCCTTCAAAGGTCTTAATTCAATGGTAACTTTCATTTAACAAAACCCCAGGTATTAGTGGGGTTGGTTGGTTTGTTCAGATGCCCGAATCAGTGAGTTTCAGGGGCACGTAGACTTCTTATTTGAGTTGGAAAGAAAAGTTTAAGTAATGCAGAAGCCAAATTCAAGAGCACTTGATAAAAATGGAGTTTGTGTTTTGTTCCAATTTTTTCCTGCTTCAGGAGATCGAACCAGAATGTCTTATTTGGACTGAGACTATTTTTTCAGCCTCAGAGGAAAATTAGAGTTCAAATGAATGAAAATGAAACTCCTATGTCTGACTTAGTAGTAGTATGTAAAGTTTCTACTCTGATTCTCTGTGAGGAAAGAGTTATTGATCACCTACATGCTTCCTTTTTTTTTCCACATCAGAAAAAAAGCACCAACATAGGCTTTTTCTGCCACATAAATTCTATTAAGCTGTGATTCTCTTATTTCAGCAGAAGGATACTTGTCTTAGAATATCTTCGGTGAAGACTGCATTGTAATCTTCTTCTTTGCACATAAACTGATGGCAATTGCTGGTTTGGATTCAGTGTTGAATATCTTGTATGCAAAGACCACTCGTGGACTTCAGTTCACTCAGGTGGAACCGCTGCAAGGCGAATGCGTGTCTGTGGCACAGAACTGTGTTCTGTGAGAAAAGACTGCTGTTAGTCAAGATTTGATGTATACTGCAGTGCTCCAGCAAACAGTCAGTACCTTAACTTAGGCATGGTGGCTTGGTTATTTTGCTTCTGGGACCATTTTACTCATCTAGCTGGTAATTCATACAAAAAAAAATAATAATCTTACTGTTAAAGAAGTGCCTATTGAATAATATCTCACCAGTGAATAGAGATTATTTTTGCAATAAGGCAATTTCAGTGGATGTGGTTATCATGGGATAATCACACCCCTGGGGTACAGCCTTGTCTGTAATCTCCCAGGAGTGTAATTATTTCATGATAACTGCACCCCCTGGTGTTGCATTATTTCCATTATGAAAGTCTTAGTTTTAGATAGAAAGTAACTTACTTTGATCACTGGAAACTGCAAAGTAGTGTTAGAATATTCCAGCTGTGAGGCTTACGGGGACCAACTTATAAGATTTATTTCTCCTTTACTAAGCTAAATTAGGCAATCAAAATGCTTCTTTGGCTAAACTGATTTACAGGGTTTTTTACTGATAAAATCCTAACTTTCAGATTTCAGGCAAGATGAAAATACCAGTTGTGGTTCTGACTTCATGTGTCACTGTGTATATGTGCATGTGTAAAATATGTAGTATACACCAGCAAAACAACCCCAGATCACTAGTATCTGAAAGTTTGCCTGTTTTTACAATCCTTTTTTATCCTTAAACAGCAGCATCTGTTGATTTATGTGCTTTTCAGTACCTTTTGTTTGTGAAGCCTGAAAAGCCTTTGACTTTTTAAAAACGGAGACTGGTAGGTTTTCTGTGCACATGCTTTGAAGTCATACTGTTATTTTACTCAAAATTGTCTGCAATTTTCTTGGTCAGGTAAAGTTAGGACAAACTCAATACTACTTTTTAAATTATTATTATTATTTATATTATTTTTTTTTCCCCCAAGCAATCTATCTTATTCAGTGAGGGTTGAGGAGTTGGGATTGATAAAAAGCTGTGAAAGCTTAAATGCTTACAACTTTAATCATCTGGGGTTTTTTTGAACAGATAACCTGTTATTACTATCAGCAAGTCAGGCTACTGTCTCAGATGGGGAGGTAATTTTATGAATGACATAGTTAGAAGTGGGATGGTAAGATTAAAAATGTTTCTCATGCTCTTAGCCTATGAAACCTAAGACTGGAGAGTGCTGGGCATCCTTCTTTGCTATGGACTACTTTGAATGATTTACAGCCAGCTGTCTCTGTATGTGATCTTTCCAGTGAAAATACCAAGAAGCAATAGAGTACTGTGAAGTGATCAGCATGTTGTGGAAAATTCAGGCAAAAATGGTAAAAATGTAGTGGAGTAACGTGTGTGTGCATCTAGTGTCTTATGGTCTACAGAAATAAAGAAACTCTAGGTATGTCTATGAAAATACAGCCTTCTAAAGACTCATTATCAGCTCCTACAGTCTGTGTCCTCTTTCTTCACTGCCTGAGTGCCCTTAAACTAATTGTGGTTGTAGTTTCCATCAGTCTGTCACTTAGTGTGTTCATCTGATGTTTAGCTTTTGGGTGAAATTCCTTTCCATAGTAATCACTTAAATTAATCAATCATATGGAGACAGCAAAAAAGGAAATTATATTATGTCTAGATCATGTATTTTTTAGTGACAAATATGGTATTTTTTTGTTTCCAAATAGATAAAAGTCTGCATTGTATCAGGAATGCAGAAATTCATTTGTGTTCTCTTGAATCTATAACAACAGAGAAAAGGTATTTGAGTATGTTAACTGTGAATATTTGTATAAATTGTCATCTGTAGAAACATACAGTGTATGAAACCTTCCTTTATGATCTGCAGCTGAGACCTTTGATTGTGAACAGTAGGAACCTTAACTAAATCTTCACATAGCTAACTGTCATATTTTAGAATAATCCTCTATTTATGTTTCAGAAGACTCTGTATTTGGTGTGAATGCATAAAATACAGATTTCTATTAGAAGCCTTGTGCTTAGCATTAAAGCAATAAATACGTATTCTTTAAGCAGTTTGATAATGTTAAATGGTTTTTACTGCTCAGAAAAAAAAGTCAAAAGGAAACTTGGGTTTCTCTGAAATACCCAACGACAAAAGCATGGCAGAGTATACTGATATCAGTGCTAAAGGGTTAAATTCAGTTCAACTGCAGACCCTCTGAAGAAGAGCTAATTAAAAGCTGGAGGTTTTTTATTCATCGATTTCTCTCAATGCCAACTGCAGCAGTTGCTTTGAAGTGTAAATATGGTCTGAATGCAGCCATCTCTGAAATGGATGGGAAAATTATCAGTAAAAAAAAATGATCAATTCTGAATTAGTGGAGGCAGCATAAATTTGCTATGTTCTGCGTAACCAGGAATCATGAGCACATAATTTCGATAGTAGTTCTTTGTCCTTCACATAAATAGATGTCTACTATCTCTGTCACAACTGCTGTAAAAGTTCACAGACGATACAGTGTGATTAGGCACAGTCTGTGATTTCTGGGGTTTTTTCTCCATTTTTTTTCAATTTCCTTTTAAGCCATATGAAAAAAAGACACAAAACTCTGCAGAGAAAGTACATGGATGTATTGACAAAACTGTCTGTGCTAGTTTTAAAGTTAGTTACTTTTTTAAAGCAAAACCTAAAAAGCCTTGTATGGTGTGTTATGCCTTTGCTACCACCCAGAGAAGGCAGCATTTTGAATTTGGAGCATATTCAGCCTCCGTGTGATGGTGTGCTTAACCTGAAACCCACCAGCAGAATGGTTTTCGGAAATGTAGTTCATGTGGAAGAGCTGTTTGCATACTCCCTGGAGTAGTTAGTTAGTTATTTTTCTGCAGCAGAGCATGGCTTTAGTTATCACTGTTAACTTTAGTTATCACAGAAAATCAAATTTCCATTTGGAAGAATTATGGCCTCATGTTGTCCAAAATGGATATAAGAAAGAATGAAGACAACATGCTTTAGGCCTGCTTTGTTAACAAAAATTATGTAGTAGTAAAGGATAAGCCTTGAAAGTATCTTGTCCTTCATTCATAAATTAATTTTTAAGCATGTAGGAGTGGAGTATACTAAGTGTGACATGTACCAGTGAATTGATAACAGATATGCACATGTGTTTTGTTTACATTCATGTTCATATAAATTACATTTCCATTACCAAGTCCAAAGTGTGATGGTATGATGATGGTGACATTTTTAGGTTAAAATCATCACATCTATAAGCCAAAAGATGTCCCACACCAGAAGACATTCTCAGGAAGGGGAATCTCAAATGTTCAGTTTTAATGATGCACAAAATGGGCGTTAGTTAAAATAAAGGTTAAAAAGTTATAATTAAAATGATACCATGAAGAATCTACTGCATTTTCCGGTAATTTTTATACTGAGTAGTCTATTTCTTTTCATAACGATGCATAACTGCCAGTATCTTAAGTACATCTGGTTACTGTAATTTCCCCTGCCACAGGTGGGAATAGTGGTTACATTATTACTGTTTCTTACCCATTTGCTTCCTATATATATTCCAAATAAAAATCCATTTAAAACTTAATTGATTGCAAAGAATAATTCACTTTGCTCATCTGCACTGTGACAGCAGCGAAAGCTTTTATCAATAAATTGAGCAGATACTATCAAGATTGTGCATCATGAGTAGATAGAATTAAAACTGCTATTTTTGATGATACTGGCAATCATAACATTATGGTCTGTCTTTACTGCCACTGAAACTGTTGCAGAGAAAGTGGTATTTAATCATTGCAGTCGCTATGAATGGAGGTTTTAGCATACTGTTCTCTAATATTGGATAACTTGAAAAATGTGCTTTAGATGTTTTAATGCAGGTCTGCTAGATGGTGCATTACAGCTAGCACTGTTCTCCTGTGCCCAAGCACCTTAGAGGAAACACTGGCGAGAACAGCATGTTACGTACATTCTGCATTTGTAGCTTCGGGAGCAGTGCAGAAAGAATCAAACATTAATTGCAGCTATAGGTTTCTCTTGTTTCCGAGCCAGGAGTGGTGGCAGTAGTGAAGGGTGGGAGAGCTTGCTGTAAGCTAGGCATTTAAGTAACTGAAATCCAGGATTGTGTTTCCCCCCTGGTTGTTTGGTAGAACCAGAACTGATTCTGTTAAATAGATCTCAATTAAGTATGGTAAGAAATCAGAGTGATCTTTGTTTGTTATAAAAAAAGGCATTTACAATATGTTGTAGAAATCCTAGTGTGTTACCCTTCTGTAATCCAGTATAATTGATCCTCATATAGGCTTCAGAAGAAAAAAAAATCTATTTACAGCTCTTCTGTTTATTTAATTGTACAAATATGAAGGTACACCAACAGCTGTCGAGCCAAGGTTGCACTCAGGTTGTACTTTGTGTAGACTAAAATCCTTCTTTCCATACTTTACTGAATGGTTTGAGTGTCCAGATTTTGCACCCCGACTCTTGAGTCAGCTGAGTTATGTGGATTTTTTCCTTAATATCTTAAACAGAAGATAACACAGAATTAGCGAAGCAAGAATTTCAGTGGGAATTAAGAATCAGGAAGAAGCTGTAGCCTATTTGCTTGACAACACTGTTTCTTAAGAATTCTAAAAGCCATGAAAAAACGTTTTAAAAATCCTTTGATGGGTCTTTAACTATGGAACCTCTTTTGTGCAAGCCCTTAATATAATCTTAAATACCAGTAGCTGAAGAAAACTTAACAAGTTGTCAGTTGTCTCAATGCATAAAAATAAGTATGATATCAGTGTGCAATTAATTCCACTATATGGTAAAAGCTTTTCCAAGACTGTGACTTAATTTTAAAGCAGATAAATGTTTTAGTTTTAAGCAAATGTCATCTGGAAAAGTTTTAAGGGGTTTTTTTCTTTTCTTTTTTTTCCCCTATCAAAATGTAAATTCCAGAAAATAAGCTTGACAGTCAGATTCAAAAATAGCAAGGTACTGTATTTGACTTGTTTCAGAAAGAATAAGAAACAGATGATGAAACGTTGTAACTTTGAACTTATTTTTAGCTTGCTGATGGATGAATGCTGAGAGACTACTTGTCAGAAGTTGTAACGTTCAGCTATTTTTATAGGATTCCTATATCTAACGTTCTGTCAACTCATGGCATAATGTCATCTCCAGATGTTTTCACCTACATGAGATCACGCAGGTAGCTTGATCACAGATGCTGTCACAAGTCCATACAGAATGCATCCATGAGGACATCAATTTTCATACTACACAAAGTATTTTTCGATGCCTGATGCAGGAGTGATCTTTTCATGAGTTGATGGGTGCTGTCCAAGAGTACTTAGCTAACACCAGTTCCCAAGATTTAGCCAGCTGAGAGCTTCTCAGCTCAATCTTACCATCTGTTTTACAGTCTATGACTTAGTTGGTACTTAGCCAGGCAAAGACAAATAGCTATCAGGTATACTTAGTACTGTTTTGTCTGAAGATCTTGGAGGGTGATGACATTACGTGTAGTCATAACCCAAAGGCAGAGAAGACTGACCTCTTTGGCTTACCAGGCAAACCAGGTTTGATCACACTGGACGTAATCACATCTCCAAGAAGCAGGAAGAGGCTCTCTACCAACCAGTGTACTGGTAGCTCCAAGATACAAGTTTTGGCTCCTAAGTAAGGAAGCCAGGGACACCTCTGAGAAGTTGAGTTTTTCAAACCTCTGTTAAGGGAGGTTCAGTGTTTGGAGTTGCTTTTGCAGTTTTTACCTCCCTCGTTTGTACTGGCCAGGAGAAATCCCTTACTTACATTTCCACACTTACTTGCAGTGTGGAAATGGGAATGTGATCGTTTGCTCACGCATTTAGGCATCTACATCTTTTAAGACACTGTGAAGAAGCAGCCCAAAAAGAAGTGTGTTACAAGCCCCCATGCTGTCGCATGAAATATTTATGCCCAGGAACCCTGGGAGACCTCAAACTGTCACTGGTATTTCAAAGAAAATCAGATCTGCTTATCAAAATAATTAAATTGAAATCATTAAAGTATAAATCAAAATCAGCCTCTTGAGTCATGAATGGGAAAAGAAAGTCACCAAGTGTTGATTCTTGTGATTCCAAGCAAAGGAGTTCAATTGTGAGAATAAAAATTTTATTTATTCTCATTGTGTTGCAGAATAAAAGTAGAGAGTAATAGAGCTTTATTTTAAGCTGTGCAGCCAGTGTAAAATACAATGTCTTAGTTAAACCTCTTGGCTTTGTAAGCAGATAGAAAACACTCTCTTCAGACTTCCCAGATTAGATACTGTTTTCTCCCTACTGCGGCCTAGCATCGCTACCTGAGCAAAGGTAGAGATCCAGTGTTGATGTCATCGTGCAGCAGAACAACTGAGAAGTTCAGTAGCATTGGCTATTCACCTGTATCATCCTCTCAAAAATGTCCATGTTTTTAAAACTGCAAAGATCACATGGTGCTTACAGAGTACTCCATAATCAGCCATAGTGGACAGTGTGCATGTACTGGGATCTGCACATAGGAGGGTTGTGAAATCACAATGTTTTGACTCTATTTATGGGCTGCACTTATTTTCTGAATCTCATTTCCTGGCATTGTCTAAAACCTTCAGTTACAGTAAAAATCATGTACCTAATAAATCTTGAGATTTGCAGCTTGCGGCTCCTTACAGGCTAGGCTGAACCTAAATTGCTGTTTCCCTCGTAATTAAAAGGAGACCAAAATTTATCTTATAAACTACTTTAGTCTCGAGGTTCTGTAGGTGCATGTGATGTATCTTGTATACATCTACAAAACAAGAATAACATGGGTTTGTTGTCCTTGTCATAGTAATGCCATGTTGTGACTAAAATATTGTAGATGGAGCTATGAGCATCTCTGACATCATTGACAAAGAAGGAAAAAAAGTCATGTAATTGTTAGTATTTTTTTGCCTGGCTTGTTTTCCTTCTAAGCCTTCCTGCGGTTTTGCTTTTTAAACCTTGGGTTGATTTCACCTCTAAAAAGCATGTAGAAGCCACCTGAAACGTTTGTATGCAGTTGTGTGTTGGGTCCCAGCTGGAGCAGCACACTGATAGGTCTCTTGTTCACTTGCATGGATCAGTGTGATACAGGACAACTCACATCCACTGGGCACAAATGCACAGAAATCGGTAGTACTGTGCATTCTTTGTAAGCATTGTAAGTAAAAGAGGAAATGGTTTTGCTTACCTCTTTCCAGTGCTACGCACAAAATAAACCTGAAGGATTTGTTTCTAGAAAATAATGTTCGATAGTGCTGTTGAAAGCCAGTGTGCCTTTGTGCCTCTCTGGTCTAGATTCTGCCTGTAGTCCTTCTATAGAACCACAAAGTTAGGGCTTCTGTCTTAGTTCTTTTGCAAGTCTTCTGTATAGACTGGACGAGTTATGTTCATCTATTTATCTAATCATGCTAATGAGAATAGGTATCCAATACACATCAAAATGTGTACAGTGCTGAGACACTGAAGGGGGAATACCTAAAAATTAGTTGGGTTACTTTGTGAGGCAGTGGCTCTTACTGCCGTTGTGTAGTAGGGGTATTCCAGGCTTTAGTCTGGTCAAATGGTTTAGTTTCTTTGGTATGGTGACGTTTTCTTTCATGACTCTACACTTTGGCTCCATTCAATTTCCTTGTACAGGGTGTTTGACTGAATTGTATGGCTGGATTATGTTGCTTTTTCAAATCGAGACAACCAAGTTCTGTTGTTAGATTTCTGTCTAATGTCAGTTTCAGCTGCAGCCAGAGTAGATTTGGGCAAACAGAGCAAAGTTGTAAATTTGAAATAAGCAAAAAATGTAGATGCTAGAGCCCATCTGCATTCTTCAGCTGTCAGTGAGCTTACAATTACATTGTAATGTGTGAGAAGAAAAAGCACTTTTGGTAAAATCTGTGGAGAGGGGGTGGGAAGCAACCCCCTACTTAATAAAAATGTAAACGCAAGGAAAACCTGTAAAGTATCTCATTAAAAAATTCTTTTGCCAGGCAAAATGAGGGACTTGTGAAAAGAAAGTAATGCAAGGGCTCCATAAACCATTTTCGAAGTTTTATCTTCTTCTTTCCTGCTTTCAATATAGGCCTCCCTGTTTCTGTATGCAGTGTATTATATGGGAAAACTAAGAAGTTGAAGCTAACAGGTTTTGAGACAATGCTAGTTTACTTTCCATATATTTTCCATAGTAAAAATCTCTCTTTCCATACTACTCTGCATTAAAAATCTGTGAGTCTTGTCTATCTCAGTAACTAACGAACTCTTAAAACCACAAAGCAGGATCAGTAAGTTTCATAAGACTCGTTAATCTTATCATTTACAGTTAGTTTACTGAAGTGTAATAGTTATCATGTGCTCCATGTTCTATTTTACATTCCTTCTAATTTGGATTTTCCTTACACAGTTGTGCTAATTCATTGACATTGCAACCGTGGACTTTAGCAGGGCAAACTTTGGCCTTTTCAAGCAATTGCTAAGGGAAATCCTGTGGGCAAGGCTGCTTGAAGGTAAAGGGGCCCAAGATAGTTGGTTGGCATTCAAGGATTGCTTATTCTGAGCTCAAGATCAGAGCATCCCGACACGTAGGAAGTCAAGGAGGAGGGCCAGGAGACCTGCGTGGCTAAATAAGGAACTGCTGGGTATGCTCAAGTGGAAGAGGAGAGTTTACAGGTCATGGAAGGAGGGGCTGGCCACTCGGGAGGAATATAAGGCTGCTGCTAGAGGATGTAGGAAGGCAGCTAGGATGGCTAAGGCCTCCTTAGAATTAAATCTGGCGAGAGGGGTCAAGGACAGCAGAAAGAGCTTTTTCAAATACATAGCTGATAAAACTAACACCAGAGGCAAGGTAGGCCCACTGGTGAATGGGATGGGTGCCCTGGTGACAGAAGATACAGAGATGGCAGAGTTATTGAATGCCTTCTTTGTCTCTGTCTACTCTGCCGGAGGCAGTCCTGAAGAGCCCTGTACTCCTGAGACCTCAGATGAAGCCAGGTCACTGGAGCAGTTTGCCTTAGTCGATGAGGAATGGGTTAGAGACCAGTTGAGCAATCTGGACATCCATAAATCCATGGGTCCAGATGGGATGCACCCGCGGGTGCTGAGGGAACTGGCGGAAGTCATTGCTGGACCACTCTCCATCATCTTTACCAAGTCTTGGGAAACGGGAGAGGTGTCTGAGGACTGGAGGAAAGCAAATGTCACTCCAGTCTTCAAAAAGGGCAAGAAGGAGGACCCGGGTAACTATAGACCGGTCAGCCTCACCTCCATCCCTGGGAAAGTGATGGAACACCTTATCCTTGGTGCCATCTTAAGGCATGTCAAGGATAAGAGGGTTATGAGGGGCAGTCAGCATGGCTTTACCAAGGGGAAGTCATGCTTGACCAACCTCATAGCCTTTTATGAGGAAATAACATTGTGGATGGATGATGGCAGAGCGGTGGATGTGGTCTACCTTGACTTCAGCAAAGCATTTGACACAGTCTCCCACAGCATCCTCATAGCTAAACTGAGGAAGTGTGGCCTGGATGATCAGGTGGTGAGGTGGACTGCAAACTGGCTGAAGGACAGAAGCCAGAGAGTTGTAGTCTATGGGGCGGAGTCCAGTTGGAGGCCTGTATCTAGTGGAATGCCTCAAGGGTCAGTATTGGGACCAGTATTATTTAATATATTCATCAATGATTTAGATGAGGGAATTGAGTGTACTGTCAGCAAGTTTGCTGATGACACTAAGCTGGGAGGAGTGGCTGACATGCCAGAAGGCTGTGCTGCCATCCAGCGGGACCTGGACAGGCTGGAGAGTTGGGCAGGGAGAAACTTGATGAAATATAACAAGGGAAAGTGTAGAGTCCTGCATCTGGGCAGGAACAACCCCAGGTTCCAGTATAGGTTGGAGAACGACCTGTTAGAGAGCAGTGAAGGGGAGAGGGACCTGGGGGTCCTAGTGGACGGCAGGATGACCATGAGCCAACACTGTGCCCTTGTGGCCAAGAAGGCCAATGGCATCCTGGGGTGTATTAGAAGGGGGGTGGTCAGTAGGTCGAGAGGGGTCCTCCTTCCCCTCTGCTCTGCCCTGGTGAGACCGCATCTGGAATATTGTGTCCAGTTCTGGGCCCCTCACTTCAAGAAGGACAGGGACCTGCTGGAGAGAGTCCAGCACAGGGCAACTAAGATGATGAAGGGAGTGGAGCATCTCCCTTATGAGGAAAGGCTGAGGGAGCTGGGTCTCTATAGTTTGGAGAAGAGGAGACTGAGGGGTGACCTTATTAGTGTATATAAATATATAAAGGGGGAGTGTCACGAGGATGGAGCCAGGCTCTTCTCAGTGGCAAACAATGCTAGGACAAGGGGTAATGGGTACAAACTGGAACACAAGAGGTTCCACTTAAACTTGAGAAGAAACTTCTTCTCAGTGAGGGTGACGGAACATTGGAACAGGCTGCCCAGGGAGGTTGTGGAGTCTCCTCTGGAGACATTCAAAACCCGCCTGGACACATTCCTGTGTAACCTCATCTAGGTGTTCCTGCTCTGGCAGGGGGATTGGACTAGATGATCTTTTGAGGTCCCTTCCAATCTCTAACATACTGTGATACTGTGACAGGAAGGTTCATGAATGAGCTAGTGAGAAAATATACTGAAAGCGACCTAACAAAAGAGTCTATGTTTAGGGTGAAGAGAAAGTACCTAACAGGACAAGTCCATGAAGTTTTGATGATCATAGGTATTCAGTTAAAGCAAAAGAGTGAGTTACAGGGGTTATAAATTGTGCGATTGAGTCTGAATGACCCAAAATACATCTCATGTTTTACTCCTTGTTAGATGTTTGTAAAGAAAGATGATGTGTGCCTAATCCCAAACACTTCCTCTAATGCAACATACAATGTGATTTTTAAACTGATAAACCAGAAATCTCTGAGGAAGTAACAGCCTTGAGGCCAAACATACCTGGGAGTCCCAAGTAAATAAGTAAAGACATAGGTAACTTTTTCATGTATTTATTTATATTCTGTGTGTGTACTGAGTTTCAAATAATGATTACTTTTTACATTCAAGTTCAAAAATCTGTATCACTATGAAGAATGCCTTATTAGTGACATATTAGAAGAGCTTTTTTGTGTTGTTTTAAGGGAGAGGAGGTACCTGGAAGTCTTATTTAATGTGCTTTCTTTAGATTTCCTCTGCTTTTTTACTATAATAAAAATGTATTCTAGATTTACCTAAATATATTGTTTTCAACATGACAAAGTTACATAAGAGAATCCCCTTGTACTTACAGAAAAATGCAATTATTTTCTATTCTGAATCTCCAGACTGCTGTTTTAGAAAATCATATCTGATTATTTGCTCAGCAGAAGATTATTGAGTTGATTTAGCTGTGATTTTACTTAACAAAGCTTCAGCTGAATTCCTACTGTGGAGTCCAAAAAAGGTAGAGAGATATAAATGATACATTCAGACTGTGATTTTTGTGAACAGGGCCATCAATGCACCCCTCGGAGCTAATAGCGGAGATGAGAAACAGTGGGTTTGCACTGAAACAAAATGTACTGGGGAGAAACTTGACCGCAAATGATCCATCACAGGTAATGATCTTTTTACCAGTAAGCTGAAAATGTCTATAAATCTAAATGTGATTGCTTGTGAATTGTTACTTAATGTTTTCAAATATGCATATCCATAGGAAAGCTGAATAGCTATACGAGTAGAAAAATGTCCAAAACCTTACTGCTTTCCAGCTTTGTTTCAGTCAGAAAAATCATAAATTACTTCTTTTAAAATCACAAACAATAAATTAAATCCCTCCTCTGGGTGACTAGAAATTGAATTTTTCCTGAAGGGGGTGGTTAGGGCTTTTGCCACATACTTCTCATATAATGCTAACCTTTGGTTGAAGTTTGAGGAAGTAATTACTGCCAGGAATGCTGTATCTGAGTCAATCAAATCAATTGATTGACTATTGTTACATTTATTATTTTAGGGAGTGAGAATGTGTAATTGTCTTTACTCAGACTGCACAGGGTACATTTCTACTTGAGGTGCTGTAATAAAAACGTAAAGTGAAAAATTTGTATATGCTCCTTGAGTGAGCCACCATGAAATGCCCTTTGTCCATATGGCAGGATACTCAAACCACTTGTAAAGAGGGGATGACCTCAAACTGGCCTTGACATCTTGAGTAAATCAACAATTCATTGTGTCTCCACAGATGGATGTACCTTTGCACTTAAAAAAGCTGGGTACTCCAGAAAAGCCTAGCATGGGGGCGCTGTTAAATGAACCACAGTGATATCAATGTGTTTAGTTCATGTTAGGTGTGGTGGAGGGGTTCTTTTGGATGGGCTTTTAATCTTTATTTCTTGTTTCTGCTCCTGAGTGTGGCTAAAATTAAAAACATCACGATGGAGAACTGTAGTTACCAGATGCACATAATTTGAAGAATTCGGGGTCTTCAAAGTAACTATGCTTTGCTGATTGCGTTACTGTATGTAGATTATATGATTACGGTATTTTGCATTGATAAAGCACTTTATGAACATTTGAAGACTAATAGCACAACAGTGAGGTAGATGTGTTAATACCCATTTTCCTAATGACTAAAGCGAGACAGAAAAGTAATTTGCTTAAATTACTCTGGGTTCAAGCAGGACTAGCATCTTACCTATTCATCCAAGCATGATAACAATGGAGTGACTTATCCTGGGGAATCATGTGGGCTCCAGAATGGGCTCATTTTTATTAACTATTTCAGAAATGTTTCTTTCCCTAGCAGTGATTTTTTTATACGTTCCTAATAACTCCTGTTGTATAACCCCACATTAAACACCTACTCAGCTTTTGAGACAGAATGTGGGGGATTTTTTTGCCTTGCAGTGAGTATGCTGCTCTTTCCAGAGAGTCTTAAGCTGATTTAGTAATATGAATATATTTATGCCAGTGCAAAAATAAGATACATAGAGGCATCACTTTAAGTACAGAAATCTGAATGAAGAGATAATTTTTATATGTAAGAGCTTAACATCTTGCCATATTTTCCTAGGAATTCATTGCAAGTGAAGGAGAGGATGATCCAGAAGTTGAATTTTTAAAATCACTGTCAACCAAACAAAAACAGAAGCTTCTAAGGTAAGTGTGATACAGTGTGATACCTGGTGAAGGGGATCCATATCACCAGGAGTTCTGACTCTGTGGTTGTCCCTGTAACTCTTCTATGCCACTGAAGAATTTAGCACCATCAGTACAGAAGAAAATCAGCTTAGTTGAGCATGCACCTGACCAAAAATGGCATTATGCAGCATGGGCTTTTAATCCAATTGTTTTTTGTTCAATCTGGCTGTTCTAGTCTAGTTGTGATGCCTTTGCGCGGGGGCTTGTTTCCAGTTTAACAGGTATACTGAAGTAGTAACAATTGGCTCGCTGAAGATGCTGTCAGTTGCTGTTTTAAAACATGAGTTTGCACTCCACTGTTTATAGCATCTTCTTCCAGGATTAAAAATCCCATGTTCTTGTTTACTGGTTTACAACTTGGCAAGGTTTGTGTGGCTAAACTGAACCTCACCTTGCATCCCAGGGCCAAGGCTGGCTCAGCTCCACACTGCTCTCAGCTCAGGGCTTCCGATTTGGTGCTCCAGCAGAGGGAGCTCCCTGTGGTCTTGTAATAAAAAGTCAATGAGCTTTTCATTCTTTGCTTCTATCCTACTGATCTTGCTTTCTTTTTGCTCTGTTATTTTGCAATGTTATCTTGAAATAACCTGAAAATGTTTAAAATGAAAAATATTAACTACTTCTTACCTAGTAGATCCTGTACAGGTATCATTAGTTAAAATGGCCTTTTAAGTCAAAAGACGTGGGCATGTACATGGGCAGTGGGAGGAAGGGAGAAAGGTGAATGGCTAAGCAGGTACATGAGCAGGTAGGTACGTATGGTGTTTGCATATATAGTTCTCTGAAAGCAACTGGCGTATTTTATGTTACTTTTAAGTACGGAATGTGTATGGAGTTTGAGTAATAAAAAAAAAAAGATATTTTCTTTTAATTTCTTCTGGCCCAACACAATGAAATTATAATACTTTATATTTTGAAAGTTGAAGTTCAGTAAATATTTGGGTCCTTCAGATTTTACTGGTCTGAAGGGATTTTTTTAAATACACTGAAAGTAGTTTCACTATTCAATCACTGAATAAGAGAGGAATAAGCACAGACACAAAATTAAAACTAGGTGAAAGCAGTCAAATTACAGTGAATGCATCATGCGCATGGTGAAATATTGTACTTATGGCTAGAAGATGGAAATATTTAGTTGTGTCAGAAGAAGTTATTGAAAAGACCATACTATTTGCCTGTAAAACTCAGAGATGCAGGTTTTAGAGTATCTGTTTCTATCACTAATAGAAGGTGAATGTTAATTGTGGGGGGTTTGTTTCATTTTCAAAATCTCTTCTAAAAATGTGCAAACAAAAGCAGTGATGATTTCCCAGTCTCCAGAGCAGGCTGACAAGGGGCATAAGCACTACTGAATGTATTTTTTCCTCGTTACAAGGCTAAAATTGACACACTTATCTTTTTTAAAATTAAAGAATTTAAAAAATCATATCCCCCTATTGTGAGGGAGCAGCTGTGGGTTACAGGAGGATTCTTAATATGGTTAACCTCAGGTTAGAAGCTTAAACATAATACTTTGCTGAAAGAGGAGAGGAATTCAACATGTTTTTAGGAAAACAGCACATTTGCTATAGTGCAGGTTGTCAGAAGTAGTGAACTTTAAAAGTCTTCATAGTTTAGAATATCTTAACACATTTGATTGCGCTACTGTTCTGTTTTGAAATTAAAAGGAAATTAGATCGTCTGGAGAAGAAAAAGAAAAAGAAAGAGAGAAAGAAGAAAAAGCAGCAAAAGAAAAAAAGCAAAAGTAAACACAAGAAACATAAGACGAAATCCTCTTCCTCATCCTCCAGTGAGACTTCAGTAAGCAGCAGTGATAGTGAGACTGACAGCAGAGATAAAGCAGCACAAAAGAAGGTGGATTCTAAGAAAAGAAAAAAAGACAAGTTTTCAGAGGCTAGCAGCAGCGATTCAGAAGGAAAGGCAAAGACAAAGAAGGAAAAACTTTATGAAGATCTCTCCAGTAGTCACGTTAACAAGGACAAAGATAGGGAGACGTACAGGCCTTTAAAGCAAGACAGTTCTGCGGAGAACAACAAATGGAGCTCCTGTGAAGGGGAAAGAAGGTCCAGAAGCAGATACCATAGCACCAACGAGAGAGAAACTGAAAGAAAGGAGAGGAATGGTAGAAGCCCAGGCACGGATGAGAGGAGCAGGAGAAGCCCTTGCACAAGTCACAGCAGTTCCAGGCAAAGGCAAATAAGAGAAAGTCCAAGTCAAAGCTTTGGTGAAGAGCGGCACAGGAAACATGAAACCAGAAGCCCCAGCGCAGATGTTCACAGAGACAAGAAAAGAAGCAGAGAGAGCTATGGGGACAAGTGCAGTAAAGTGGAACACAGAGAAAGAAGCAGACGCAGTAGAAGCAGAAGCAGAGAGAGGAAAAAAAAGAGATAGCATAGGGGACAGGTGCAAACAAGAACGTCTCTGGGTTTTGATGAATACCTTTAACAAGGGCTCAATTACGCATTGCTGTTCATTTTCCAACCTCTGTAACTAGATTTTCCTACATAAAGCCATCGACATCATTTCTGTAATGTTGGAATATTTGTAAATTAGGTATAAATGTTATGGTATTTTTCATACTGTATAAATATCCTTGTTGGCAAATACCTCTTGTATTTCAGTAATTCATAGACCTGATTTTAAGGGTTTAAAATATTTCAGAGCAGTATGTAGTATTTTTGGTTCTGTCAGTGATTATTTCTGTTTAGATGCAACTGTCAGGGGAAGCAGAGAATAATTTGGGAGGAGTCCTGGGATGTGCTGAACCCTAGCAAACAGTTGAGAGAGTTCTGGATAAAGTCACTGCTTCAGATATCAAAACATCGTATTGTCAGGGGTTTGGGTTTTTTTCATACTGAAGCATATTTACTAAAGTTCCCTGTAAGAGATCAATTTCCTGAGTTAAAACAACAGAGAAGACATAGTTCACATAAGTGTGTAGCCAACATTTTTTGACCTCCTGCAGTGTACAGCTTGGTCAGGGCTATCTAAACATCTTGAACCCCTGTTGGTGTGTGTCAGTACAATGTCAAGTTACTGTTCAATAATCTCTCAAGACATGAAAAGAATATTTACTGCCTCAACTGCTTCAGGTATTTCATTGTTTGTGGTAGAAAGTAAATGTAAATAGTCATCCTTTTGTTTTCATGAAACAAACTTTTGAGGGTTTTTTTTAATGATTGTCAGTCATTTTCTGCACACATTGTTATGAAGATGAACTCCCATAATAAAATACCTTATTCTTTGAAAACAGTAAGAATTGCTGCCTTCTCCAAGTTCTGAACCAGTACAAATGTATGAGGCAACACTTCACAGGGGTTTTCTTGCAAAAGAAATGCTTCTCTGCCATTTAGGGGTTGCCAATGGGAGTACATTAGTTAGTGGGCAGGTGGAAAGGCATCGCCTTTTCAGCATCCTCTATATTCTGGCAAGCAACTTTCTTCCCCTCCTCACTCACAGGACAAATGGGACTGTCTTTTATTACCAGTCCACTTCTTCTTACAACAGTCACTCAGAAGCTTTTCAGTATCACACAGAGTGTGATACATGGTGGAAGTGACCTGGCTTATCTTGTAGTGCATGTGAATGGGTTTGAAAGGGTGAGCCATTAAGGGATGTCACCTTCTTCTTTTGTAAGCATTTGTGCTAGGTTGCTCCAGACATTCTTGGCGGAGCAGCTGGGAGCTGAAGGGCGTGCACAATTCAGTAGTCAGGCCCCATATTCATGTGTGTGTGGGAGCTCCTATGTAGAGAGAACAGGAAGAGACTGACAAAACGCCTGTATGAACAATCTGAACAAAACCTCTTGTGAAGAAGTTATTATGCTTCTGTATAAGAGAGGGCAGAGAAATATGATAGGGGAAAAGGCATATTCTGGTAGAACATTTTCATGTTAAGTGCAGCTTGAAAGATAGGAGGAACAGCCAGTGAGTACTGCAAGGTTCTTCTGTTCTGAAGACAGGTCTCTTGCTTACAGGTCTGTCGAATTGTGTGTGTGGCACAGGAATCTGCCAGCCGCAGTGCTGACTTTTAGCTAAAGAAGGAAGGACAGCTCAGTGTCCACCAGTCTTGGCATTTTTGTGGGCTATGCATTTTTTATTTTCTTTTTGCATGTAGTTAAACTGTACACGATGCACATCTTGCCTTTTCACGTACAGAGAGTGGCAGATGGCATGGGCTTACTGTGATGGTGGCCATGGTGAATGAAAATTAGACCAGAAGAATAGCAGCGTTTTGGATGCATCTAGCTCAAAGACTACCTGTTGAAGAGCACAACTCTAGTCCTCTTGACACCTGCTCTGCTTTCAGTGCAGCCCTGGGGAAGGTTGGTGCAGCTTTGAGGAAGGCTCTCATTACATTCCCCAGGCCAGCCTGTGCTACTGCACCGGTGTGAGGAGCGAGGGGCTGTGGAGGGACGAGACTCCCTCACCGCCCTTGGGTGCCTTAAAAGCGGAAGGGGTGGGGTCCTGGGACGATGTGCCCAGTGAGGGCCCTCATGGCGCTGGATCCGCCCCGCGCCCCGCCTCGGCCCGACCGGGTATTCCGCCGCGGGACACTCGCCGGCCCGGTCTGGCTGCTCGGCAGCGCCGGCGGGGCCCGGTAGGAGGTGCTGTCGGTTCACAGATGAAGGTAAGAGCGTTTCTTTATTATTAATTTCTATCCCAAAAGCCGCGGGATGGGGTTAACCCTCTGCCCAGGCCGGGTCCCGCGGCGCCGTGAGGCAGCTCCCTCAGCTCGGCGAGAAGGGCCGGGGCCCGGCGGCGCAGCCCTGCGCCGGGGCTCCCCGCGGTCGGAGCAGGAGCGGCTGGGGCTGAGGGCTGGCCAGCGGCTCCCTGAGGGCGAGTGGGCAGCGCTGAGGGGAAGGCGACGGTGGGGGACAGGGCCGGCTAGGTTGAGCGTCCCTCGGGGTTTCACCCGGGGGAGGGCTGCCGCGGGCCTCCGTCCTGAGGCCAGGGGCGCCAGGGCCGCCCTTCCACGCTACTGCCCCGCGAAGCCGATCGTTTCCAATTAGCGTTGAGCCTCGAGTCATTACTGTTCCGCCAGTAAATAAACAGGTGATTCCAGATCGGGTTCCTGCGTGGATCGTTACAATAAATATCCCTGAAGGAAGCTCTTTATTTATGTTGTCATTGATTAATTCTCACTACCTCATTTGATTTCGATTTAGAGCGATTTGATTCTAATTTAATTAGCATGTAATTTGGATGTACATAATTACTATAATTATGACATTCAGGTAAGGCAGCTTTAGGCTGAAAGGCAATTTCAAATTTTCTAGCAACCTACTTTGTACTAGGAAACGGACAAGGACTCCGCGCCCTGCCACCCAAGTAGCAATTACCGCATCTCGGGAACAGGCGCTACCGCAGTTTTGTGTTAAAACAGCGGCAAGAAGGCGAGGCACCGCCGCCGGGTCACTGCCGGGCGCGAAGCCCCGACACACCCGGGTCGGCCGCGGCTGCGGGGCAGGCCCGCGGGGCCGCGCGGTGGACGGGGAGCAGTGACCCCCCTCCCCGCGGCGGGGCGCCGACTCTCATTGCGCTGCGCCCGCCCGGGGACGGCCCCGGAGGAGCTGCCGAGCCGAGCCCAGCGCGCCGCCTCCCCTCAGGTGGGTCCGTGCCGCCGTGGGCCCCCCCGCCGTCCCACACAGGACTTCATGCAGTGATGTCCTGGCTTCACCCCCTCCCGCTCACGGGAGTCCGGCTCCGCCGCTCCCCCCTCTCCACCCGCTGCGGTACCCCTGCATTCCCGCCGCCGCTTCTCCCTGTGGCCCGGCTCGGCCCAGGCCCCGTCCGCGCCCCCGAGCCCAGCGCCCGGAGATCGGGGCGGCATGGGCCGCTAGGTGGCGCCCAGCAGCCGCCATGCGGCCCGCGCTGTGGCACGGCCGGGAGCGAGCGCGACTCGCGGGTTGCAGGGTGGGGGGATTGTCGTTTCTAATGTGTTAAGAATGTTATTCCTTGAGGGGAATTTGTAGCGAAATTATTCTCACTTAAAATAAACACTTAGCGCACCAATTACCCGAAGGGGCGGGCTTCCCGTTGGATTCCCTTCATCTGCGTGTCGGAGGGGTGGGAGAGGGCCCCGGCGAGCAGATAATGGCTGCGAATAAATTACAGCTCCCGCAGATAAAGTTTCCATGTGAGCTGAAAGACGCAATTAAGAAACTGTCCGGGCACGGGATCGGGTGTTTATATATTATCTCATTAGAACAAAACCATTAATGTTACCTTTTAAGTGTAAAACGAGCCGTCGGGGCTGAGAGTCGCGGCGGGGGGCAGGGGACACGCTTCCTGCAAATAGGGACTTGCTGTTCGGACGGCGTTTGCTAAGTAACTTCCCCGAGCGTTTTCTTTTTTCCCGTCGGTTGGTGTTGCCGTCGCTGGCCGGGTTTTAGCTGTGTTCGGAGGGGCTGGAGGAAAAGGGGTGAAGCTGCTGCCCGCGAGGTGTGGGAGCGGGAAGTGGTAGCTGGCCGAGATATGAGTGGGAGCCTCCAGGGCTCGGCGAGCGGGACAGAGGTGTGGGGAGCCTGGCTCTGCCCTCTACCTCCCTCCCAGCCGCCGCCCGGGAGGGCATCCCTCTCCTTCCCGGTGTTTCTCTGCTCTCGGGTCGGCGTCTCCTCGTTGCTGAACTACGGATTCAAAGAGTGAAATTAGATTTTCTTTTTCTTACCCCCCCCCCCCCCCCCCCGATTCTCACATCGCCTGTTCTTTAGTTTTTCTTTGTGTAGAAGTTCCCCAGACCATATAATTATCGCCAACATGTACGAAAGAATGGTGTCATTTATTTTTAAAAAGGTGACATGCTTTCTATTTTCCTGGTTAAACGAACCGGCTCTGCGGCCCAGAGCTGCTCTCTTCTTCGTTTCTGGGGAGTCTGTAAGTGATGGACGTTTTCTGACCCGAAGGGGCAAAGGCAATGCAAAGAGGTCCTTGATCATTGAGCTGAGAATTGTAACCCCGACCTGGCAGAAACTGGACCTGGATGGTGTCCTTTGATGTGTTTTATTATAAATCGAAAACAAAGCTGACTTCTGCCCCGCACCCCGCGCGGTGCATTCCTCCGCAACCCCGGCAGCGCCCGGCGGGGAGGGAAGAGGAGGGCGGGAGGGCAGCCGTGCCCCGCCGGTGGTTTACCTCTGCCCGAGCACGTCTTCTCACCCGCTCCCCTCCCCGCATCCTGCAGCCGGCGGGACCTTGCAGGGATGCTTGAGGCCGGAAGAATTCCGGAGCGGCTCTATCTAGGGGAGGGTGCTGCGGGCAGCGAGGTGCCTCTCCTGGGAGGCTGCCCGCGGAACGGCCTGCGGGGTCCTGCTCCCGGTCCTGCCGCCCCGGGCAGAGGAGACGCCGGCGCTGCCTGGCCGCTTTTGTGAGGCGGAGGTGGGACGCGGTTATTAGTATTCAAGGCAGATGTAATTTTCTTTAACGCAACGTCTTTATTGCAGTTGGTGGCCGACAGCAGAATCCGTTTCCCGATGTTATTTGCATTCCCGGTTTTATGGAGGATTAAAATATTTGTGTTCCTCCAATCTGTACCTCGCAGATCAAATTAACTTTTTTTTTCCTTCCCCTCTCTTCATGTATTTTTTTTAATAACACAATTATCTCATTTAACAATTTGCCTTTAAAAAAATACTGTGGCTGTTAGGTTGGTGGTCAGGAGACAAAGGGAGTGAAAATAATTTTCATTTCAATAATTGCCTTCTGGTCAATTTAACTGTGCCTTATTTTGAAAGAGCCTGTCTAAATGAGATTCCTGTCCCAAATGTGTTCCCAGGCCTTAGCCCGGCCTTTAATTATTCCCGAGGTTTTTTTCTTCAGAATAAGACGCTGCACTGAGTAATCACAAAGAAGTCAGAGAGCATCCTTGAACCTTTTCAATAGCAGAGCCACTGATATTCAAATAACATGCAAGGACCATTTGACTGCATGGGGACATAAGCATTTCCAATTCACTATTTGCATAGATCAACTGTCTTTGAAAAGGAAAGGAGCAGTTGTCTTCCATAACATTAAAAAGCCTAGTTATCAAATCAAGTGCTTAGTTTGGGGCTTTTAAAACGTTTACATTTTATCTCAGGTTGCCCTTTACCGTTTGACATGCAAATTTGGTGCAGTTAATTTGGACAATTAAAAGGATCTTCAAGGGAGCTTTGTCACCGAGAATATTCGGAGTTTTCCCCGTGGACCAGCTGAGATAAAGTTGGCCAGAACAAATGATGTCTAGGAGATTAATTAGATATTTGATAAGACATGAATCCCTAATAAGGGAATACAAGGCACAGGGGGCTGCTGTGTGCTCTAAGTCAAAATTAATAACATTTAACAAGATTTTCATTTAGGCATGAAATGTCTTTTCCGGAGTATTGACTCTGGCGATTTATTCCCTCGAGACCACCTCCCAGCCCCGACAGCCTTGTGGCGCTGAAGGCTTTTTCTAAATTAAATAAATAGCTCCCCAGCACAGTTCGGGTTTCAGGGCCGGTTTTGCTAAAGGCGCTGAGGGCTCGGCCTGGGTCCGGCTGGCGGAGAGCAGCTCTCTTTAAATTCGTTTAAAAACCCACAAACAAACCAAACCCCAACGAAAAACCAAAACTGAGGCGGTTTGAAAAGAGACACGGAGAGGGCTGGCTCGGTTTGGGGGCCAGCTCTGTTCACTCTCGGTTCTCAGCACCCGCCGGTTGTTAATCCCGGTCACTAGAAGGGGGACAGGGAGGGAGGGGTGCGAAGGAGTCCCCCTAAAAACCAGACCCCGGCGAGGGCTGGGCAGGAGGAGGGGGCACAAAGAACAACAAAACCCGTGAGTCTATGGTTCAGAGTCCTTTAATAATACCAAAATGAAAATATGTCAAGATTTTTTTTTCCATACAGATAAACGCATTTAAATTTCTTTAAGAGACCTTAACTTACTTGTGTTTGAGTGAAATGTTAACTCAACATTTTAAATATCTTTTACATATATACTGACTTCCACAAAGTGCATCAGAAATTTAAAATAATAATTAAAAAAAAGGAACCAAAACCCCCAAAACCTCCCTGAATTTCAGGAATTCACCAATAATTAAGAAAAGAAAAAAAAAAAGAAAACCCCCCAACCCCTTTCAGATCAACATTTACAAGAAAAATAAGCGAACACGATCTGGGTTTCTTTTTTTTTTTTTTTTTTCTTCTTTTTTTGAACCCTATTTATACAGATGTTTATGCGATACAGAGGAACCGTCTCGGATTTGCAGTTTGATTTCTCACCTTAAGCCTCTCTCAGGATGCTTTCCTTCCAACAGAAAGAGAAAAGGAAAACGGAAGAAAGTGTCACTTGGAACCTATTGGCCGGGCGGGACGGGGGTGAAGGGCCGCCCCTCTCCTGCCCCGCCGTCCGCTCCGCCGCGGACCCGGGCACCGTCTGCGGCGAGGAGGGGCTCGCGTCCCTTTGGCCGGCGCGGGGCAGAGTCCGGGCGGCTGCCCGGGGGCTCCAGAACGGGACCGGGGCCAGGGCCGGGTGGCGCTGCCCTAGGAGTCGCCGGGCCCCGCGGTAGGTTCCTTGCCCGGTACGCGGGCGGCGGCGCCCACTCCGTCGTGCAGGATGAGGTCGGGGGACTCGGAGCGTGGCGTTTCCAGGTTGCTGGCGTCCGTGTCGCTGTCGCTGCCCTTTTTGCCCCCGCCGCCCCCGTTGTGCGTTTTGATGTGCTTGCTGAGGTGGTCGCTGCGCATGAAGCGCTTGTTGCAGACGGGGCAGGCGAAGCGCTTCTCGCCAGTGTGAGTCCGCAGGTGCCGCTGCAGCTCGTCGGAGCGGGTGAAGCGCTTCCCGCAGAAGAGCCAGTTGCAGACGAAGGGCCGCTCGCCAGTGTGCCAGCGCAGGTGTGCCTTCAGGTGCGAGGTCTTGCCGTAGACCTTCCCGCAGCCGGGGATGTGGCAGCTGTGCAGCCCCTTCCGCCGCAGGCTGGCCCCGGCTGGCCCCAGCCGCTCGGCCTCCTGGCAGTTGGGGCAGTCGCAGGTGGCGCGGCCCGAGTAACGGCGGGCGGAGCGGGCAGAGCCACCCCCGGCGGCAGCAGCGGCGGCGCCCGAAATCATAGCGCTGGCCGCCGCCACCGCTGCGCTGGAGTCCGTGTAGGAGGGCAGCACGGGCTTGAAGCCCTCCTGGGTGAGCAGGTGCTGGCTGGTGGAGAGTAGGTGCGAGGCGGCCGTGGAGCCCAGGCCGGTGGAGCTGAAGGCGGAGTGGGTGAGGGAGCTGAAGTCGGGGTTGTAGGTGCCCAGCTGGGAGTGCAGCGAGGCCTGGGGGGCGCCCGAGTGCAGCGAGCTCTGCAACCCCCCCGCCGGGTTCTGCACCTCCAGCCAGGAGCCCGGGTTGGTGTGCACGTCCCACCAGGAGGAGGCTGCCCCGTTGGCCACCTCGCCCGCCGACAGCGTGGAATGGAAGCCCGACTTGTACCAGGACTCGTAGGGGTGCGCCATGCCCACCCGCGGGTAGAGGCTCTCGGCCGCCGAGCTGTGCACTTTGGAGATGAAGGCCGACTGCCCGCCGGGCTCCTGCGGGGACACGCCCGCCGCCGCCGCCGAGTTGGAGAAGAGGCCGCCGTAGTCGCTGCTGAAGGCCGACGAGGTGGGCGAGGTGGAGGCCAGGCAGAAGGCGCTGTTGGCGGTGCCCGAGCCGCTGGCCAGTCCGCTGGAGCCTCTGCTCGTGGCCACAGTGAAGCCCGAGAGGCTGGAGCCCAGGTTGCAGCTGGATGTGGAGCGTTTCCAGGGGTGGAAGCCTCCTTTGGCGAAGGCGCTGGACTCGGGCAGGGTAGTCAGGGGGCTCGTGTTGCCGATCTTGTTGCAGGTGGCGGCCAGCATGGCCAGGGGAGTTGTTCCAAATCTCGGCTCCTCCTGAGGAAGAGACAAAGCCGGCCCGTCAGCCTCACCCCTGCCGCCCCGCCGGGCTCCCACACGAACGCGGGCAGAACCCCGCCGCGACGAGGGGCACCGCGAAAAAGTTTTGGAGGCAGGCTCCGGCCCTGCCCCGCTCCACACAACTCGTTTTCCGCCGGGGACCGGTTTCGGCGCCCGAGGGATTTACATCGGAAGCGGATCCCGACGGGGACGGGCTACACGCGTGTCAAGAAAGGGCGGCTGGGGAACGGGCGCCCCGCTCAGCACCGGGCTGCTGCAGCCCACCACCGATAAACCGAAAACCCCTTGGGAGCAGAATGTGGCGTCTCCTTGGGCCCCTGTACACGGGCGGCGGAAAACCGAGACGGCAGGAAGGCGGGCAGGGCGCGGAGCCCTGCGACCGGCGCTGATCGCGAAGCCGAGCTAGCGGGGAAAATCTTTGGATATTTAGCGTGGCGCTTTGGGTCAAAAAAAAAAAAAAAAAAAAAAAAAAGAAAATCAAAGAAAAAGAAAACAAGGAAGAAAATAATAAACGAAAGGAGGGCGCAAGCAGCCCGGTTTTTCTCCGGCCAAGCGAGTTTTCAGACCAAACGACTCGATGGGAGACCCGCAGCGAAATCCCCCGAGGCGGGCGGGATCACCCCTCACTCGCGGGCCAGCGCGCTTTGGCCGAGGGGCAGCCACTGCGCGGCGGCGGCAGCAACAGTTTTGTTGGGTTGTGGTAGGCTGGCTGTTCCGGAGGGCAGCGCGCGGAGCCGACTTACCCCAAGGATAGACGTAGCCATAGCACGTCTCTGGGCCGGGCAGAGGGGCGCGGGGCGGAGGGGGACGGCGCTCGGTGTGCGCCCCGCGCTGCCCGGCGGCGCTGAGGACACTCCGGCTCGGCGGGGCTAAACTCTGCCTAAGTGCGGGCAGCGCCCGCTTTGAAGTACCGCTGGCGGCGGCGCTCGCCCAATGAGGGCGCGGGCGGAGCGGCCCGGAGCGGCCCGACAGCCAATCAGGCTGCGGCGGAGGTGCCGGCGCCGGAGCTCGGGGCGCGTGCCAGTCAGCGCGCGGGGAGGTAAACCCCCTCCGCCCCCCCCCCCCAACTACTCTCCGCTCCGGACTGCGGCGATCGTGGCCGCAATTAACTACAAACGCCGGGTTGTGACTCCCGACGGCCCGAGCCGTCGGCGTGAGGCCGCGGGGACCGGCACCGCACCCCGCACCGGGGAGAGGGGAGCCGCAGAGGGCAGCAGTCGAGAGCGGGGGGTCGGGCGCAGGGCCGAGGTCGCGCCTGGCGCCGCCGCCTGTAACGTGTGCGGCGGGAGGTGCTAGATCCCCCGCTGCACCGCAGCCACCTGCCGTCCCCCCGTCCGCCGAGCCCTACCTGCAGCGCTGCTGTTCAACAGGCCCTTTGCAGGCCGTCACTGGGCGGCTGACCGCGCTGGCTACAAACAGCCTGGCAGCACCTAATGGCATTCTATGAAAGAGGGTTAATTTTTTGGTTTTGCTTTGCTAAATACTAGACGTGATACCAGGCACAACGTATTCCTGAGTTTCTCTGCTAGAGGAACCGAGGAGGGGGGTTTAGTCATATAAAGCACCACAAAAAAAAGAATCCAAAGGCACCCCCTTACCCTCGTACCTGGGCAGGAGGGGGAACGAGAGGCATATGACATTCTGTCGTTTAAGAGACGATTTTATTTTACAGCGCAGTCCCCAGCAAAATACTTTGAAAGTGGAATTGGCAGCCTGTAGCAGGTTTTCAAGCCCCACATACCCCCGTGGAACAGGGCTGCTCACGACAGAAGGCAGGCTCCCTCCGGGCAGTGCCGCGGAACAAGCCTTCCCAGCACTCGCTTGTGGCCTCTGCTCTGTGCACGCTCCCCACGCCCAGTGAGCGACACAGGCTTTACCTGCGCTCTGCATGTGCGACATGTCAGTCCAAACCTCAGCTCCTCCATCTCTTGCGAGCTAGTCCCTTTGATTCGCAATTAGTGGAGGCTTCTTAAGTAATTGGCTAGAACTTGCCCGTACTGTGTCGGCGGAAGATCAATAGGGGTACAACTTTTTTCATCGTTGCGACCGTCCCTGCGAGGCTGGGAGTAGCTCTTCCCTGCGCTGCGGCCGTCCCCCGTGCAGCTGGGTGCAGCTCTGAACCAGCAATACGAATACGTTCAAGCAACGCTCTGCGTTAGAGTCAATATTTCCTTCTCCTCGGTGCCGCCTCAGCCATCCAGTGTAAAACCTCCTAGCAGATGCAAAATAGGCATCGCTGAGGAGCAAGATAGAGAAGCCGCGAATTTGAGGGGATTTCGCTTTTCTGTACTTGTTTTGATGTTTTTTTTTGTTTTGGTTTGTTTTTTCTTTTTTTTTTTTTTTTTTTTTCCCTGTGCTTAAACAAGGCGGGCATTGCGTTTTATTGTACATTGTGTTATGCGACCTGCAGGACGCCTGCCACGCTAGGAAAGGATGTCCCTGGAGATTAGCTTTTATTTAAACGTCTAAGGCTATTTTCAAAGGGCGCTCGCCTTTTTGTCGCCGCGTATTAAGCAGAGTCGGGGCAGTAGGAGGAAACGCTGTTCTGCGCTTAATTCTTTCCACATTGACTCGCAGCCAGCCAGGGGTCCGGGTAGTGCATGGCGAGCCCTTCCTCCGGGAGGGAGCTCTGCCTGGCGCGGATGGCGAGCGGCGGCTTTAGCCGGGGGGGCTGGAGCACTCGGCGGGAGGAGGCGATTTAAGGCGGTGGCGGGGGGAGCAACATAACCCCCGCGAGAGAGGCGAGGAGTCCGACAGGGGCACCCCCGAGCAATCGCCCAACAGGTGACTCCTCTCTTCCTTCCTTCCTTCCTTCCTTCCCTCTTTCCTCCCTCTGGGGAGAACCCCGCTCCTTCCCAGGAGCCTGCCGAGGTGGTCGTCAAGTGATAGCGAGGCGCTTCTGGCCAGCCCCCGGGCGGCGGGGGGGAGAGGGTCTTTCCCCTCTCCTCGGGGAAAGTCATCAATAAAATAAGGCTGGAAGGCAGAGATCGAGAGCGTGACGTTCGGAAATGCTGCCTCTACATCAGCGAGTAAAGGCATCCGCTGCCCGCCCGCCGTCCCTCCCCGGTGTTGCCGGGTCTCCGTTGTGCCTGCGGCGGGCGGCTCTGCCTCACCGCCGGCCATCCCTGCGCCCCTTCCCAACCAGGAAAGGGGCTGAAATCCGCGGGAAAGAGGCAGGCGGCGGGGAAAGGCTGTGCGGATGGCGGCAAAGAGGGGAAGGCTTGCTAAAATCTTTAGGGGGTCAAGTATTTTCTGACAGATTTCTTTTTTTTCCATACTCTAAAAAATCGAGTTTTTAAACAAAGATCAATGTGTTATGCTAAAGTGTTGAGCTGACTGTTAAAACATTTGGGGGGATAATGACAATGTAACAAAGGCCTGGTTTGGAGTGAATCATCACCCTTTTAAAAGTTAAAGCAATTTTCAGGAGAATAGCTTTCAGCAAACGCTTTACATTATTCAAAACGGCCAAATAATGCTCTATTATAGCGCCTGAATGCTGCCAGTCAGCCCGTAAGTGCAATTTGTGCAAAGGCTCGGTGCCTTATCTCCACTTCTTTATAAAGAGGTGAATATAAAACAATTTCTTCCAAACCCAGACAGAGAGCACGAAAATTGCTTCCCTTTCTGCAATCAGGGCAATTTAACTGGAGTGCAATTAGCACTATTAAATGTCGATTCTGCATAAACAAATCTGACTAAGAAGCGAAAGTGGGGTGAGAACCTCATATAAACTGAAACTGATTTTTGAAAATTATGTATCCGGGTCCTTTACAATTGATCCGTGACGTTTTCATCTCGGAATATATTTACATCAGAAATACATTACGGTTAAATCAACATAAATCTATTAAAAAAATAGTATAAACCCTCCGTATGAATGCTAATAAAGAATAGTCTAATTAAATGCAACAGTTCACTTCCTTTGAACAATATTGTTTCCCATCTTCCCTTCACGCTTGTCTTTTGATCTGCGCGACTACTAAAGTTGCTGTCTTTAGGAGGTAAAGCTGGGAAACAATTCCTTCATTAAAGCTGATTGGGAGGCTCTGGGTTCATCCTCAAGAGCGTCAGATGGAATGGCTCTGCTGTTCAAAGGCAGCTCGGGGACAGAGCTGCCAAATATTTCCCAACTAAATCGATTTACCAGCAGTTAAACGTGAGGTTGCTGTACAATTCCCTCTGAACCCTAGGAGGGGCACGGAGTTTTACACATGGATGTTACGGATGGGAGAGAGGCAAACCCTTCCAAGTTGAAGAGAAGCAGCCTCTGCTGCTGCCAAGCAGAAGGGAGGTGGGCAGGAAACAGGCGAAGTGCTCATCGCCGAGGGGGAGAATCGCGTCCTGCCAGCTTTTATTTTTTCATGGTTTTATTTTTTTTTAAGCAACAGGACTTCCGTGCTAAAGAGTCCCCTCTCCTCCCCCCTCTCAATTACACTTTGCATTTACGTGATCTAGAATCCCCCATTGATTAACAGAGCAACGCAGAGGGGGACCTAGTGATAAATTAATAACTTCAGTTAAGGAAAAGCATCCCCACTATGCTGCCCAAGACTAGCTATTAAAAGGGGGAAGGATAGTGTTAAAATACAGCCCCTGGTGCCTGTTGAGCCCGCTGAATTCTTGCCACTACAGAGTTCTTCATTTGTGGATAAAGATGAAGAGCAGCTTTTGATTAGAAGGAAATCTTTTATAGTTAATAAAAAGGGAATGAGCACTGGGATCAAATAGATCATGGGAATTAAATGAAAATTATGACACTCTCCAGCAACCCCTGCTTGAGCTTTCAGATTGTGTTTATGGCAGAGTGCAGGAGTCCCCTCTCCTTCTGCCCACCCCCCGCACGGAGAGCCCGAGGTGGAGCATCCGACCGGGCTTGCAGCTCTTCTTCGGTCTTTAAGGTGACACTGTTCAGGAGCGACAGGGCCACCCATCCTACCGGCGCTTAAACCCCTCCCAGGGTAGTTCTAGAGACCCTCTCGTCTACGGAACTCAGCCAAAACAGTGTCTGTGGAACTAATTGTCTTCCGCTAAATTTATTTGGACCGTATATTTTAAACCTCCCTTGTTCTGTTTATCTCAGCCGAAGAGACGTTAACAATCCCGCGGAAGACTAGTGTCAAAGGAAGGAAGGTGACTGCAGCCTGTGTGATGATTTTAATTACTACAATTATTGGAAGATTATTCAACAGCATCATGGATTTGCTTTCTGCCTTGGTAGGAAAGTCTGAGGAACATTGTGTGAGGAACGTTGTACGAGGATTTTATCTCTTGGTTCACACGCTTCCCAGCGCTGCTAGGATGTATAGGTTGGGCATGACAAGCTCGGGTTTGCTACAGCAGGTGCCAGCCAGTGCCAGCGCTCATAAAGCTTTCGTAAAACGAAGGTGTTTCTAAATAGGACTTTAATTAGGGAACGGCTGGACCCACATTTATAGAGCGTAAAACCACCTTCTCACACAAGTCTATTAAAGAAGCTCCGGTGACTTGGTGATGAGCTCTGGGCTTAGGCACGGGGGCAGCCGCCGCCACCGGCGGCAGTGCCACGGTCCCGGCTGGTCCCGGCTGCTGTGCCAGTATCCCGGCAGGTTTCATTGGCACTGTCACTGTCCCAGCCGGTCCCGGCGGTAGTGTCACCACGACAGGTCCCGGTCGGCCCCGGCGGCAGTGACCTTGTCCCGGAGGGTCCCGGCGGCTGCCGACGCCCTCCCCGCAGGGCCGGCCAGGGCCGAGGGGAGCAGCAGCACCCTTCAGGGAGGCAGGAGAGCGTCCTTATGGCACAAGAGTCCCGTACCCACGTTCCTCCTGGTATCCCGCCTCTGATACCGGCCAAGCTCCTTATACCACATTTTTAGCCAGGCGTGACTCAGAATGTTGGCTGTGATTAAGCAAGCTGTCTATCTGCAGATAGAGACATGTGGGAGCGTAATAGGCAGGATGATTGACATTACAAAGTTGTCTTCCGTCCACGATGACCAATAAATCCTCCTGCAGGTTTCGCCCCTTAATGAATTGCTGGCTTGGAAGAGGAAAATAGGCTGGATATCCCCCACCCCCCTTCGTATGTTCCCCTCTCTTCCCTCCCCCTGTCCTGGGATTAGGGCGAGGAAAGACGGGGAACCGTTCATTGTGCTCCTTCTGTGTTCTGTAATTACTGGAGCTCAGGCTTAAGGTGAATTTCAGCTCAGATCATGAACCATTTCACGTTCAAATGCAAGCTTGCAATACTTTCCTAGTGGCAATTAGGAGCCTATTACAAGCCATTAGATTGATCAATGTACCTTAAACAATGTGAATGATTTATATGGCAAAGAAAAAAACCTTCTTACATCCATTGTACTGTTCCAGCGACCAACCTGGCCCTGTGTCTCCATTCATCACAGATTTAAACAACAAAAGCGATTTATTTAGAAAACTTCCATGCAAAGAAACAGGCTCAGTTCTTTCATCTGGAAGGGTACCCGAGCTTTATCTGTCTTTATTGTAAAGAGATGCAGGCTGGAAGAAATCAAGCATATGGGGGGAGGAGGGGAGGGATGAATTGCTGGTTTCCAAAAGGATTAATTCACCTTGTACCTGAAAGAAGGAAACAAAGAGATTCCTGACTGCTTCCTAAACAACCCACTAATCTACTGTGCATATGTAACGCAAGGAGGAAAGCAGTAGCATACACATGTGTTTAACAAAATGTTTGAGTAGCTTTCACTGTAGCCTTTTCATGACATTGTGGACACAGAACCACCAGTCCTGGAAGTTCCAAGGCAGGTATGGAGTGGAGAGCGGGCTGAGATGTGCCAGGTGAGGGAGGAAGGGGGTATGAGCAGCCTTCTTCACCATAGATAAGTATTCTAACCATTCTACAATGAAGAAATGTCAAAGTGTTGGCTGCTATGAAAGCCAGAGCAGCTGCCTCGTAGGCCTTGGTCTGTCTGTGTCTGCTCCCCTCCAGAAGACTCAGGGAACTTCTCATGCCTGGGAAATTCCTCCCAGCTCCTGACAGCCCCAAAATGAGGGGCTGGCAGAGGCTGGTGACTTTGTGCTTTACCCCTAACGGTTTGTTAGGGGTACAGAGATGAAGGTTGGAAGGGGTAGGATTGTGCCTTGCATTTGGTCAGTTGGTGGCCTCCGTCTCTTGTATTTTCCAAGCCTTTTTTGCTAACCTTATTCACTTTGCTACTTAGCACTGCAAAATTAATCTTCTCTATAGCTACAAAGTGACTGACTTCGGCTTGGTGTTAAACAGTTCTGACATGTTTTCAATTCAAACTGAGAAACAACCCCCCCACTCCATGTGAACTAACTAAACTATTGTTTAAAATGGGACTTTGATGAGAGCAGTGTAACTGGTGACAGTGTTAGTTAGAAAAAACACAAAACATTTGTAAGTTTTTGTTCAGGTGGAAATTTATTTTGAGATACCCCACGAGACAGAATGTTATTAAGATCCCTATTACTATTTGTGTTTCAGTAACAGTCTGGTCTACTATTTGCTACATTCTGGTCTCTGGCAATCACTGCAATGCTTGTCAAACGTCACCATTTTATCACATCGTTTTCTGCAAAGAGGTAAGCACACAGCACATCAATATTGGTACAAAGAAAAGAAGCAAGCGGTGGGTGTCAAGTCCTGTCAAGAGAGATGACTGTTTTGTTACAAAGCACGGATATGGCCACTTCTGATTTTCTGAGTTGTCCATATGGGATTGAGACTATTCATTTACTTTTATGTTAATCAGCTGTTTGCTTGCTTGATAAAAAGGGATTAGTAAAATGCAATGTATACCATGTAAATGGAATGATAGATGTGATGAGAATAAGAGGTGTCCTTCCCCCTCCCTGTAGGAGATACCACAACAAGAGGAGGTGTGTTTCTATGGAATCTGTCACATACTAAACCCAGTTCTTCTGTTTCTTATAGACCTTATGCCATCAAGAACTTAACCCGTAAAATCAGCAGTGTCCTGCTTACTTTAAACTTGTTCTTTCTCATAAAGGATATGGGAAAAAAGAATAAAAGGTACGGAGGCCTCTTTCAAATGTGTAGAGGTTATCCCTGTAGTCACATTGTGCTTTAAAGCCTTTTTCCTTTTCCAGAGCTTTGTGTTTGTCACTTTGCCCAGGAGAATTGCTCGGCCAGCCCTCTCAGGACAGGTTCTGGCCTTCCTCTACTTTAAGTATCTCCACAAAAACTGTCTACCTGAAATGCCTTCTGCAAGCCTTAACCTACACACACTTACACCCTCTTTGTACAAAAGCAGCCTGAGCTTATATGCTGCTTCAGGCACTTACATTCCATCTGGGTTGCATTGCCCTTTAATTATCCGTCTTCTTATTGTGATCAAGTGAACTTTTACTAATCTCCACATTTATTGTTAAGGTAAATAGATGCTGCTTTTAATCAATATGGACGGCCACACCAATGCAGTTCGAAGTAACTTAAGACAACTGTAAGGAGTTCAATGTGTGTATAATTACAGAGAACCTCAGCTATTCACTCCAGTCTAATTCAGTGTCTCTTTAGAGACAGACCTCTTCCTTTTCGCCATTCCCACTCTCACCTCCTTTGCTCCCCCCTGCAAAGCAGACAAGAGGAGCACAGCAGAGACCAAGCAAGCAGCAGCCCTGCTGAACTTCAGGCTGCTTAGCAGATTGAAACTGCTAGGTGACTATAAACATATGGGTACAATATAACACCTTCTTCCAACAAAAAAGATTGATTGCATCTTGGCCTGGGTATTAAATGTGCTATTATCAGAAGCAGGTGAAATAATGCATACAGTCACTTTAAAAGAAAGCAGGTTTCCTTTGCGAACATGCCTATTATTTCAATAGTACTTGAGAACTATTTCAATAGTGGCCAGGTTGTTGCTTACTAAAATACATTTGAATTTAATACATATATATCAAGGTTTTTTCTTAATTTTAGTTTGAATTATTCCTGAAGTTCTCATTAAATTTACCATTTGTAAAGGACAGATTAAATGAAAATGGCTTTTAGAAAAATAGAGCTGGAAATTATTTTGGCCTTTCTGACCTGGAAGAGGTGATAATTTGCAGCAGCACCAGATACTGGACATATCTGACATTTTAGGTATTCCCTCACAGTTTCAGACCTTTGTACAGATGAACTCCATCTGGGACAACCCAGCAGTCAACTTTCTGTTGCCTTAATGTAAATGAGAAGACTACAGCTGTTTTAAGCAATCTAGGCAGACAACACCAATGGAAAATGAATCTCGGGCAAGGGCAATGCTAAGAAAAGAATGTCTATTATCCACAATAATGCTCCTAACATTTTCTAAACAGCTATTACCTGTGTCTGTCCGTAATTGTCCTTGTTACAGTAACGGTGCAAGCTTTCTTTCAGAACACTTACAGAAATCCCTCTCCACTGACTTTTCCAAACATAAACAACCTATACAGCATTTTCTAATGTAAAACGAATGTGGTAAGTAGGTCCCACATTAAAGAATCACTTTGACTAGAATGTCTGAAATGCTCAAGGGATTTTTGGTGGGTTAGAAAATACCACCATTTGCATTCGGTTTCCAAAAGTGGTCCCATGTATACTTATGAGTGCTGGTAGGACCTATATAGCACATTGGTGCTGAATTTGGAGGATTGCAGAGAACAGAGAGCTCACCTTCTCTTCTGCAATGCGGTGCAAAACAAGCCATTGTGGATTTCTGCTATCCATTATTTCTCATGGCTTTTATTGCTCATGAACATGACTAATTTTTAATGTTGACACTAACAAACATTTGTCTATTTAGAAAACAACACAGCTACAAAATTCCCAGTTACAGCAAAGCACCTAGAAGCCACCATCTCTATTGCCCTGCTACGCATTCATAATCCTGTTAGGTAAACCCCATCAGTTACTCTCCTTCAAATGAGACTGGCTCCAAATACAGACCGTTAGACACTTCAGAGAGATTGAAAGCAGTGAAACAAGGTGCAAGTTTACATATCTAATATGTCACCTCAGTATTAAGAAATAGGATGTTCACAATTCTTACGCAGTACTTACTCAGTGTAACTACATCCTCCGTTATATAGCTTGGAGGAAATTTAGCAAAGCTCCTAGGTTTGCTCAGCCTGAGACAAGTACAACAAAATTGTGTGCTGTTTGTCCATTTCTTTGTGATTGTAACAGACGAAAGTACAGGCCTAAGAGGAAGCTCTGGCAGTGTCCTCCAGCTCTTTCAATTACCGCTGTATGTACATCAGGATGTAAAATGAAGTAGCCAGACCTTTCCATTACCCAAGTTGCTATGCACTAACTTCAACAGAAGCTTTATCTGAGTGAGGACTACCTGCTCCTCCTATTCGAAGTAAGATGTTGAAGTTAGCGCATATAGAAACTTGTATTCATTCAGAGAAAATGTTCTGAAAAGCTGTAAAGTGCAAAATCCAGGGTCAGGCTTTGGGAAGTTGTGTTGCTGTATTCTGCTTTAACTTCCAAAACGCTTTTGGAACCTTGTTTTCCCAGCAGTTGGGATGTGCTGCTTGCCGGACCGCAGGGATGTGATAGTGCATTTTTCCAGGGAGTAGCTGTGGTACCTGCAAAGAGACTACTCATATCCCATGAAGCAATAGGAGTGCAGGAAGAACACCTCTTTGTGCCAGAAATGCAGGCTGGGAACCCTACAAAAGGTGAGGAAGGGACTCAGCCCGTGTAATGCTGGATGTGCTAGTGTTGTGTAAAAATCTGCGGTATCTGGAGTTTTGCAGCTCCGAGACTGAAATTGCTCAAACACAAACTGTTTGCAGATGGTGTTTTACCTGAGCATGTCCAATCACACTTGTGGCTGCATAAAGAAGAGGGAGGGGATCTCTGTAAATAAACTGCTTAAAAAGAAAACCAAATAGTTGAAGTAGCAGCTTGGTCGTTTGATATTTGGTTGCCTTTTGTTCCAGTATTTTTCAAATAGCTGTTACCATAACAACATATTTTTCTTTTAATTTTTTTTTTATCTGTTTAAATAAAAAAAAAAATCTTGCCAGAATTCTTCCATAATAGCTTCCATTAACTGCAGTGACTTCTGCTGGGGAGGCCAGTGCTGATGTCTCCTGCTGTCACAAGCCACTCACAAATCTGGCAGATGTTTTTTTTGATAAGGCCAATTTGAGCTTTAAAAAACATGTTGTGGGTTTTCTCGTAGCCCCAAAGAGCAAATATCAGTTAGGATGAGATTTGGAAACGATCATTTGCCAGGAGACAAGGTGCTTGGTACCTTTCAGCAGAAAGTGTTCCACCCCTGAAAAACTAGATCAGACCGAACTGTAGATTCTCCTTTAACATAGTGGTAGTGTACCAAATACCAAGAGATAGACCTTAGAGACATACGTATAACAGCAGCAACAACAAAAAAAAAGGAGAAGGAGGAAGAAAGGAGGTACAAATGCTTCAGGAGACCAGTATTTTTTCCCTTATTCTACCGTGTGTATTTTGCTAAACTCTTAAGGTAAATGCTGTAGATGAGAGTGGTTTATCACAATCAAACAGGAGTTACTAGAAAAACAATTGGAAGAAAATGAAAGAAAAGGACTTAAATTTTAAGTGATTTAAACACTGATGCTGCCCCAGAAACACCAGCAATTTTATTTTGGGTTCAAGTAATCTGCATGACCAAGAAATAATCACTTTTCCAAGCCTTCCACACACTTGACAGTAGCAAACATGTCCAGATTATTATATTTAGTAATTTTTCTGCTAATACCATCTTGTTTCTGGAAACATGAACAAAACTATTTATTTTTGCAAGGCTTATTTTATAATCAGTTTTTTCTAATTTTATAATCAACTAGAACCATGTTTTAGTGTAAGTTGTTTTATTATTTCTTTTATGCTGTTAATATAGAACAAGAAAAGGTTCCATGAATTACTTAAGCGTTGTTATCTAAAATTTCTCAGAGGAGAAAGAAAAATGAACTGTACATTATTTCTATGGTGATTACTTGGGTGAAAATGCCTAGCAGCCAACACTGGCTTGCTGCTTTCCTAGGGAAGGTGCGCAAGTGTGTACATCCAGATGTGTGCGTGTGTGCCCGTGTTTTTGTAGTAGCTAAAAAGCATATTTTAAAACCTTTAAAAGTAAAAAGAGTTGTTAAACAACATGCTTTCACTTACATTCTCTTTTTCCGTAAATCTGCATTCACAAGAGTAGTTTAAATTAATTCCAGAGAGGATATTCCAGATTTGCACAAGTAAAAATGACATTGTAAAATGAAGTGTTTATCTGGTCATAAGGCTTCAGTGAGCTTACTGCTACAAGATCGAATCTTCAGTTTAGTTTGTGAAGGTATCAAACATTCCAGTGAACCTGAAAACAGCAGTGTTGTAAACAGCATCACAAATCCTCTTGCTCTGTTTAAAATTCAGATTAGATAGCAATTTTTTCCTGTGTTGTTCAGATTTCTAATATGTATATGAATATATTTCTGCAAGTAAATTAATTTCCCCCACATTTTGGTGTATTTAAAAGCATACACACATGGATGTATTTCTGCTTTTAAGGATGTTAATTCCACTTTTAAGACAACTAATTCCACTTTTAAGACAACTAATTCCACTTTTAAGAATGCAGCAGGTCCAGCATTAGGCTGTCTGCCGGAGTCTTTCTTTCTGATTTAGCAACAGAGCTGTGTCAGGGCTGATCTAACACTCTTGATCACACATCACTTGATATAAAAAGGTGAAAGTGGTACTGCAGATGCCTGCAGTTTGATTGGTAATGTCAAGAATGTTCATCCACACAACTGTCTGCTACATTTTATTTGCTGCAGTGAGGTTACTCAGTCTGAGATCATTTCATGCAGGCAACAAAACCACAGTTTTGAAATCAAGTGACAAGTACTACATAGTCCTTTTTTCTGCTCCATATTGGTTGTATGTGCATGTTAAAGATGCGATGAGATGCATTGGATTTATTAATAACTAAAATCTCTTGCACTGACACCACTCTGCTGTAACTAGGACTGAGAAGACAAGCTTTAAACAAAAAGAGCTTTCGTACCCTGCTCTCTCTGGTGTGACCAGTCATTGTAGCTTGCTCTAGGACTCATAACTACTGAGGGGACTTTCGAAATAGGCACTATTTGAACTTCTGAGCATGGTCTATAATCTTGATTAATAATTACATCAACTGTGACAGTTCAATTCAGTGTAGGTATCTGAAACTCTCTCTGAAATTAATGATAGGCATGCTTTATAGCTTATGCATGTCAGAAGTTATAAGGCAAGTCTCATCATGGAACTTAACTACTTTAACATGACTTTTTCAATAGTCCAACAATTTAAAAGAATTGCATAGTGTTTTTTCTTTCTAGCTTTTAAAATACAAAAAATGTTTCATTGCATTTGTAGGGTTGAATACAGTTAAGTGACCTCTACAAAAGACTCCCTCTTTGAAGTGTTCTCTGAAGAGAGCTTCAAGGCAGCTGAGTGTCTCAGACTGTGATTTTGTAAGGTTTTGATGCTAGAAAATTGTTTAACAAACAGCTCCAAAATATTTAGATTTTGATTAATAACACACAGTCCCGTTGTATTTAAATGATATAAAGTATGAAATCTAACATGTGGCAGAAGAGTATGTGTTCCACATGGTTAGGAGAATAGGAATGGGGACATACCAGTATCTGAGCAGGAGGGAAATAGTTATGCAAAGCCAATTAAACAATTCTTTAGGAATATATTAAACTGTTGTCTCTACTTGCGCCAAAACTTTTCCTCCAACTTTGTGGTTGGAGGGGATGCTCCTTCAGCAGTGGAGGGAGTTCTGGTTACCATTGCTTTGTTCTTCAAATGACCACATTGTGTATGAATCTGAGAACCCTGGATTTCGTTAACACTAACTTCCCAGCAGAGAACAGTTTGGGGATATTAGCCAAATTACTCAGTATATGTAGTAAATGAATAATACTAAGGTAACTCAGGAAAAACAGTTGAGTATAACCATCTGGAAGAGAACGCTGACACTGAAATCACAGAGCCTCAGAACCTTTGACCATAGTTAAATTCCTGTATAGTCTCACAATCTTCTCAAATGTTGAAACTTTACTCATAAAAGCAGCTTTACTCTTCCAAAAGAAGTTTTACTCTGTCTAAGGAAGTAAAATACTACTATATGTGGAGTCTTGCCAATGAAAGGACTTGGGCTGATGTTAAGAGATACTGAACTGGCCTACACAGGAGGGTTAATTTAAAAGTCCCACTTCATTTACACCCTAATGGCTAGCTAGTAGATTAGGATCACATCTAATCTCATAGTAATTATATATTAGCTGTATATATTAGCTCTAGGATGAGATCTGATGTTTGCAAACAAGTATTTATTTTATTAAATGGAAAGGAGAAAAGGCCTACCCAACTTTGGTCTCATATGCCTACCGCTCAGTTGCATACATAGCTTTTAAATTTCAAAACAAAAAACTTGTAACTTCAATTTCTGTTTTTGGACAAGCCAAAGGAGGGAAAAAAATAATCCAAAACATTGATTTCTCAATTTTATTAGTTTTTCCTATGATGGAAGCTAATTGCAAACATATTATCTATTTGCTGTGAATACAATAACATTGTGAATATGCAAGTTGCCATTTAATATGCCAGTGCAATGCTGCAACTGTCCAGATGTAACAGTAAGAAAATGCCACGTACCAGTAATTCTCATTGATTTCAATATTAGTATTATTTTTAATAATGGCTGGAGATAATATGTAGCCACAGAGATATGTGCAATGGAAAAGACCTGCATTCACATTTGAACTATCAATCTGAAGAAAAACCTTCCAAATGTGGCTCTCCGTTAGTGATGGGTAGTGGTTACTATAGGAATATGCTTTCAGCACTGCACTGCTATCTGAAGTCAACATCAGCTCTAAAGTGATTCTGTCCTCAGACTAACATAGCCATAACTGTTAAAAATGCAGAGAAAAGAGCTCATTCAGCAAGTTATACTAATTTTATCTAGCCCACATTTGCAAATTGTTTAATTGTGGATCGGTATTACTAAATCTCAAGGATTACTTTGCAGTTGTTGATATAAAAATTAAAATAGTCTTCATTTAATCTCTTTCAGAAGAGTTGAAGCTAGATGTGAAACCAAAATGTAAATAATAAATGAAAGCCTTATCATAAAATGCTTGATACCTAACCAGATTATTACCTAACGATTGGAATCTAAATTCAGAATCAGTTACAGAACTTCCTGTTTAGCATTCATCCATCCCATCACAGACATAATAGAATGAAGATTTTACTGTAACATTTTTATAAGCAGGACTGTGACAAATTTTTGTGATTCAGGGTTCCAAGACTTTAGATTACCATTTTTAACCTCAGCTAAACAAAACATCAGTCTTCTTAAGAACAGACACGTCTTATTGAATGTCCACAAGAAACAGTATTTAGGGCTTTTTAAATCATGAGGTTTTTTTCCTCAGGTGTTTTCCCTGGGTGAATTCTCGGTCTGTAGGTGCAGATACCCACGACAGCTCACAATCTATCACAATTTCACACTTAAAAATTAAGGAGACTGATATTTCTCCAGTCAATAATGCTGAAAGGCACATACTGAAAACAGGAGAAAGACCTTACAGCCTTAAGATATTAAGTGTTTTGAAAATGCTTAACTGTTGTAGTCTCCAGGAATTTCAGGAATATAAAGCTGCAGTACTGAAGTTGCTGACAAAATGCTTTTTACCAGTGGGCTGTTTGTCAGGTAGGAGAAAACCAACCACAACCTGAGGTGGCCTTGTCTTTGTTATAATGTCTTCTTTCCAAGAAGGCTGGGCTCCGAGATACTGGAGCATCAGTTTTTCACCTGATGGATTGTTGACTTAGCTGATGAGGTTTCAGAACCAAATCCTTCTTATGATGTGTGAGTTACAGAGCTGGCTCTAGGCAAGTTCAAGTGAAACTATTTGTATCTGTGTCACTTTGAACGTGCCTTGTTTTGTGAGCAATTAAAAAAAATAGGTCATGTTTTGTACTCTGGAGATAGCACTCTTGTGGTTCTCCCCAAATTTAAACATTTTGCATGCCTCAGACCACATTTTCAAGAAAAGTATGTCTAATAGCAGGGGATTACTGTGAATCTCCTGGTTTGATGTACACCCTGGCTTAAATGTTATGGGAGTGGCTTCGGTACCCTGCAGCTTCTGCATCCCACTTGTAGCTGCAGCCAGGCATAGTTATAAATTTACTGAAGGCTGAAATTTGTGAAGAGAAGTTATCAGCTCTCCTGAGCGATGCAAAAATCAAAAATTAAGTCATTGGTTTACCTTTTCTCCCTCCAAAATGCTGCACGTTATTATTATTTTCAAGTCAAAGGGATTTTTGAGTTCTGTGATGGTCAAACATTGATACACATTTATTTGACTTTAAGTACAGAAAATAGAAGTAAAACTACTTTTGAAACTATTTTATAAACAATCTCAGTGCGTAGCATATAATACTATGTTGAGTACTAGGTAATATTGGTATGGAATTGACCTCTTGAGGAAGAAAAAAAACCCTAACAAACAAACCAACAAACCAGAAAATATTTATTTTGTACATGTAATGATTACATTTGTTCACACTCTTAGACATAGCATCTCCCAGGCAATGATTGTGATTCATGGACTGCTAGGACCTTTGGACTATTTCTAAAGAGGTCTGTGAAAAATGGCTGAGAAACTAAATTAATCCACAGAACACCACCTGTGATTGTGCAATTAATGGCTTTAACTCATCTTGTAGTTTCCTGAAACACTACAGAAGATTTCTAGATTTTCTTTCCTCAGCTCTGAGGGTGCCAAAGAGTCCTTAAGCTTTGGCTGTTTCCCAAAAGCCCTTGCTTGGGTGTTTCTAAAACAGCTTGATGCTTCTCAGCTGGGCAGAAGTAATTCAAGCAAGTGCTAAGTGAAACAAGGGTATAAAAGGCCAGTTCAAGTGCTTAGTTGCCTCACCTCTCTTCTGGCTTTGGGAAGTGGAGACTGTATTAGGGCTGTTCTGTCATTTGAATTTCCAGGTGCTGAGTGGGTAGGTGGCAGGGATTTGTGTATCATCTATGCAAACAATAATGTTGGGGTTTTTTTTGTGCTTTAGTGAATCTGGCTGTTATAGCTAACTTCGTGGCTAGCACAGCTGATGCTCTGACAGCAGGCAACTTCAGGTTCAATGATGAGGAAGTCATCTAGCCCCTTGTGTTATCACAGTACTGAGATGAATACTGGCACTAGTGGCCATCATCTCTTTCCTGACTGAATGCTGTTTTTGGCATTTTGTACTTGATAGTACACCTCTCCAGAGATGTGGGAATCTTAAGCTCAAAAGAATCCTGAGACAAATAATATTTCACTATCATCTAATTCCACTGATACACCAAGCACTGAGCAAAAGATCCCCAGAAGTGACTGAAGAAATAACAGGAGAAACTTGAGATCACTTTTAGCCTCAGTCATGAGGAGCTCTTACTCTGCCTTGCAGATAGATGAGTTTGCAAATGTTGCTGTTGCTAATCCCTTTTAATATATGACACATGAGACTGAAAGTGAGCTCATAGGAGACCTGTGTTGCCATGTGCTAACAGCTCAGAAATATGCAGAAGATGTAGGCAGAATATCATCACCAGTTTCCTACAAGAAAATGCTGTGAGTTGGTAAGTGTATTGAGATTTGCATTGGGGTGGGTTTCCAAGGGCTCGAAATCTTGCTGGATTGTTGAATGCCTTTGAAAGTAGCCTGTGTTTCTGCTGGGATCATGCAGAAAGTGCTAGCCAACATGAAAAGTGTCATGGATAATTGCTGTGAAAATGGTTAACTTTATTTGAGATTCAGTTGTGAAGTCATCTGGATTTCCAGTTTTAGCCAGTGAAATAAGCAGTGAATGTGTGAGCTTCTGTGTTTATTCTGAAGTATAGTGGCTATTGAGGCAGAATTGTGAATCACTTATTTCCTTAATTTTTAACTGCAGTTTCTTATACTGTGAGCCTTTTTCTCTTCTATGTATTTTAATTATCATTTTACTTTGAACACAAAGCATGGCTTTGCTTGGCTATTTGTGTAACATAATCAAGAACTTAATAATGTAGTTTCATCCCTCAGGCTGCTGAGTTAAACATTTTAGATACCTTTGAAACCTTTCATAACTTTATGGATGAAATATGTGTTGAGATTGCTAGGGACAGTGGTCAAATACTAGTTTTGTCAGTACTTCTCTGACAAAACGAAGAATGATTAGGGCTGAAACCTGCAGATTCAGACTGTTCAAGTATATTTCTAATCGAAGGGTTAAGAAAAGAGGACAATCATTCAAGTTATTATTCAATGATGGACTGAAACTTGCATTTGAGAAGCGACTTCATAACTTATCTCGGCAAAAATTGAAAGAAAAGTACACTTACCTGGAAGATAAAAACCAGTCATATTGTTCTCAACCATCTACTTAAGAAAATTGGGTAAAAATTGACATAAATTGGGTATTGAATCAAAGCTGCTACTAAAACTGTGACTGATTCTATTAAGTCTTCTCCCACTTTGTGCTGCAAAACAATCTCCATCTTCTCATTAGAATGATTGGACACAGCCCCATACATGACTGTGTATATTTCTTTTTTGGAAGCTGTAAAAATTTCAGATGTATATGAGGCCATACAGCAGTTATGCTTTAGCATTAGCCCAAAATAATAACTCTTCACTGTTACTGAACTAACATAACACAGCTATTCAAACTTGGCCACCTACCTACACATTCCAACCTACAAAACACTGCGAGGGAAGACAATTGGAGTGGGATCATCACTTGGCAGATATATATCATAAATTAGTGATTTTCCCAAGGCTTTTCACTGAACCAGCAGTGCAGCTAAATTATTGTCACTGAGGCACCAAGCTCGCATTGTAAGGGAAAGTAGTAAGAAGAAATCATTAATACAAACACTATTAAACAGTCACTGATTCTTTGGAAGATAAACTGAAAGGGATATATAAACATTCTCAACTGTATGTTTCAGGCTAAGTCAAGGCACCAAAGTAAGGAGCATCAGTTACTGAAAGCTGCTTGGGTGAACACCAAGTGAAGCATAAAGGCACTGCAACCTCTTCCTCCTGCCTGTGCTCAGAGCAGCTCTGGTGCCATGCAGTGCAGTGTGTGACTCGGGGTTGTGTGCTGAGTGCCTGGCTGGGGTTCTGCAGGTGGCTTGCCTGCTCCAGGCCACCAGCTGCGCTGGTGGGAAGAGGACAATGTCTCCAGCCAGGGAAACTCCCCTCAAGGAGAGCTTCAAGGAATTTGGAAACTTGTAATTTGAATGAAAGAGAACAGGGCACATAAGGACCAGGGTTTTTTCCTCTTAATTAAAAGCAAAAGACCCCTTTATGTTGGTGGGAAAGACTGTAGCTAATTGTAAATATTATTACAAATGTTTTTGGAAACAGTGGTTCACTTCTGCAGTCACTCCAGATCCTTGAGACGTTTGAGCTTTTCATCTGTCATCCAAAATGAAATATTAACTAACATTTAACAGAAGATGGGGAAAAAGAAGAAATAATAATAATAAAAAGTAAAGCTAATGTTGTTGACATACTAGGTTAGCGTTTTGTAATTAACTTCTTTCTCCCTTTACAATCACTGAAGGACTCTGTGGACCAACTTACTGTGTCACTACTATCAAATAAGGTAGGAAATATTTTATCGTATTTTGATCCCTATTTTTACCCTGATTTATGACTTATTAAAGACTTCCATTGTTCAAATCAGCAAATTAACATTGTTCATTGAGAATTTAATTCTAAATATTTTCACACCTTTGGTTTCCATCACGTATTTGACATAAGGCAAATATAGTTCAGTACTAATTAGTTACAACTTTTCATTTATCACCTTTTTGCAGATAGTTTTTTAAAGCATTTATTTTGGTTACTTGTTTATTATGATATGCTGCCTCAAGTTAGAACCTTGACTTATTTTAATAACGATTCTGAAATCTATGAATATATCCTGGGTGTAAAAGGCCTAATAAGAATCCTCTTATTTCCATAACATAGTGGTATTGCTGTAAACATCACAAAGTGATTATGTTTTCATCATTTTATTCAAAGATGTGCAGTGCTAATACTTCAACTTCGATATCATTTTGGAACCACTATCCTGAGAAGTAGGTAACATTAGAAAGAAGGCAAATTATTAATGCAGAGTGGCATAGTCATCAATAGGCTACAAAATACCTTTTAAAATCATGCTTTTACAAACATGGCACAGGCTGTGCTGTAGCACTGTATGCTCTAAAAGCTGCAGATATATTTTAGAAAACACTGATGAAGCCATTACTGCTCCATCCATTTGTTCATAGTATATATCATTATTCAAGAAATTTAAGAACTGTAATGATGGAAAATCACACAGAAAGAAAAGGAACATGGACTTTGTCAGAAACAAGGGCTACATTTTTATTCAAGAGGCCCATAATGATGGAAAATCACAGTGAAAGGCAGAGACGAAACAGGGATCCCATAAAGGGCTGACACACCACAGTGGCACAAGTAGTAGAACAGTCATAGCAAGCGGTTAAAAAGAAAACAAAATTAACTAGAGAAGAGCTGGACTCAGGGCTGAAGCACAAAACAGAAACAAATCACAGCAAATGCTGAAGATTAATTTCAAAGTATCTGCTGAGAATGAATGGAGAGACAAGTTGCATCAATATTAATGAAGCTGAAATAGAACTCCAAACGACCATGAGTACAAAATGGCACACGAAGCATTTTCTTTTAAATAGGTTGGAGATTGGACCATGAGACCTTCAGGAAAATGAACAGAATTCACAAAAGATGTTATGGGAAGTGAGATAAACAATCATAACATAAAAGAGAACCACAGAAATATTAATTAGCAGTGCACATTTATTTTAAAACAATGCTTTATAGACAAGATATTCAGGAAAGTAAGCAAAAGATGTTTTCTGATATCCAATGATCCATAGATGGCTTAAAAGGATCTTGTATATCTTAGGTACCAGTCTGATTTTTTTTCAAGCAATGTAAGAGAGCTAGGTGCTTCAAATCCTTAGTAATACATTCTACTTTAAGTTCACATAATGTGCTAGGGCACACTGTTCCCCACCTTGAACTGAAAAAACAGGAATAAATGTTATATGTTGGCAGTCAACTCTGTGCAGGCAGGAAATAAACTTTTCTTCCCAAATCACTTAAGCCACCCACTCGTATTAGACACCCATGACTACAGGCTATGGAGCTTTCAAAGATTTTTAAGTTCTTGACATTAAAAATTTCAGCCCCACCAGCTGACAACTGTATTCACTCCCTGTCACATAGCCTGTGGTTAGAAACAAGGGGTCACACTTTAAGAACCTGATTTCTAAAAAAAGACCAACACAAATGTGTAATTTCTCAGATGATGTTGTCAGGAGTCCTGTAAATTGTAGCTGGCATGTCAAATGGAAGATCTCGCTTAGTGAGAAAGCAGAGCAAGTGAGTACCTTTCCTGAAAAAGATCACTCTTCCCTATGAGAGTTCCTTGTGACAGGCAAAATTTCAGTGTTGCAGAGATACAATCAGTTGATCCATTTCACTCATGTAACAAATTAAACTGTTAAAGGTTCTGTATCTGACAGAAGAGTGGCCCATGTTTTTTCTTCCTTTCATAGCAGGTCACTGATGTTATTTTGGTGCCTTGCCACAGCTTCTCAGCAGTAGTCTTCAGTGTTCACTTTGCACTGACTGCAAATACACTAACCTTTCTTTTACTTTGTAGTAAGGGCATAGTGATCTAAGTAAAGCTATTGAGAGGAATTAAAATACTCTGTAAGCCAAATTTTGGTTTAAAAGGGATACTGGCATATAAAATGTATATGTAGATGTGGATTAGATTTGCAGAAGAATAATTATTTGTGGTAGGCCATGCTCTTGTGTTTCTTCAGGGATGCAGGAACTACATATTGGCAGCCCATAGTGTCTGAAAATCCCTGTGTGGAATTTGGGTTCTGAAATCCATATTGGTGAGATCTGTATTCAAGCATCCACACTGTTAAGTCATACTTTGGTTGCACCCACGAAAATATTAGGATTATGAGGCAACGGGATTTCTATGACTGTGTTTTATTTCACAACACAATGATAGTAAGCTTTACCACTTGGTGAGTCATTTCCTGGTGTTTGGTAATAGGATTTCATAGTCCTTCCAGAACCCCTCTGCAGAGGTATTCTCAGGCTGTTGGCTGATCACTGAGCACTCCTGGTGTGCCAGTTCTGTCCTGCTGAGTGCATCCTCCATCCCAGCACTAGCAGGGTGGGACAGTGAGCTCTTCCTAATACTGACATGAATGTAATTCTCATCTTGGGAAAACAGGGCATGGGATACAATGAGTAGATGATGGCTAAACACAGCTTTGTATTCAGTTGCACTGGCCCCTTAACACTTGAGTACAGGGAGTATTGTGCAAAGAGCACTGCACAATTTGGAGCAGAAAGTTAGGAACAACCTTGTAAGTAAAGGGGAAAATATTGGTGTTGAGTGAAGCTTTGCTGAGCTTTTTCCAAGTAGAGAATTCTGAGAATTATAGCCTGAATTCAGGGACAGACCATTTCCTTCCATGTTTAATGTACAAGGTACAAGAACTATTTTACACTCATGTTCTTTCTCATACGTGTTCAGCTGTCAAGCATCTTAATTCACTCTTCAGTGCTACCATCCCTGGTGTTGAGTAAAATTAAATCTGCTTTTTCTTAGACCACTACCATTTCTTCTCTTCTAACGGTCCTTAGGGTTTCATTTGGAGAAAAAAGCCCAAACCAGCAACCAGTGGTCATGCTAGGATGGTCCTTGCATCTTTGACGCTTAGAAAAAGTCTCGTGTTGCCCACTCCATAATCAGTCCCCATTTAAGACATTTTTCTGTTTTTATTAGTAGTCATCATATGCCTATTTTTATTTTAGGTTGGTACTTTCTTTTACACTGTCATTTGCCAGGCTACTGAAAAGTTCAAAGTAGACCTGTCATTTTTGAACTGAAATTTCATTAATTTCTAGGTAATTTCTCCTACTATAGTACCTCACTCTCCTTGGCTTTTGCTCCTTTTCAGTGGGTTAATCCGTCTTTCACTATTCTTGCTATGATAATCTCAGTATGTGTTATACTGAGTGTTAGTGACATTGTCCATGTTAAAGTTATGAAATTGGCTAAAATTTCCAGATTCATGATCTAGAAATATTATCAATACATGGCAGATCAGACTGTTCTGCATTATGTGCTTCTAGACTGCCAAAGTCTGGGATATTGCAGAAAGGGGTGACAGTTGCTTTATACCTCCACAGCAATTCTGACTGACTTCGGAGCTGCACTAACATCATTAACAACATGTCACCATTCTTTACCACTAACTAACTATATTTTAAGCTCAATTAGTTGGTTGATATTATTTTTTTTATCCTTCTTAAATGTATAGTGTTAGCTTTTTTTAGGGGGGAAGGGAAACCATTGTTTTAACAAGGACAGTTAGCACAATACAAAAATGTGAAAATCAGTGAATATGAACCACATAGGATGAATTTAAGAGTATAAAGAACAGTATAAGGTTTGATTATCTAAAGAACTGGATGAATCCACAGTTAAAAGAACAAACTCTATTGAATCCTACCAAACATAATGTTTAAGAATATTGTATTAAAGCACAGTTCAGCTGGGTGATGAGTACCTTTAAACTCCACACAACTCAATGAACAGCATTTAGTTTGGACCCTGCCTTAAACAGTGTTTCTTTTCTGAAAGACTGTATTACTGGGAGGGAGGCATCCAGTTCTCTCCAAGTGGCGCAGATCCAGGCAATTCAGGAGTGGTGGTGTGCAAAAGCAGCTGTGTTCTTCTCACCCCCTGGGTTGCGCTGAACATTGCCTGGTCACAGCAACAATCAGGGGCTCTGTCTTTATTCTTTGAGTTCTACAAAACTACTTATTTTTGCAGTTAACAGTGACTTTGCAGTAAATACATGTTCTGGGCAGCAAAAAGCAAAGAGTGTGTTGGTGGCACAAACCACAAAGTGTTTGTTTTATTACTGTCCCTTGAACATTGTTTTTAATCAGGTGGAGTTGCTCCAGGGCTGTTTGACTTCTGCATGTGTTCCAGCTGTACAATAAGCTGTATTTGTGAGCTCTTTCTGTGTTGGAGAGTTGACATTGAGATGGCTGCTCTCTAACTATTTTTTTTTTTCCATTAAACTTTTGCACATTTTTTTTTGCACATTAAACTAAAGCACATTTTGAATGTAATACAGTTAAGATAATGATTTAAACTATGTATGCCAGTTTAAAATTAGGGTTTTGCCATTATGACAGATTTGGTTAGGAACATTCAAGCAAGTAAGGCAAACCATGACTCTAAAAGCAACTTGAAATCAAAAGCATGTAAGATGAAGTCTTACATTGTTAAGAAATGACTTCTAGCTGAAGGAATCAAATGCTTTAAAGTCCTATATCTGTATTTAGTGAAGTGGCCATGCTAACAGTAAATTAGATACAGAGATCAATGTAGTAAATGGAAAAGCTCCCCAAAAGTAGCCCTTCAGGAACTCTGGTCTTTTTAACAGAGCTAGGCAAATCCACCCCTTATTGTTACTGTGAAATGGTCTCACATAAGCCTATTTCAAGATAAGCATGGATAAAAGTGGGCTGTCTTGAACTTCAGAAGGATAGAAAACTAAGATGTGTTTCTTCCATTCCTGAAAAAGAAACTAATTTTGGTTACTGAAGCTTGTAATTAAGGGATGCGAAGGATGCAAGGGCTTCTCTGCAGCTATTTGTAAATATTTTTGGTTATTGTCAATATTTTGAATGTTCAGTGTGGTAATCCATTAGCTTTATTCAACCACTAAACAATTACATTTTAATCTGAATTAGTTGGCTGATATTACTTTTTTCCCTTTTAAATGTCTAACGTTAGCTTTTAAGATGGCAGAAAGACCATATAAGCATGTTACCAACAAGAACTGGCTGTTCTTGCTGTCACTATCACTATACCAATAGAAAAGCTCTGAGCAGATGCTGTATTCTTTTGCTCAACCAAATTGTTGTAAAAAAATCTCATGTCACAGAAAAAAACAATAATTTGTAAAAATATTTTTTTATATGTAATTCCAAATTAGCCTTAGTAAAAGTGTCCTTTCTTAGAAAAAAAATAAAGTGGGTTGTTTTATTTTTTTTAAATGCTCAAGATTATATTCCTTTTATTGTGACAGAGATGATATATAATCTGATGATACTCTCACCTTGACTCCTTTGCTCTGGTGTTTTTCAAGTTTTGAGAATTTTATCTTATGGACTTAAAATAGGACATGCTATAAGAACAGTTTTTACTGCCTTCTCTCCTTCAATTTTCCTAGCAGGCAAACACTTGATGGTGCCTGTCTTTAATGGTTCAGAGAAGCAGAGCCTGAGTTGAAAAAATGTCTTTAATTTTCTGAAGAGTCCTGGTCTGACATCTGTAACATTCCACAACTGATTTTTCATAGATCCTAAATGTTTCATCTTTTCTTCTTGAATTCTCTATTTTATTCCCTGATCATCCTTTTAAGAGGATGATTACTGCTTATGCAATTGCCACATAAATTGCTATAAACAAATCCCAATGTGTTTACAACGGGCTCCTCTTGACCCCACACCATCTTTATAAGTATCTAGATAAGCATGAACAAAAATCTAGTAATGTGCCTAACCACCAGTGCTCCTTTTAATCCAAAGAGCACACGGATGCTCAGAGCACTTCTCAGGGTGCTGGGTATTTCACCTTTCCAGAGCTTCCCACTCTGGTGCAGGATTGCTGGGGCAAGAAACAGAAGACCAGGAAATGTGAGCCCACGTCTCTACTTGGCAATGAACAGCGTTACTCTTTGTGCCTTGATGCTTCCCTTTCATTTATTATTTCCACAAGGGTACAGGTTCTTGTTCAGTTCCCTTGCAAGCCATAATCATCTCGGAAAGCTTTTGAAGTTCATGTTCACTAAAAAAGCCTGTAGAGAAGGACATCCTAAATAACAGCATCACGTATTTTGACAGGGCCAATTTAGGTTGAGAGAATTGTTGTTTTCTTGATGAAGACTTATTTATTTATTTTTTGCAAATTCTTTCTACAGAGCTTAGATGAAATTAGGTGGACAAGGAATGCTTTGTCAGTTAAAACATTTTTAAAAGACTCACAAAAGGATACTGCACATACAATGAAGGCATTTACATTCTTGATAGTCTCTGAAGATAACATTAGCACAGATCTATGACAAAAGAGAAAATTGGCCGAGACATGGAATGCAGATGAGATGTAATCATTACTGACTCATATTAATTTAAAGTATCTTTTTCTGTACAAATTATATAATCAAAATAATCCTATGCATGGGAATTGGTGATCTTAATGGCTCTTATAGCAGGTTAGAATAATAGAATAGAATAGTTAGGGTTGGAAAGGATCTTAATATCATCTAGTTCCAACACCCCTGCTATGGGCAGGAACAAAACTACCTTCATTCATTGTTTACAGACTAAATTATATACAGTCTGGGGAGAATGCAGCCAATGAAGGCCTTGTCCTACTCCTAGGGCATGAAAGGGTGAAGAACCCTGGCCAGATGCTTCTTTTCTGCATGGATTCCGCACACCAATGGTGTACTTCACACCCCCAGTTTGGTGTTTTCTTGCCCCACCGCCTTTCTTCCACCGGTTTCACCACGTGGCCCTTTTTCCCAGAGGCGCGGCTCTGCGCTTCGCTGATTTCTGGGAAGGGGGGTGGAGAACGGGAGACCAACTGCTGCTTCCAGGAACGAAGCTCGGGGTGCCCAGCATTCTCCTCACAGGGGGCCGGTGCTCTCCTCAGGACCTGCCGCCGTGGCCACCAGCGGGCCTCGCATGGAACCCTGCGCTAAGAGTACGGATGTCGAGAAGCGTGAGGCGGAGGCCGGCGGCTCCCTGCACAGCGCTGCCGGCGCGCAGCGGACGCGGGGCAGGCTCCTCGCCAGCGCCGCCCTCCCGGGGCGACCTTTCCCCTCGCGCGGCTCCCGACCAATGGGCGCGCTCGGTCCCGCCTGTTCCGCCGGCGTGTTCCGCGTGCGAAGGGGCCGCTCGTGTCTCTTCCTACTCCGAGGCGGGGACCGCGCAGCCGGGCTCCGCCAGCTGAGGTGAGCCCCGCCGAGCCCGAGCTTGCCCCGCGGGTCAGGGAGTGGGACACTGCCGTGGGGGAGCCGCCGGACCCGGACTGAGGCGCTTCCGGGCCCTGAGGAGCAGCCGCGGCTCCGGCTGGCAGCGCGGGGCGGGTGTTTCTTCTCGGCCTTTTCGAGGCGGAGGCCCCGGGTGTGCCGGGAGGAGCGGGGTGGAGAGTGCGCGGCGGGACCCGGGGCTGTGGTCCTGCCTGAGCGTGCTCTCCTTCTGTGCTTTCAGATGCCCCCGAAAAAGGGAGGCGACGGGGTTAAATCGCACCCGATCATCGGCAGGTTTGGGACGTCGCTGAAGATCGGGATCGTCGGGTTGCCTAACGTCGGGTAGGTGATGGGGAGCGCTGGGCTGGGGGCTGGCTACGGGCGGAGGAGCAGGCCGGGGCTTCCCGCTCTCCCCAAGCTTGTGCTTGCTCCAGGTAGAGAGACCTGGCACAGTTCCTGGGTGAAGAGGGGTGTCTGTGTGTGTACGCGATGGGGGATACAGTGTAAGTCTATTTGCTGCTCGACAGACTTACATATTCAGCTTGAGCTGCGTATAGGTGGAGAGATATAAAACAAGTAGTGTGAGGCTGGTATGTGTAAGTCTGGGCTAGGTAGTAGCATAGAATTAAAAGGAAGAAAAGTCTTGGTAATTGCTGGTTTTTATAAAATCCTACATCTTTCGCATTTCTTTACTTCCTCTGTACTGTATGTGTAACGCAAGTTTTTATGCAAATAGAGACTCATCCGTGTATACAAATGCCATTTATGTTGTAGGGGTTTTTTTGTTTTGGAGAGTGTGGTGTGTACAGGAAGGTTTAAATGATACTGTAAGTGTCATTAGCAGTGAAGAGGACTTCCATTCTTGAAACTTTTCCAGAGTAATGGAAAAAGTTGTATAAAAAGTTGTTACAGTTTAGGAGAGAGAATGCAAGATGAATCTCTCTGTCACACTTCTCATCTGCAGTTGTTATAGCTCCTCGAAGAACCCATACTTAAGGCATTTAAAGATGATGATGAATTACCTGGAGAATACTTGTGTGAACTGTTGGTGTTAGTTTGTATATCATATTTACTGAAACAAGTTGTCAGCAGTCTCAAACTTGAAATATTTTAAGAAGTTAGGGGAAAAGTCTTTGAGCATGTCTCAGTTCAATGAGTGCTGCTTCCTCTTCAGTATCATTTATTTTATTTTTTGGGATGTAGGTAAATTGCACACCAGAAAGGAAATAATTAGCAGTAACATTGTATGTGTAACGTGTCAATAGGGAAAAAGAGCATTTGCAGTTATGTTATGATGTAACTTTCAAAGAAGGCGGTGACTGACTTTTGAACATGTTGGCTGCATGCAGGGCAACTCTCAGATTTTTTTTTTCCTCCCTCCAGGCCTGAGAAGTTCTGTGTAACTAAAAAAACCCACCAGAAAAACCCAGAATACTTTCAGTAGAAGGTTCAGGAGTTAAGAACTTTCTCTTAGCAGGAACTCAAGAATTGCTCTCTTTTGGTTAAATAAATACTAACTAGCAAAATAATCAGCCACTTGGTTTAAGTGGAAATGTTCTTTTTTCCCTTGATACAACTTGCATTTTTTTCCACTGATATTTAACAAGGATGAAAAATGTTTGCTAAGGTAGAACTGCATCTTTTTATATGCACAGAAGATTACTTGTAATTGATTAATTGTTGTGGTTTGCTTTCTATGCCCCTTTTTTCTCTCTTGATTGTTGACTTCTGTTGCTTAGATACTGAAATTATGTTAATACATAAATAAATCTGAAGAAACAATACAATTGGTGAAAGGGCTTGTGAGTCTTGGCAAAACCAGTTTGTTCAGAATAAGTTTCAGGCATCCTTATGCGTTTCTCACTTTGTGCTTGAGGAAAATGAGTAGTGGCTAGTACAGCTCTGCTTTGCTTTTGACTGAAAACTTCTTTGCTAACTGACATGTGTAATATCTTCACTTTAGGGTGATTTTCAAGGGCAGGGAAGAGGTAAGCATCAGTGTGTTTCAGTGGGACACTCCATATGTGTATTTGAAAGTGTCCTGTACTACAATCAGGGTAGTGGTCACTGTTGTTGAAGTACAGAGAAAGTTCAGTATTGCTTTTGAGTTGGAATAAGATGCGTTTCTATCCAGCCCTTTAAAATAATTCTGACCTGTACTTCTTTAAGAACATGTGTGTTTCGTTTATAGGAAATCGACGTTTTTCAATGTGTTAACAAAGAGTCAAGCGGCAGCAGAAAATTTTCCTTTCTGTACTATTGACCCCAATGAGAGTCGAGTACCTGTGCCAGATGACAGATTTGACTTCCTATGCCAGTATCACAAACCTCCAAGGTAACTCAAATTCTTCGTCTTTTTTTGCAGTTAAGCTGAAATAGTATTACTGAACACAGGATTTTCATAGGATTTTAATGCAATGTCTTTAAGCTTTTATGGACATATTTTAGAATGTGAAATTACATTCTTGTAATACATGCTTATGAGAACGAGAAGCCTAGTTGCTGCTAGTTGTTGCTCAACACCATTTAGTGCTTGGTGTACCTGTCTTTGAAGCTGGTGGCTCCCAGGTGACTTGGAGGATCTTCTGAAGAGATTTGGAAAATGAACAGTAGTGGACATACCTAATGTGTCATGAGCTCACTCATTTGTAAAGTTTCTACCCTGTATTTTGTGTCATTCAGAATATTGCGTGTGCTGTAGGCAGCCAAACAAATAGCTATCAACATACCTGTGCTCTCAGTCTTTTTACAGTAAGCTTTGTGAACAGCCTCTTTTCCCCTGATATTTTTATAGGCTCTGCTATTTGTTATCTGGTATATTCGGGGATATTACTACAATGGTTCCTTATTCTAGGATTGTATTTTGTCACATTGATGGATTTTTGTTATAGATTGTTACTGTAATCTACTGTATATATTCAGTGTGGGAACTGGATTCTTGCTTGAACAGCATTAAGGTGTTTTCAGAAAACAAAGTTAAATAAGTGTTTGACTTGTTAATTTCAGTTTTCAGCTACTTGCAAAAGGGATCTTGAGTAAAGTGAACTCGTAGGGCAAATCAGCATGCACTCTTTGTTCAAAGCTTCAGTTTTAAAGCGAGATCATGCCCATAATTAAAGACCAATTAGTGACAATTAGTCACTGGTCAAAAAAAAACCCAACACATTTGTGCTTAATTTTCAGGTCCAAACAGGTTGCTTCTTTCTGTAATTGCTGTGTACTTTTTAAATACTGAAAAATGCGTTAATATGGAGCTGTCTGGTTAGATGGTTTGTTACAAGATGTTATCTTATTTTTCCTGCTCAAGGAAATATTAAGTATGCTTGTTACCGTATGGATCATAAACCAAAACTCTACTGAATTTGAGATGAAACTTTCTGGCTGTTGGCTGTGCAGAGGTAATGGTGTGGCTTTCAAATTTTGTTGACAGATTTGTTCTAAATGGTAGTGTTATTGCTCCTTTGGCCAGGTCAGTAGTCTCTTTTTTTCTTTTCACTTGGCTATGATTGGCTACTTCTAAATTAACAGTTGAAGTGACAAAGAGATTATGATCTCTCCCCTCATGCTGCCTTTGGCCATCTCTCCTTACAAGGAATGCATACCTGTGTGTGTTCTCTGACTTGCAAACTCTGCCCTCCTCTCTTCCCCCCTGAAAAAAGCCACCTGTAAATATTAATGGAAATAGATATATTTAATTATAAAAATTAATACATTAAAATATTAATGAAATTGGATTATAACCTGGATAATCGGCTTTCATTTGAATGGTCTTTTGGCATTTTTAAGAGTGTTACTTAAAATCAATGGATGTGGGGATTAGTGAGTAGTTACAGCTCCTGAGTTCACATATGCTGCATATATTTCACTGTAACAGTAATAAGGCAGTGATAAGTAGTGATAATTCAGTAGTACAGTAGACTGAGGTAACTGTTTGTGATGCTCTGTCTGAGACTAACTTGAGAAAAGAAGGCTATGGTCATGAAGGTCTACAACTGAATTTAAGTTACATAAAATTCCTTAATTTCTCTTGTATAGTCGTGATTTTGTTCTTCATCTTTATGTAATATGTTCTGTGTTAATTTTCTACTTGTATGGATTAGGAGATGTAATCCATCTGTGCATGCAGAATGTTTTATAAACAGTGAGTTCTCTTTAAATTAGACTCTTGTCTAGCCTCAAGAATTTGTTTTTTAGAGTCTAAAGCATTCAGGTTTTTATTTCGCATATGTTACACTTAGTCATCACGTAACTGCAGTCATTGTTGGGAGGTGGGGAAAAGAAAAGGAGGAGGGACTGTGTGTTAATTAAAATAGTGTATGACAGGCCAGTGATTTTGCCTTGATGCCCACTGTGAGGGAGGGAAAGGGAGAGTGGGACTGGGTTGGACTGGCTGTCGCTGTCTGTCACACTGACCTGAGATTGCTGCTGCTACAGAGAGGCAGACTCCATTGCTGGAAATATTGCTAGCATGAGTTTGCAGCTGTTCTGCCACTGGAGGAAGAGTTAGGCTCTTTGGGTACTGTTTGTTGCTTGAAGATCTCTTCCTATCCCTGAAAGAAGGAAGCATCAGCTTGGATGGGACTGGTGTGCAGCTACTTGCTAGCCCATGCTGAAGCTGAGTGGTATGACTTAACTGGAAATGTAAATGTTTGTAAATGAAATCATGCAGGCAACAATTCTGGAGACTATTACATCAAGGTTAAGCTGTACTTAATAAATTAAGGTATGCTGCCAGAACTGATAACCTGTGCTTTTTTTTCTTTCTGCAGCAGTGGCTGATGTATATGACTGTTATCAATAAATAAGTGCAATGATCAGACTGTACACAGAAGGCGGGCTCCAAAAATCTTCCTGTAAAAACTGCTAATTTGCTGCCAAATGAATTAGATGAGCAAATTTCCTTGAGCTTTAATGCTGCTTATTGCTCACTTTCTGGTGTGAATGAAACTGTAGATATTAAAAAAAAAAAACAAAATAGACAGACTTTAATGTTTTAAAAATAATTCTGAATGCTTGTTATTTTAAGGTCTTAGTTTCTGTTGTTACTAACTTTATGTAAGCAGCTGATTTGTTTGTTTTAAATTTATACAATGTTCAGTGAAAACTCATGTTTGTTACATGTGTCAACATGTAGCTTTTTCAGAAAGGAGAGAGTGTTGGGTTCTTATTTTGTTGTCCCTACTTTTCAGGCAAGGTTTGGCAGACTAATGATTGAATTAGTTTCAGTTCAGTAACTGGAAAGAGTATTTGCTTTGGACTGATTAACTTCAGCAGGAGCTAAAGCAGAAAGGTGTAGTTTGTTTTTTTTTTTTTTGTCCCTCCTGCCCCAATCTATGGATCTTAAGTAGGCAGCAGAGGATGAGATCTACTAATTCTAGAATGGGAAAGAGAGGTTCTTCATCTCAGCAGGTAGCTCCTGCTTTGAAAACAGGGGTTTGAAAGCCAAAACCAGTTGATCTCTTGACATTATTATTTTAATGGGCCTTTTTGTGTTTAGAAGTGATGGGTTTTTTACACAAGACAAGAACTGTGTGTGTAGCTCATGTAAAGAAATTTTAGTAACTTAATAAAAGCTTTAATAAAGCTATACTTGTGCTTTTTTTTTTTTTTTCCCTAAATTCAATTAATCACCTTAAGCTTAAAAATATTTTTCAGTGTAAGTATGTTAAACTGATGTCATTTGGACAAGTGACTTGTGTCCTAACTCACAAGTATCTCAAAAGCCTCTGAGTTTATATACCCGCCAGACTTAGCCCGTATGGCCCTGCCTACTACCACATCTGTAGTCTACTGTGCCTGACCAGGACTGGTATCTCAGTGGTGACTTTTGATTCAAGCCTCAAAAGGATCTTGAGTGGAGAGGTGGAGGAAACTGCCATTTCCTCCTTCTCATTTATTAATTTATTTATTTTGTGCCCAAATAACCTCCTAACTACAGCTATTTATATTCTTTCTTTTTTATTTTAAGCTATATGTTTAACTAAAAGAAATAGGTAGAAGTAATGTAAACCTAAGCTATGTTTTAACTGTAGATAGTTAACACTGAAGGACTATTGGCTGATAGTAATCACCCTGTATGAAAACATTAATAATGAAGTGATTTAAAAAACCTATGTTTCTGCTTCCTCCTCTGCTTAAAATCAAACAAGATTATGAGCAGGAGTGAGTAAAATATGAGTGGTTTTGTTCATCCTTTCTCATGTTATCAGTATTCATCTAATTCCTTGTTTGCATCTGTAAGTAGGTGTGTTGCTTTGCATGTATGTGTTCATAAAACACAATGCTTATTGCAAACCACAAACATTTCTATTTAACTTAGACTCTTTTTAATCTATCTTGGATATACTTTCCAAACTTATATTTTAAGGCAATCGTTGTTATCTTACAGGAGAATAATATGTAAAGCGCAACTGCCCCTCTTCATCTCTCTATCGCTGTCCAGTGTACTTAAGGAGTTCTATCCTTTTTGTCAGTAAATTTCTTTGATTTGTTCTGTTGCATTGTAGATTGTTGAAGTTCATGCACCAAGATCTTCAGTGCTCAAGCAATGGTATTGAACTAAATCTGAGTAATTTCCAATGTTGCCTAGGTCACAGATGTCCTACATAATATTAAATGCAAGTTCTCTTGAACTTACTGTAGGATAACATACTCAGATACTTGATCAAGTTTTTAAGTAAAGATTATGTAATCAATTGGTGGAAAGTTCGGCTTAGAAACCATATCGGCAGTGGGACTTTTTGAATGACATCATGTGGGACTTATTCTGTGTTTAAAAGGAGTATTTATGTAAATGAAACCCACCTCTAATTCCAGAGTGAAACATGAATAACTTAGCTGGATGGAACTCCCATATATCAGCATCTGTAGGAGAATCCCATTTTTTACAGAAAGCAACTGAAAATTCCCAAGTACATCCTGTTGTTAATGCGCTTCTTCCTTTGGTGTTACTGCTCATCAGTTAGCTCTGAGCCTGTGTAAATCAACTTGGCAGTGATGTGTGTTCTAGCATTGCAAATAAACAATTTGCCAACAGTGAATGAAAGACCTGAAATAGTGGTGACTTGAGCCTTGACTTATCTGCCTGGTGGGAGATGGAAAAATTTAATTAGTTATATTTTATTGGTGTAATAACTTTGTAAATAGTTTGAGAATGCAGGCATTTGATATACAGAGGACACCAAGTATGTGTCATAATCCACATCGAACCTTACTTTTTTTAATAGTTCATGTAAGTGAAATTTATTCAGCAGATTTTTCACTTCTGGTTCTTATGCTATTAAGTTCAAGTCTCGTTTGTCAGTACCATGGATACAATGCTATTAATGCATTCTTGCTTAGAAATGACTGGGGTTCATCTGCAGTACCTAATTCTTCAGAAGCAGATTCCTTTACCCTGTGAAGTATTGTACTTTGGTCAAAACTGCATGCAAGATTGACTGCAGAAGGTGTAATAAGGGAGTATAGTCTCCTGGAAGAGCAGGAGGGCCTATGAACTGTTCTTTTCTGTTTGGAAATGAGCCAAGAAAAGCAAAAGCAATGAAGACTGATTGTTGAAAGCTTTATAACAGGTTGTCACAATATGCATGTTCTCCTATGTTACTACTCTTACTTCAGGTCATTTGTGAACTCTTAACAGATGACTCCTACTTACATGAATTTTCAGGAAGGAAGAAGAGTTACCCTTTCCTAACAGATTTCAGATAACAGCTTCTAAAGGCAGAGCTTGTGCTATAACCAAAAGATGAGTAGCACATTTGGCTTTACTGAAGAGAAAAGGAAAGCTGGACACCTTACCCTAATAGTGAAGAATTTGGCCTTTTTAGTATATGGGATGTAAAATCATGTAGAATTTGAGTTGAGAGAAATTTCTTGAGCTATTCAAGAAATGAATAAAAAGTGTGTGTGTGTGTGTTATGAGACTAATCAACCAGGCTTACTGGAAAATTGCTGCATTTTGAACTTACTTGAAGTTGTCACATGGCTTTCCAGGGTTTCCTGGTGCATGTGGGATTTCACTAAACTGTAGTAAATGCTGCAGAGAAACTACTGGGGTATTGTTTCTGTTGGAGAAGAGAGATTGTGGAAACTTGGAAGAATAAAGAAACCCAGGGAGAGAAACAGCATTATGGTTAAGATGTTTCAGTCCAAGTCAAATCTTCAGGGGTATGCTGCCTGTGAAGTTTCTCAACTAAACAATGTGGAAACTTGTGAAATAAATTTATGCCTCTTTGCCTTAAGTTTTGGAAAAATAAATATGTACAACAAACTACAGACTCTGTATGTGTGTGCATTTTAAAAGAAAAGGTTGCACTGTAGTGCTCAGTAGTACTGTCCTGAACAAACTGGTCAGGTAAAGAAACTCCTCCTGCCTGTTAAATAACTGTTTTGGACAGAAGTTTGAAACAAAGTTGATGAGAAACAGGCCTCCTTCTCTACAAAATGCAGGATGCCCAAGTCTTTTATACCTTAACCACTGGACTGCAAAACTGCATGATCTTTGGTGCCGAGAGTCTTGTTCGCTTTGTTGCGGAGTAGCTCGTACAGTGAAGGTAGTACATGAAAACACAAAATCACTGCTGCTGTATTTTGAAGTGAGGTGAAAAAAATTTTTGCTCAGGGGTTATACCTGCACTTAAAATAGATACGTCTGGATTTGGTAATGTTTCATATTATAAATTCCTGTGAAATGCTTTTTGGTAGGTTGGTGTTGCACTGATTTGTACAAACGATCAGTTGATGTCACCTATTCCTGATGATCATTTGAGGCTCAGTGGCATTATGCTAATGATGACTAACGAATCTTAAGAAATGGAAATTAATCTGTTTAGAGGAGAAAGAAAAAAGAAGAACAATCTAGTTAAGTCCTCTACATTTTAAAGAACTAAACCACACTCTAGATATATGGTACTCTTCCCTCGTTTTTTTGCTGTGTTTTCTGTTTATTTAAGTTTCATAATGTGTACTCCTTGTCCTTAAGAGTAGAGTATAGGCAAGTGTGACTAGTTTGTGCCTTTTTATGCTTTTTTCTGTATTCATCTTTCTGTAATGCAGTAGAGATTGATGTTTAGGAAAGGGGCTGCAGAGAATGGTGATGGTTTGGTTTTGTTAGCTTTGTGGTACCCAAGGTGAAGGTGAGAAAACATCCTTATCTCTTGCTCCTGTTAGTAAATTGTGAAATAAATGGGGTTTTCTTTCTTTTGTCTAGCAAATTAGGCTGATTGTAGTGATAGAGTGGTTCTTCTGCATATGAAGGTATCTGTCTTGCTCTAATGTGGCATCTTTGTAATGAAAGTGTGAATTCTTCTGATGGCTGCCCAGGAAGTGAATCCTAACAGACGGAAGCATAGGAGGAGAACATTTCTATCACCAGCTTTGTTTTCTCCATTGTTTAAAATGACAATGGATGAGTGCTTTAAAGAGTGGCATTTTTCTGCCTTGTTATTGACTTAGTTGTGTGTCAGAAGGCAAGGAATTATAACAATTCTGACTGGGAAGTTGCTGCTGTTTCTTCTGAGGTATGTATTAGCTCTACAGTTCTGTCAGGCAAAAGGAGTTATTGGATTATTGCATTAATAGAGTTACTAGTTTCTGTGTTCTGAATGTGCATTGCTCTTGGTAGTGTGTTAAATTTGAGGATTTGCTCTTTCTGTGTGAGTTTGTGTACTGGTAGTTAGAAAAAGCAAGATAGTTTGCTAGGAAAACCATAGTGGGAGAATTTTCAGAGATTTTTTCCTTCAGAATGTTCTTGCATTCATGTTGTTTCTACTGCATTCAACAGCATTAACTTGCAGTACACAGCATCTGTCTTCCCAGGGATGGGCCCTTTTTTCATGGGCCTAGTGAATCAAAGCTTGAAGTCAACATGTTGTGTACCTGAATTTAACTAAGTCGTGCTATGTTGTAAATATTTTCTTGTGTATTTTTTTTAAACTCACTCTTTTGGATATTGTATTCTATTTATGCTTATTTCTAAGCACATCGCATTTAATGAAATGTCATTAAATCCTAATTTATTACACCTGACAGGTTTAGTGCTACCTTGAAATTCACTGTGGTAAGAAAAATATTTTGTCCAAATCTTGTATCATGAAATTTGCTTACTTGAAAAAAATATTTTTTCTTGGAAGTGTTAGAGGAAGATTGGAAACAAAACCAGTATAAGATCTTTTGCTTTTAGGTCACCACGCTTCAGAAATATTGATGTTGCATGCAAAGGCAGACTCTAATGGACCATATCTTCCTGAGTTAGGGAGTTAGTTTCAAGTGAGGCAGTATATCTGCTAATATTAAACAATGTATTGTGTTATTTGCAGCCAAATGGAAGTGGGATAGCACTACAAAGAAAAAGTTTTAAACTTGTTTTGTTCTATTTAAGCCTGTTGCTCTTAGCAGAGATGATGATCATAGATTTCCCCAGCTACAGCTTGGTCTCTCTGGGCCGTAGTTATCATACCAGGCATTGGGATAAGAAGAGAAGGGTGTTCTTCTGATGCTAGTAGAATTTTCTGCTGTTACAGATTTTACATATTTCAATATTTGATTTGTTTTTTTAAATATATTTATCAGTAAGCTGTTATAAAAATAAAGCTCAGTTTGAGCTGTGGACAGTATAGACTTTGGAACTGCAGTGCTGTTCAGAGAAGGTCTCTGTATAGGGTTGGCTAGGAGGTCACTGGCTAGGTCATGCCTAACACTCATTTGCACCTATGTGGTTGCTTCCAGCTGTGTGCAGCACTGCAGTGGTTACATCTTTTGAAAAGACATCTTGAGGTAGACCACAGAATTTAGAACACTCACCATAGAAGACAGCTTTTCACTGCTTTACAGAAAGGCACTGTACGCTCATGCAGACTTCATAGTGTTAAGTCACACCCTTCTCATTGTTGATATTAAAGCTATGGATTTGGGTGCTTTGCCTTCTACTTACTGTTAGTAAAGTAGTAAACTGTTGTATTAATCTTAGCATAGTGCTAATGAAATGTGTGATAATTTGAAGTGTTTGTTTTGAAATCCAGCAGTGTTCCAGTTATTTCTTTTGAGGCTGTTAAGTTGGAGGTCTTGATGACTCTGGTTTGCAGTTTCTGGTCTTCTGCAAGCGAGGAATTTGTGGAATTTCTCAGTGGTTCTGTCTTTGCCACTGTTTATGGTAGTGTTGTCGTTTGCTTAGACCAGATGAAGGTGTTTTTAGTCAACATCTTATCACAAAGTTTTCTGTTTGTGGGTTTGTTGGTTGGGGTTTTTTTTTTTCCTCACTCAGCTGGATTTTGAGAGTAATTTGGTTTAGAATATACCTGAAAAGATTAATGCCCATAAAGTTATTTGCTCATTTTAAAACAGCTTGAGAATCTGCAGAGGATAAAAGGCTTGCAGTTTATAAATTGCCATATGCATTTCCCATAGCTCTAAAAGCTTTTTCCATTTTTTTGTCAGGTAATTTGAACTTCATGACTATTTTGTTGTTGGTGTATGAAATGTGAACATGTCTGCTAACCCATTGCTGTTTATGGTGGAAAACATCACAGTTGTTTATTTGATAATGCCAGATGCTGCTGAACTTGTTTTCTGCTTTCTTTCAAATTGTTTGTATAACCTGATCACTGCTGGTTTTACTCACCATTGTATTAAAAATATGCCCTTGTCTTCCAAAAAAGTGGCTAAATGGTAACCTTAGAGGTGTGTTAGAGATAGCAGAATGCAATTGCCATTGGTATGTCTTATCCGTTTAGTAGTATGAAAACTGCTTGTTACAGATGACTGACTTCATGCCGCAGGGTTTCTGGTCTGGTTGAGTATAGTTTGTATAGTTGTCGGTATGATTCCACGCTTGGAAACTAGTTTACTTCATTTTATATTAATAATGCCAGAGAAATTAAAGAATGGTTAATGCTTTACATGGGAGGGGGGGAATCTTGTCTTTTATATGTTACACATCAAATAAGGAAGAAAGTTACTGTCATATATCTCTTGTTCTAGAAAAATGTTGGATTTTCATGTTATGAATTTATTTCTGTGCCAAAAGTCTTAGCTAATATACTTCAGTAATGAAACTTACAACTTTTATATTTCAGCAAAATTCCAGCCTTTCTGAATGTGGTGGATATTGCTGGTCTTGTGAAAGGAGCCCACACTGGCCAAGGCTTAGGAAATTCCTTCTTGTCTCATATTAACGCCTGTGATGGGATCTTCCATCTGATGCGTATGTAAACTTATTTATATGGTTTTTTTTTATAGCTTAAGGAAAGCATTGCTGTACTCAAATTTAAGAACTGTGGAACAAATACACATTACAGTTTCAACTTCTACCATTCAAATCAAATCCTCTCCTCTTCTACCTAATGGGCGCATCTTTCTTCATTGGCATTGTGCTGAAGACTTAGAAAGAAACTGGGTTTTTAGAAGTCTGCAGTAATGGTTTATTGCTTTCTTCTGCCAGCAGTGCATGCAAGTTGATTTGTTTAGTTTTATGAAGGGAGAGGAATGGAATGTGATAATAAAAGGGTGAAATGGAAGTAGAAAATGAAAATATGGAGCTAGTAGCGGACTCTGGAATTCTGTTTCTCATAGGGCAAGCCTCACTTTTTCTTTCCTGATTTCTGTGTGACTTTTATTGAGTCTTGAATACACACCATCCTGCCCCCGTCTCTGTGAATTTTGAACATTTTTCAGTTAGACCAAGGGCTTTGATTCTTTCTGCCATCACCTGTTACCACAGTGCAGAAATGGCCTTCAGAGTCATATTAACAGCACTTACAAACTTGGCACTTAACAGCTTGTTGAAAGTGTATGTTGGTTTGTAAAAAAGGCTTCTGGTCTGGAAAGATTGAACTTGATAATGTTTGTTCAGATTTGAGGAAACGGGACACCTTTGTTGCTGTCTTTTGGTTGGCCATTATTATACAGTGAGTGATGAAATAATAGAACAACAACAAAATTTATTTTGTGATTGGAGCAAAAAATTATTTTGTGGGCAGATTGTTTCTGAAACATAATCCAAAGGCATATGCAGTATTACTATTTGATAGTATTGATTTAGATGCTTAGAGCCCTTGTTCCCATGAGCTTGTTTTTTGAAGCGTATCTATACAGAGCATTTTGCTGTTGTGCCTCTACAGTCTGTATGCTTGGTGAGTAGGTAAGTATGCTACCTCAGTCAAATGCAATTTATTATGCATTAAGAACACCTAGACAATGATTCGACGCAGAGTACTGGTACTGTGTTTTCAAACAAGTGAGGCAAACTTTGCAGGGAAAGGTATTATGTTCATAGGCTTATACTGTTGCTAAACAGCATGCTATTGGGGACGGTGGACTTTAACGTCTTCTCGTACCTGGAACCTGTCTATAACTGTGCCAGGGTGGAGCATTACTTCTCCTTTGCAAACTTGGCCTCGTTATGTTTTTTATCTAGTAGTACTGTTTTCTGTTTAAAGTCTTCCGACATGTGCTTTCAGTAAAATAGAAAATTATTGATTGTAGCTAAGCAGTTAATAGTATTTAAGATGTTTCGAAAAGGTGAGGTCAGATCTTTACTGGATAGAGTGAATTAAGTCTTTTGAGCTTGTGCATCATTTAGGAATAAATTCAATATGTGAAGGCTGTATTAATACATCAGTATATTTTAAATATTTTTAACTACACAAGAATGATTGCTATAGTATCCCTAGAAAAAATGGCGGATCAGTTCCTCCAAATTCTGTTGCTAACCTGGCATTGTAATTACTGTTTTGCATGGTGTCAATTGAGAACAAGTGATAAACTTATTATACTTGCTCTGTTTTGATGCTTGTATCATAATGCTTGTTAAGGAACAGATTACTGCAATAGCCAGTGGAGAAGATCCATTTTAATCTATATGTTGAAAATCCTGAGCATTTGTTTTGGATAGCTATTGTGACAGTTAACACCATTTGTATTTTTTTCATAGGAATTGAGAGGAATGAGATTATTGTTGTGGGATTTTAAACCATTGTCGTGGTTTAAGCCCAGGCCGTAAATTAGAACCACGCAGTCCACTTCCCCCCCCAACCTTTCTTCCCCCTGCTCCTGGAGGGACGGGGAGGAGAATCGAAAGAATGCAACTCCCACGGGTTGAGATAAGAACAGTTTAATAACTAAGGTATAACACAAATCACTACTGCTACCACCAATAATAATAGTGATAAAGGAAATAACAAGCAAGAGAATACAACCGCTCACCAACCGGTACCTCACCCGCACCCCGCAGTGATCCAGCCCTTCCGGGTACTCTCAGTTCTACCTCCTGGGCATGACGTGCTGTGGTATGGAATACCTCTTTGGCTAGTTTGGGTCAGGTGTCCTGTCTCTGCTTCCTCCCGGCTTCTTCTCCTCCCTGGCAGAGCATGAGACTCACAAAGTCCTTGGTCAGGGCAAACATTCTGACCAGCAACTGAAAACATCAGCTTTATCAGTATTATTGCCAGGCCGAAAGTCGAAACACAGCACTGCACCAGCTACTAAGAAGGAGAAAAAATGACTGCTACTGCTGAACCCAGGACAGCCATTTGGACACTTATTTTGTAATAACTTCAATTTCTTCCAATCTAGTCTTTCATTTACTTGTTACATGTTTTAGTTTCTTTCAAGGATTCTGAAATGTAATGGTTATAAAAGAATTGTTGCTCTTCTTCTTTGGGAGCATAAAAGATAATGGAATTACTTTTTAAATAGCACTTTTTCCTTTTAAAATCTTATCACTTATGCTGCTGTTCTAGATGTTTTAACTACAACACAATCTAGTGATGAACTGAGGTAGAAATTCTGTGTGTTGACTGCCCAATAAACACAAAGTATTTTCAAAATATTACTTAGGAATAATAGTAATAAAAAAGCTAATGCAAAATTTTGTGATTGAGAGATGCAAAACTCTTTGGTTTTTGGTTGGTCCCGTCCCCCCCCGCAAAGTGCATATTAGCTCTACTTTCCTTTCCCCACAGTACTATAAAACTGAAGATTTGGCACTGAAAGCTACTAATAGCCCTCTAGTAAAGGAATAATAATAATAAAAGAATCTATTGGTTACACAGCACAGGCTCTAGTTAAAGCCTGTAACTCACTGAAGTTTTCAACATACCATGCCAACCTATATTATAAAAATGTATTAAACTTTTAAAATGCTCTAATGTTTTTATACCCACCCACCTGTCAAAATTGCTTCCAGTCTAAAATTCCCTTTTTATGTGTCTGTGGCATACCTGGAATTTGCAGTTTGTATCAGATTACAGAAACTATGTAAACTGTTTTTGTATATCCTTAAACATTCCAGATCCTGAGAGGACGGAGCTTCATTGTTGCCCTTTACCTTTACCTTTAGGTGTTTGGCCCAAGTTCTGATGGGACTGTGTGTGTTTAGGAGCCAGTGCCCTGAGGCTGTCACTTTTCAGAGGTAGGCACTGCATCTATGCAGTCTGATGGAAGCTAACTTAAAAGGAAGCCGGACAGATTGCTCCTATTAAAGGGTAATAGGCAGTGGACTGGAAGGTGAGGCTTTGTATACTAGCCAGCTGGAAAGGAGATGTTGCTGAAGATGAAGAGATGAGTGCACATCTTAAAGAGCTGAAGTAGGAAGTAATCTGTGGACCATGCTTTTTCAAAGCATGAAACATTTAGTGCTTTTTTTCACTAAGGTTTTGAGTTGATCTGGAACCAGTTTTCACCTTTGAGCACTGAAACCTCCCTGTCTTTATGCTGTTGCGGTATGCACTACAATGGCTAGTATGTGAAGCCGATCATTGTGGGGTTTTGTGATGTAGATTTCAAGGTCTGCATGCCTGAGTATATTGAAGAAAGAGCTTGTTAAGGCTTTGACTAGTTTGGTTCAGTCGGCATTTTTTGGAAAAAGCAGTTTGAGAATTAACTCACTCAAGTTGTATTAATTAAGGTAATGATGGGCAGGGAAGTAGCTATCTAGGAATGGAGAGCTTTTGTTGAGTATGATAAGACAAACTTTGGAAATCTCACTGGACATATTTTATAGTCTAGGCTAAAGGTTTTGATCCTGTTTCCTTCATTCGTTAGAATGTATTAAGCTATGTTTTTTTTACGACAAAAGGTTGTGGATTTTTTTTAGCTGCTGTAACAGAAATCACTGTTATTACCTTCTTGTGTTATGAGATGATTTTTGACGAAGATTGTTGCCTCTCAGTTTATCCACCACAGGATGCACAGGTGAGCTGCAGCTGTAGTACTCTCAAGGTAATTATAACTACGCTTCTGTTGGAACTGTGAAAGTTCTGTGTGATGTTTACCTAGACTGTTTCTTGCATGGCGTAAAGCTGAGGGAAAACAGGATTTATTTCTGTCTAATTCTGTACTTCATTTGAAAAATAAAAGTATTCCAACTTTGAACTGGTTATGGATTTTCAGCCTTCAAATTTCCATATCCTGGATACACTGTTAGTTTCCCTGGGAGCTACAGTGTTCATTAAATCAGTGAAAACATCGGTTTTATGTCTAACATATTTTAATATATCTAAAGAAGCAGCAACGTGTGTGAGAACAGCACATGGTAAGGTAACAGCGCAAGTAAAAGAGAGGCAGGTTTGTGTTGAGCACCACTGTATTTTTGTACATGATAGTAACAGTATGAAGTAGCTCAATAAATAAGGCAAATAAGCTTTCCTATGCAGAATTACATTCTTGGATTTTGATACTTCCTGTATATTTTTTTTCCATTAAAGTGTACAAACTGAAAATGCATGACTGACATTTAAAAGACACCATTTGATTTCAATACACTTAAAAATATTTCAGAGGTTATCCCAGTTTCTTAGGGGCAGGGGTATATTTTATTTTTGGCCAAATGCAATGGTGAAAACCTCAGACAGATACACTTGCTTACTTAACTGGCTGAATGAATGGGAAACTTAATTTATAAATTGTTTTCTGTTCTGGATAATGGTGTCTACAGCATTGGTACCATAGTAATGTGACACATGCTTTAAAGTAGTTACAGCTTTGTTAATCTTCCAAGATTCACTGTTTAATTTGAAACATTTGACTGTAAATATTCCATGTTTCAGTGTATTATGGTTATAACTGGGGCAGCAATGTTTTGGTGGTGGCTGAAGGCAGGCTCTTTGAAGATTGTAGCAGTGTTTCTTCCCAAGTTGCGGAGTTTTAACCTCCTTTCAACTTTTATGGCAGTTCAGTCACAAGTACTTGTGGAAAATCACTTTCTTTGTATGGTGGGCTAAGAATGGCAACCTTGTTGCAAGTGTAAATTTATAAATTACTCTTAAATAATGCTTTGGTGAAGAAAATTGTAGATGTCAGCATTTGGTCCCTGCTACAGCTCTGAAAAGTTTTTTAAATGTACTGGATGATAAGCAGCTAGAGTTCTTAATGTTCTTGAGTTTCTCTTCCCACTGATATCCCAAAGTCCTAGTTTTTTAGAAAAAATTTTCCACATTTTTCTCTTTATTTTTAGTTTCTTTGATGAAAGCCAGTCTTTCTCTTCTAAGTTAAAGAAATTGGAAGGAGATTTGTCTATGAAGGTATTTTGTTATGAAATGTTCCTTTTTAATAAATTAAAAAACCTTAGGATTTGATGCCCAGTGTTTGAAGTAGGGCATGCAACATTGGCTTTTGTGGCAGAACTTGAGAGCTCACCTGCATGCCATCACTTAGTCTTACAGACCTGCAGAGGAAAGTGTGAGTTGCCTGCAGTGACACGGTGCTGGGGGAGTGCAGGCAGGAAGGAATGAGGAGCTTCTGCTTTACTCCTGTGCCTGGAAATGCTCTGACTCCTCAGCTGCCTTTTAGGGGCAGGATGGGGAGCTTGGCAACTGATAATCCATGAAATGTTGTTCTTTGTGACAAGAGTGAAAGAGCCATGAAGCTAGGTAAACATTCCCTGCAGTCTTATAGAGGTGACTGATGTGACCAATGTGAATTGGTTCCTAAGAAGCTTTAATTGCTTTTACTCCAGTTTTATGTCTGTTATAACTGGAAATGTTTAGTACACCCTGGGGTTCTGCCTCCTTCATGATTTTAGGTAACTTCTATAATAGATATAATTTAAAACTTGTATGGATATGAATCATGTAAGTTGAGTGTTTATTCTTGCTTGAGATGAAGACTAATCAAAACTGAGTTGACAATATTTGTACTGATTTTTGCTCAGCATTTAAAATCAAGTTGACTTGGCTTTATTTTTTATTATCATGAGGGTTATTGGGAACTCACAGTAATACTGCCAGTGTTTTGATTTGCCTGTAAAAATCAGTGGTGATGACAAAGTTATTTAACTGGGTAAGATGCCTCCTCTGTTCTGACTTATTGTTTTGATTTTTCTATTAAAATGTATGTATTTTCTGTATAAAGATTCTAGTCATTCTGTAGCTTTTATGTACTTGAGACAGTGCATTTTCCACCCCCTCTCCCATGTTCTCTAAGAAGGAACTGTACCTGCTGATTGTTGCTCCTGGAAGCTGACTGCTGTGGAGAGAAGGCATATGATGATATCACTTAGCCATACTCCACTGCACTAGCATTTCCCTGAACAAAGTATGAGTCTCATCTCCTCCCTTCAGCATGTGTATTCTGTGCATTGGGAATCATGGTGACTCTACGCAGCTGTAGCTCGGCTGTGTCACTTCTAATGTGTGAAGCTGTTTTTTCATCTTTGTGATGTGTCAAAATTGAGTTTGAAATTATGTAAACATAGCTGTCTTACCAGATTTTGTCTTTCACATATTTCAGTTCAATTATTCGAAGCTGCATTGTTTTATAATACTGAACATAATTGTCACCTGTTAAAATTAGGGTTCCTTGTTTATGAACACAAACCTTTCACTGCTGAGCTACCAAAGTTTAAGAGTAGTTTGAACATATAAAGCTTGTTAGTATTACAAAATAAAGATGTATTTCTGTATGCTGTTGAGTAGATAATAGTTCTTAATGAGATTTTTCTCTTCCTTCTTATTTGTTGTTAGAGTAACTAAATTAACACTTAATAAAATATTTGGAGTAGCTCACAGTTCAGCTGAACTTCCAGTTAGCTTAGAGTGACTTCTCTGTATTAAAACCAGAAATTGTGAAAGCTTTCAAATTGAAGTGGTGATTGTGGCCATGTGGGAAACTTTATTGTATTAACCTAAGGCACTTTTTATTTAATATTGTAAAGTGGTTTGATTCGGGGAAGAGGCTTTGGATAGGGCGTTCATTTCTTCATTTGTTTTTATCTCAAAGTTGTGATAAAAACTCTAATCTTTTTAGCAAAACCTTAATGAAACTGAACTAATTTTTATTAGGAAGGCTACATTTGCATTGTGTTGCAATTTCAGAATATCAGGTCACCAAAACAAACCAGTCTCCAAGGTAGTTTGTCTTAGGCCATGTGTTAATTTTACCTCAGCATTCAGACATGAAGACCACCACCTTGAAAGGGAAGGGAGGCTAACAGATTTATTCTCAGAGATGCATGTACATTTGCTTATCAGGTTTTTGTTATATAAAAAGGAAATGCTTTTTTTGCGGGAGAGGCAGATTTTTCGGAGGCTGCTTAGCTTTATTTTACTTCAGATCTTTTGTTAGTTTAGATGATATGAGCAGAAGTAGTGGAGTATCACAGTATGTTAGAGATTGGAAGGGACCTCAAAAGATCATCTAGTCCAATCCCCCTGCCAGAGCAGGAACACCTAGATAAGGTTACACAGGAATGTGTCCAGGCGGGTTTTGAATGTCTCCAGAGAAGGAGACTCCACAACCCCCCTGGGCAGCCTGTTCCAGTGTTCTGTCACCCTCACTGAGAAGAAGTTTCTTCTCAAGTTTAAGTGGAACCTCTTGTGTTCCAGTTTGTACCCATTACCCCTTGTCCTATCATTGTTTGCCACTGAGAAGAGCCTGGCTCCATCCTCGTGACACTCCCCCTTTATATATTTATATACACTAATAAGGTCACCCCTCAGTCTCCTCTTCTCCAAACTATAGAGACCCAGCTCCTTCAGCCTTTCCTCATAAGGGAGATGCTCCACTCCCTTAATCATCTTAGTTGCCCTGCGCTGGACTCTCTCCAGCAGGTCCCTGTCCTTCTTGAAGTGAGGGGCCCAGAACTGGACACAATATTCCAGATGCGGTCTCACCAGGGCAGAGTAGAGGGGAAGGAGGACCTCTCTCGACCTACTGACCACCCCCCTTCTAATACACCCCAGGAAGTACTGGATTTCTCCTCCTTACAGCACTTCTATACCTGCAAGTAGAAAGAGATTGCACGTGTAATGACCACTAGCTGAATTTGATCAGGACTTGGCACTTTTCTTGATACTGAACCACATTCTGTGTGGTAATGAACAAGACTGCGGCAAGTGCCTTCTGAAAACAGATGAAGTTCTGAAGCAAACAATGTTGTATAGAGGAATTCTATATGCATACAAGTCTTCCCCTTTTAAATAATGTGAGGCAGCCAGAAGGAAACATATTTGAATAAAGTTGGTGGGTTTGTTTGGTTGGTTGGTTGGTTTTTGTTTTGGTTTGGTTTTTTTTTCTTTTAGTCACAAAAATCAGTTTGAGGCCAAAAAAACCCAAATCTAACCCACAAAATGTCCAATAAAAAAGAGATTGGAAGAAGTAATGAGTCATGAAAGGCTACTCTTCAAGAGTGATCGCCTCGACAAAAGATTTGTTGCAGAGAAACACATGCAGTTGTCATTAGTGTCATGTACTAGCCTTAAGCTATCTTGAAGAGCTAGTGCTCTCTAGTGCTGTTGGATTTTTCTCTCTTGATCCAATCATCTTTTTGCTCAGGAAAAGTGTTGGCAGGGAGAGCAAATCCACATACAGACAACTGCTCCAAGAAGCTTCTTGAGAATAACTACATAGGATTGGAGTAAGCATTTGTGTAGTATCCAGCAGCAGAGACAGTGGATGTAAGTGAAATTGGGAGTAGGTTACATGTGAGACCAGGCATCCCATTTTGTAGTACAATGGCTCTTACCTTTCTTGCATGCCTGCTCTTCAATACAATGATATGGGAAGAGGCCCTAGGATGAAGGCTTATGCTGCAAAGCCGTTGTCTGTTGTAGTCTACTTTGTAGAAGAACATGAAGAGCAGAAAAGAGCTTTGTGTGCATTTTGGACACTATTTTTGTAGTACATTATTGGCCCAGATATTGGTAGTGGACTTAAAGGATGGGATTCTTCCAGATCTTCCAACATGCAGCTTCAAATAGTGCTACCACTAATCCTAAACCTGCAAGAGGGAGATGTTCTGAATACCCACATCCTGTTTAATAGGTCAGTGCGAGTGAGGAAACAACTAGCTTAACTCGGCCAGCTGTGGAAAACTTTTATCAGTTTTCTCACTTGGGCAAATAAGATTAATACAGGAAGGAGAGTAACCTAAGCTAAACTATTGCAGAATAATTTTGCAAGACCTGTCATTGACCATACTGGAGCATAATATTAGTGTTTCTGAGATCTAGGAAGTCACACTGTAAAATCACCCTCACCTCCTGTTTTGTTGCTGGGGTTTCTTTGCTTTTGGTGTGTATATATGAACACAATTTACGGGTTTGTACCTCAGAACTGTTTGCAGTATGCTGTTTGCAGGTTTGTCTCCCACAGAGGAGTGAATTTGTTTTCCTGGGCTTGTGGGTGCAGATTGTGGAACAGGTGCTGGAAAATTGTCAGCACTCCGAGTTAGCCTTTGTTTTTATTCAACAGTGAATTACATTGCCAAGCTGAGTGAAAGAGGTACCTGAGCTTTAATCCATATTCCTCTAAGACCACATTACTGCAGTTTAAAGTACAAATTAACTCAGGTAAGGGTTTTAAATAGGCTTTATTCTGAAACTTGTCTCAGGTAATTGTTATTCTGAGACTGGAATAAGGTGCCCCAAATATATGGGTATGAGAAGCAAAAATTTTAACATTGCAGAGTGGTATCATTTTAATGCCTGATAATTAAATAAATGTCTCAAGGATATACTTCTTCAGAAAGAGTAAGATGAGAGCTGTGAATGCTCAAATGTTTTTGTTACTAATAAAAAACTCCAAAGTTTGTTTTATATTGAAGTTGTCTGTTGATGTTGCAAGTCAGATTTTGATTGTACAGTACCTAGGAGGTTTTTTTTCCGTCTCAAGTATTTTAAAGTCTGTGATTTTAGTTAATTACTTATGCTCATTGAGAAGGAAAATTATTCTTGCATTCTTCTCTAGCCTTTATTGTAGTTTGATACTGCTGGAATTGTAAGTCTCATATTAATTGAAGTTACAATGGCTTTTGGAGCCCACTTTGTCATTCGTCTTTAGCCTTATATCCTGTGTCTCTCTGTGTGCAATTCCTTTTTCATATCGGAACAGATGAAAACATAAAAATTTCTTGTCTAAAGGCCACCACCCTTGCTAGAGTAGCAGCATCTAATGCCATTCTATTTATAGATGAAACTTGTTAAGTTTCCTCAGCAGGGACTATGACCTCGTAGGCCAGAAACAGGAGAGCTACCTACTGAGCTACAAGGGCAATCTCTCAATTCTAAAGAATACATAGAAAATTTCTAATATACTGTACTGTGAGTCATAAAGTACTTGACCAGTAAGCCCCCCCCATCCCTGAGAATAAAAACCAGGCAGGTTCTTTTTAGAAGTCATTGCTATTATTTGACCTACAACTACTTTTATTATAGTTCTGTGTGTCATATGGCAGTGTGTAATTGCTATACAGATGAGACATAAATCTCTGTAATGCTTCAAAGAAATTATCAGTATGTGATAGTGTTAGAGGATGTTCAGGTGAAACATGTTTACCTGTTTGAATAGGTGTTATTACTGATGGTGTAGGATATCCTGGCTTTAAGACAGTGAGAATTTAATACTTTTGAAGTAATTCTTTTTTCCTGCACCATGGACTTTCTTGAAAGCTTGAAGGGAAAAACACTACAGGTTTGCTTGTGTGTTTTGGGTTTTTTTTTCCTGATTATAGTATGAATTGTGAAAGCCTCTTTTCCTTTGGTTGGAAGAAGGCCACCTCAGGGTAAAATCAACAATGCTTTGCAAGCATTTGGTAACAGAAGAAGAGAAGTGGCTGACTGTTAGTAAGCATCACTTTCATTAGGTGCAGTGATTGCATCAGAAAGGTGAGTGGTTTGTAGACTGAGGATATTATAGCTTTCTTTTCGGAAAGCTGCTTTCTCAAAAGTGCATTCTCCAGAAGAGACAGTGAGTTAGATTTGGGGTTTTTTGGTTGTGATGTTTTTCTTTCTTGCTTTTAGTATTCTTTTTCTTAATGCAGAGTTTTACTGAAAACTTTGAAATAGGCTCTGCACTATTTGTTTCTTAATTTATCCATAGATGGCTCTGCTCCCTACATGGCTGAGGGCATAGACCTGTGTTGGGTTTGGAAACAGCAGTGGGAGCTAACTGTTGACACTCAGGGGGTCTTCATCATTGTCCTTCGTTGCTCCAGAGTTGAAAATGGCAAGCAAATATGCAAGTGTGTCAGTATCAAATGAGCTGATTTAATTACTTCTGAGGCTGATTAGGTGAAATTAGGTGAGTTAATATTAAAATAGACAAGGAGCACTCACAAAAGTGACTATGATGCATTATCTGTGGAAGTGGTGGCCTCCAGGTGAGGGGAACCAATGCTTCGGCTTCTGCTAGAGGTGCAGGAAGAAAGCTTTTAGTGCTTTTGAGGCAAGAAACCAAGTTACTCTGAAGATTCTTCTTTCTCTCTTTAAATAGGAACTAAAGTCTAAGAATATTAAGTAAAAAGTCTGGAATTACTAAATGAAGGAGGATGAAATATGTTTGAAGAAGAACATTTGTCAGCTCTGTAAATGTTCTTTTGTGCTGGTTTATTTTATTTTATGAAAAAGAATTTTGCCAAGTCATGGGCTTGTGTTCAATTCATGTTCCTAAAACAAACGTGCACATCATTGGACAGATGTTCACTGTATTTACTTTATGCTTTCAAGTTATTTTGAATATACTTTATGCTCTGCTGGGTCTTTTGGCCCTCAAAACGTATGAATTTAATTCTCCGTCATTGTCTGTATTTCTTGTATTGGTATTTCCATGATGTATGTCTGTGATACTGCTGTGTACCGAACAGTAAATATTGCAAATGAAGACCAGGAGGAAGCTGGCTCTGGGTTTCTTATGCTGACTACAAGTTACTTATCCTAGATAAACTAAACAAGGTTTCTAGCTCAGTTAAGACATGTAACTGTAAGAATTAAATATAATTTCTTTTTGCGTGTGTGTGTGTCTCAAGCAAATCTGTCTGAGATCCTTGTGGTGTCAGTTCAGAGTGCTTCCTTTTTCTTTGCCTATAGTCCGTCAAGTGCTTAAAAGTTCCTGGCAGCAGTTAGTGTACATTAGAAAGCTGGAGAGCTATCTGCTTCTACCAAAGGAGTTGCTTTAGAGGTCACACCTAAGCAAAAGCTGTCATTCAATTCAGATGTAACCTTTTTCAGTCTATGAGAATGTTTGATAACCTGGCAGAAAATCCTTTGGTTTGATTTTCTTTCAGAATGGCCATTTATTGGAGTAGTCCTGGTTTCCACAATGACCAAAGTGCCGCTTCTAAAAAAAACCAGGTGTGTGCCCCTTCCCAAGTCACACTTTGTGCCTAACTTGTACATTGGCTAAGTCTCTCTTTTGGTAGCTGAAGCAGCTCTGTACTCCAACACCTTTTCTCATCTGTATGCTGCCACTTTCTCCTGTGCTGTTGGAACTGATTGTAGAACTGTGTAGTAAAAGGGCTTTTGGTTTATAAAAATAACCGTATTCTTCTTGCTGGGTTAATTTAAAAATAGGTCATTTCTCTAATCAGATTTAACATGTAATCCAGCAAACAGTCATGCTGTTCTAGCTGAGGGAGTGTTTAAGCTTGTACAGTAAGTTGAAAAATGTTTGTAAAAAGGCAGTCATAGGAAATATGGGATGCAAATTGCATTATTTTTATTAGCACTTTTTTTTTCTCTTCCAAGTCTGCAAAACTTGGAGATGTTTCTGTCAAACCTTGCATGTTGTCCACTGGAACCTGAGGAAAACTGACTTTTTGATGACTGTTATGATTGCTGGAGATGTTAGTGAAATGCAGGGTTTGGTTGCAAGTGTGCCTGTATGCTATTGCTATGAAGATAAAGTATTGATGTGGAAATCTGCTGCCTGCTTTTGGTGAGCCTTCAACAAAGATGGTTGGCATTTTTCCAGTGTGCTTTTCAAAACTTCTTTTCTGTCATGATGAAGCCCAGCTTCCTATTGGCTAAGGATAAAGTTGTACTTTTCTGCTTGGATTTACAGGTGATCATTTATTAACCAGTTATCGATGGTATCTCAGCAGAAAACCTAATGGTCTGGGGTTTTTGTTCTGTTTGGAAGTTGCATTTTCTACTCTCAGGTTTCTCTCAGTTATTTTTTAGTGTATTTCAGGATGTATTTTTGTCCTGAAATCTTATGCAGAAGAATAAAATTAGCATTGGGCTGGATTTAAGCTCTGGATGTTGATGTTAGCAGTAGTTGCTAGAAATGCTGTGAAAGCTGCTATTTGAATATTGGTGCCAAGGGGTCTCTAGCCTCAAATGACATCCTGAAGCCTTAATGCCTAGAGGCAATTAATAAAATGAATTAAATATCAACCCAACCATTTGCTCTTCTGGAATACTTCTGAAATGCAACTTTCAGTTCTTATTTTGAGTTTCACAGTTAAAGCGGGACTTCATCTGGTTTTGGGTACAACAGCACAAGATTCTGCAGAACCTCAGTGTTTATCCTTAGATATGGAATTAGTTTTTGGAGTATTCAAGCATTAAATGGTGAAGTTCTTTTCTGTTAAAGTTAGTTTAAAAGGCTGTCTTTATGAAATCAAAGACGAGTGCTTCTTTTTCCCTTCTTTCTGCCTTCTTCCTTCTCTTCCCCCACCACCATCCCATCATACAGGTTTTTCTCCCAGTAACGATGATGGCAGATAAGCTTCCATACCTCAAACTCACTTTACTAGTTTTAAACTTTTAAAATACGTGTGAGCATAGGTTTGCATTTCAGTACTTACTGAGATAGCTGTTACTGAGATAACAGTTCCTTGAGACTTATTGAATATTTTTATGCACCAAGCTTTGGTAATTTGATGTGAAAATTGATGTCTCAAAACCAAACAGGAGTAGGAATGGGAAGTCAAGTGTGTGAAAGAGTTGCAAAAGGGGGGAAATACGTAGCTACAAGAATGTAGTCTACCTGAGAGGGATTGCTTGCTTTCAGAGAGAATATGGAAAGAAGCAGAGGAAATCTGAAAGATAGGCAGTCTAAGACTCCGGGTTGAGCTGCTCTGCACTGCTCTGAACTGTCACAAAGCAGAAAGATTAATCCAGTGAACATCACCATAGAAATTGTGTGTGTGTATGTATACATGTAGTGTGCAAGATAAAAATATTGATGTGTCATATTTTTTAATTGTTAGGGATGGTATGGTGAAATTACCATGCAGAGGAAAAAGTCTAATGTCTTGGTATGTGCCTTTAATCTATCCAAAACAGCAAACACTAAGATGTTTTAATCATAAGCAGATGGTTATTTCATAGTTTAATTACAAGGCAGAATATGAAGATTGTTTTGGTATGCTTATTGCATTTTTGCCTTCTCAACTTATCATCCAATTTTTTCTAATGTAACTAAATCAGTCAGTGCCACTCTAAGTTCCCTTCAAAAAATGTATTTATTTTTAATTTTAATGTGAATTACTTGTGTATTTATAGTGTCCTTTATTTTGCCTGGAAAATGCAAGTGTGAAGTATTATCCTGCATTCTGTGTAGTGTAGATGTTTTAATTATTTTATTTTACATAACTCTGTGTGCTTAAAACAAACCTGTTTATGGGACTGTACAGTATTTAGGAAGAACCCAATGTGCTTCTGTAATACCACTCTTGGCCCAAAACTGCATCAACAACCAAAACAACAATGCAAACGTATCGCTCTTTCAGTTGGTTTAAAGACCTGAATGTAAAAATGCACTTCCAGCTGTGCTACAATATTCAACTATTGTTTGAAATAGATATATAAGAGACAGCCAGAAAATATGAAATTTCTTGTCTTAAATTGATTTAATTTATATGTCACAAGATGCTGTTTAAATATTGAGTGCTTTGTGGAATTACAAAACAGTGTGAGAGTAGGCAGAGTTTAAATCAGTGGGACCCAGAACCTTACCTCAGTTTGTGCTTTTATCAAAATGATGGATAATTTTCCCAGAGCCATAGTTCATCTTTGTAGTTAGTGTGTTGAGCTTTTATTTGTAGCGATTGTTTAGTCATTATGATAAAACATATTATAAAAATTTTGATAATGAAGAGTTAAAAAGCTCCCAGTGTTTTCTTTTTAGAAGCCACCTGTTGCCTTAGATGCGTAAGTATATAAATTCTAACAAAGTGCTCATCACTTGTCAGCCATCAGTGGCAGCATAAAAATTACTTGTGGTGCTTGCTTTGCAAGAAGTTCTTTTGTGTTTGTGACATCAGCTTTGTTTTATACAATTAAAGTATTACACGCTAGAATAATCTAAATTGCAACCACTAAACGGTGATGTAGTTCTTTTTTCATAGAGCTGAATTTGTTTACTGGTTGTATACAGCTATTGACTACTGTTTAACATGACATGTCCCTTTTGCCTTGAACAGTCTTTGGAAAAGGTGTTTTTTTGTGTCCTGTTCTTGTCTCCCACCCCCTCCATTCCTCCGCCTTTCTCCATTATGGAAGGCTTTTCTTGTACTTTTTTTAACAAGTAGATATAAATACATGTTAGGCTTCAGTATTTTTTTTTTCCAACTGGCAAATTAGTGGCACATGATGATATTGCAACAGAGAAAAAAGCCTTGCAGTAAAGCGATCTGGACTGCGGGAGATGTTTTGTTCCATACGAACACATTTTGATATGAACGGAATAGTTTTAGTTTATGTGGTTTTAAATAAAACCCTAAAGCAAACTCTCGTTTTCATAACACACACAGGGTTTTCTGATTCTGACCCTACTGTAGTAATGACTGTACAGATACCTGTGGAATGGCTTTCTCTGCTGGAAATACCTAATCTGTGATGTTCTGTTCTTCTTTTATTGCTTTTATTTTTTTGTTTATATGTCTTTCAACTTCAAAGTGAATGGGAAAAATTTGCATGTGACTGGGTTATGATTTCTTAATGTTAAATTGTATTCCTTGAGTTAAACCAGATACTCAGTGCTATAGAAATATGTGGAAAATACTGCTGTGTCCTCCTTGAATTCTGTAGGCTTGAGTGAAAGGTGATCTTTTTTTTTGTGGATAGTTCAATAAAGCAGGTAAAATTAGTATAGTTTTTTGTATATTGATTGTGCTAAATATGCAATAGGTCTGTCTTTGTTGCACATAACCTTAGGAAAGGAAGCACATCTCTTAAGAATCTCCATATGCTTAAAATTACTTAAAATTATCAGAGGCATAGTTCCCATTTGAAGAAATTAGGTTATAAGAAAGCTACATTATTACTGATTTTTATATTAAATTGCTTTGGTTTTGTAGGGAATACTTGACAACTGTGTAATTCTGTAGCAGTTTGCATGCAGGAGTTACTGGCTCTGCTGAATCTGTGATAAAATCTCTGGCTGCATATTCATCCTAGAGCATTGAAGGCTGCCATTAGCAATCACCCTGTCACTGCTCCTTGGGCCAAAAGAACTGAGGCAGGCATGTATAAGCTCAATTTTCCTATTCTTTCACATAATATTGATCTGGTAACTTATCCTTCTGAGGAATACTGCAGATTAGAGACCACTTGCCCTAGCAGATCGGTTTCTTCTTTTTCCTCAGACCTCCTCCCTCTTGTGCTGATGGTGAAGTGAAATAAATCCAACTCTGTTTGTGCATGTGTTCCAACCACTTTATATTGCCCTGGTGGAGCAAGTACTAGTTACAACTTGGAGAGAAATTACTGAAGCTTGATACTGAATGTCTTAAAACCAGATATCACGATGTTGGTAGGTTTCTTGTTTTGCTAGTTAAAACTTTTACAAGAGAAGGGGAAAATAATCATATTTTGAGGTAATCCCTCAATCCATAAATAAAAATATAGTTAAAAGTAACTTACAGTCAAATAACAATTACAGCACTGTTCCAGCAGTAATCCTGTAGTGATGGGATATGAAGAGGAAATAAACACAGGCTAAAGACTGTGCTGAACAGTATAAAAAATGCAGCTGTACTCTTATAGTCTCTTTTCCCATGTAGTGGATCTGATAAGAGTATGATAATTTTAATGCTCACATTTCACAGTTATGTTTAAACTGATAAACCATAAACAAACAATTACTGATTCTTGCTCTCATCCTTTCGTATTTTTTCCTGTTGTTGTTCTTGGAAAATGTATATTAAGCAAGTAGGAAGAGAGAACGAAAGTGACCTTTTAAAGCACTTTTATGTCCTTTCTAAGGGTGTAATTCTTTTGTTTACTCCTACTGCATTTGTGATTTAAATGCCATGAATTGCAGTCAAGTTCTGCTCAGTGTGAATAAAGATGGCTTGGTCTGAACCTAAACTAATCAGTATATACTTAGAAAAAACAAAAATAAACACCCTCCCCTCTCCTGTATTGATTAAATTTGCAGACTGACATTAATGTGTCTGTGCTACATAGAATGAATAATGTAGTGTATGAATTAATTGATCGTTTACAAATACATATTCTTCTTGTGTGGAAAGAATGTTTCCTTGTAGTTGATTTGCCCCATATTGAATTAAAATAACATCCGTGTGCTTGTTTAGATTAATTTTTTTTTCCCCTCTGCATGTTTTCACTGTGAGTGGTTTTGAGTATTAATGGATGCAGTTGCACTCATTGAGTAAATAATTGGGGAGTTTTGTTACATGCATATATTTTCCTTTCTCCAGAAGCATTAGAGCGTCTCTGCTGGACTTGCCTTAGTCATTGTTAGAACAGGAGAGTTCAGCAGGCATATGCCTCACAGAGCAAAGGTACCTGCCAGCCAAATCAGCTGTTCAGCTTTTTGGGTGCCTTGCTCACTAAACCTCAACAGCGTTTCAGTCATTAACAGAAGAAAACACATTCAGAATTATTTAATGATTCACTTTCAGTGAAGCCTTATATTTTTTTTTTACAAAAAATGGTCTTTCATCTTATTAAGTTTTCATTTTCCTCCTGTGCTGTCAGTGCAATGTTATGATGCTAAGAAATTTTGACTACCTCATCTGAGCGTTGTTGTTGAATCATCTGATGGACTAGACACTTCAAAAGGCAAATACATAACAATTCTGATCTTCCTCAGCAGCCACTGTTTCAGCCAAATGTGTCGCAGCTTTTCCTAGTCTTGCTGTAGATGGGAATGTACAGCTTGCGGGGTAATGAACTAAGGGAGTCAGTTAAGTCCAAGAGCATAGTGTATGTGGGGTCTGGATATGTAAACTGTGGTTGTCATACTCGTCCTGTGCAGATGCTTCTGCATCCCTTACAGGAAGGATGATTAGCTTATGGCATACTAGCCTGTTCTTGTCTGCCCTGCGCTTGATCGTTGCTGCTGCAGGCTGGACAGCTTGCTCGATTTCTGCTCTGTTGTATGTCAGGAGCATGTAAGGCCATATCTGGGAGAGAGAAGTGGGATTCCCAGGAAGAGTGATGCCAGGAGCCTGCAGGGGTGGCAGTGCTACCTACCTGGAAAGTGCCTTCGGGCTACTTGAGCTGCCTGCATACTCACAGGTTGTGGTAGACCACCATTGTTTCCAGCTTGTTTCACAGTTACACAGGGAGACCTTACTTCGATGTCCTTCATCTGGTTCTCATAGGCAACATCTGAATTCCCTCCCTGCTGGAGAGAAACACTGCCTTTGTCAGCTAAAAACTTCAAGTTAGACTTTTCTCTCATCTCCTTTTGTTTATGGATTTCTTCTTCTTCCCCCCCTCCAGATTCCTCTGCACGTGGTAGTAGTTGCTGGTTGGTTTTTTTTGCCTTCCTACTTTTTGTTTTCTTGCTACGTAACAGCAGGGTGAAGTTGGTTAACAGGATTTTGTACTTCGGCAATGCGATGTACTTGAATGTTGTTAATTTATTGTACTAGAACAGGGAACATAAGAAGCAATAATTTGTTTGCAGTCTTAGAAAGCTAAAAGCTTCTTCACTAGATAGTTTGGGGACCACTGCAGCTAGAGGAAATTTGTTTTAAATAGGTATGTTACATTTGGTGGAATTTGATAGGTTGCCCCCAGTTTAGCACAGGTTTAAAGTCTCACCCATAAAACCAGTGTGAAGTTACATTTTTTTCTGTGTTTTAAGCTTTGCCTTGGAGAACAAATAGCTGTTCTTTGTTTCAGAATAAGCATAATTATGCTGAAGTGCATTTTTTGTGTTATACAAGCACTCCGTAGAAGCATTTCCATGTAACTAGAATGTAATACTTTGCATGTTTAAGAAGAAAGAGCCTTTTGGAAATCTTCGGGAAGGGAAAAGATTACTTGTATGATGCAGCTTGGATGCATAAATCAGTCTCATATGTATGGTATGCCACCAGTTTTAATGTCTTGATGGAGTGACTAGATGGGTAAGCTGGGCTTGTGGATGGCAGTGTGGGGGAGGAAGGCAGATGGAGCGGCATCCAAGAGCAAGGCAGCATCTTCCTATGGAATGCAAACAGGCTCTAAAGGCCTCTCTTAGGAGGAGGGGATATTGTAATATTATCAGCAATGTTGTGTTGAAAATTGAAAATTGAAAACCAGTAACTGAAAGCACATTGTAAAGAAACAGATGATTTTAATGACTCAGAGAACATTTTTAAGGTTAGTAATCAGCAAACCACAAAGAAAATTATCTTGTGATCAGAGTTCTGATTTTTCACCGAAATCGAGAGCCTAGTCAAGGGTAATCCATCTTCTGCTCCCTTAACATGTGTTTTTTTAGCTATGCTGCCTACCAGTTTATTTAAAGAAAAAGATTTTACATGTGTATGAACTCTTAAATAAATGACAGAACAGAAACCTAACAGCTTTTGTAGCTTTTTGGGAGTTCCTCACCTCTGGGATAACATCTCATGAAACTTCAGAAAATTATTTCATAGAAACAAATTGTTTGAAGAATCAGCATTGAGTGAACACTGGCCGATAGTAAAATGTGGCCCGTTTTCACACCATTGCAGCAGCTATGCTTTCTTCATTATTTTTTTTCTTCTGTAGTAGAAAAGAAGCCCCTAGTTGATTTGTGGTGTGTTTCTAACCTGTTTGAAGTTTCTGCATGACATTTTCATAAGCTCTGAACATCAGGGTTTTCCTGCCAAATGAAAGGGAAAGAATCTTAGATGGGCAACATTTTCTTTCTGTGTTATATGATACGGAATTTTTTTATCCCTGATCCAATTTAGGGTAGAACATTTAATTATGTAAAAAGGTATGTATCGTATTCTTTGTCAAGGTTGCTACAAAAAGGGAAAAATCAAACCGTGAACTGTGTCTTCATAACAAAGTTAAACTGGTTTGAAATTGTAAGGTTACTGAAAAATAGGATGTAACTCTGAAGAGATCTTATTTTCTGTCATATTCTCCTCTTTCGACTAGCAGGTGATGTGAAGTCTGCTGGGGCAGTTCTTTTGGCCTCTGGCTTGCTCCTGTTAGCCCTCTTTCCCATGAGCAAATGGTGCACAGGCTGCAAGTTGAGTTGAAACTTCATAAAGGTGCTTGACTTGCCATCTGTAATAATAGTGTTAGAGGTGTCTGTGTGAATGCTTAAATATTATATGTGCCTTTTCATGTCCTTGTCTTCTATCTTTCACTTAACGTGAAAAAGTGTAAGTATTGTGGGTCAGTATCTACTGAGAGTCTTCTAGGCTTAGAAACCCTAAAATAATTCTGTATATTTTTATAAAAATGATAGCCTCTTCAGGATAGACAAGGTCCAAGATAAATGGTAAGTGGTGGCCTTGGGGAAAAAAATTGCAAGGAACCTTGCTACAGTAATTGGATAAAGATTATTTATTTGTTTTTATCGATAGATTTAAGTGCTGATTAACAAGGACTTTCTTCAGGGCCTCAGAAATTTGCAGAAGCGTGATGGCCAGAATGGGCCTTTTCTTCTAGAGAGTTTCTTTTAAAGCCAGAGTGTTTTGAGATGGAGAGGATCTTCATTCTGTCTAAGGATGATATTTAGGCTTATTTCAGCAGAAAAAGACCAGTGTCAAACCGGACCTTAAACAAAAGATGCTGCATGCTAGAATTAGCAACCAACATCCTCTTTTTTTTTTTTTTTTAGAGTCCTTTCTGACTGCCTGTGAGTTTGGTGGTTTATATCACAACCTATTAAAAAAGTTGCAGTAGCAGTGACGCTTCAAAAGGCAGTGGTCAAAAGAAGGCTGATAACAGTAGTATTGATTATTTTTCATTCTGAAATGTTTGGATTTGGAATAGATCTTTTTTTCTTCTTTAAATCAAGAGAGGGAATGTTCTAAGATAGGCATTTCCTCGTGCAAAGAGGCAATTTCTGATGGCCTGCTTGACTTCTTTGCTGCATGATACAAATGTTCATGCTGGTATTCATATGCGGAGAGCTGTGGATACTTTGAGAACTTGAGTGTACTGTTATGGAAGCACTTCTCTTGGATTTCAGAATTAAAAAAACCTTCCGAAGGGGGGGTTCCCAGCTTGTAGTGACTAGGAAACTATGGCAATACTGCTGAGACAGGCCGTCCTCCACCCATTCGGTGTTGCTTGTATGTGAGCACAAAACTAATTGTGGTTGTGTGTCCAACTTTATGGAAGGCTTGGTTTTGTTTATTACTAACAACTAATTTGCAGCTGTAAACCTTGTGTTTACCCATCTAGTAATCATGGGACTGTGGGGGAAGCTAGTACACCTTCATATGCATAAGCATGTATGAAAGCTGGTGAATAATGGTGGGATACAAATTGGGGGGGGGGGGGTTGGAAATCAGAATATATTTTCCTATGAAAGTGTTGATCTCCAAAGAGACTACTTACTGAGGCTGTGTGCACACAGTTTTGCCTGTCAACATTTTTAGGTGCTACTTTTAATACAGTCAAATATGAAATATAAAGCATGAGGTAATAAATAGAAGGTGGGTTTAAAAATAGCATGTGAAGGCAAAATATTGCCACTGTTTTAAAGTGGTAATTTAATTGCAAAACATGAAACGATTATCGAACAAAGTATGCTGCTGAACTGATGTTGCAAACCAGTGCATTTAAAAGAACACAGTGGCTGTTTTGGCATGGTCCCTAACTTCAGCCCAGGGTGCCATTGTCACAGCTAGAGTTATTCTTTGCTGCTTGTCCCTAACTGCAGTTCAGGTGCTGTGGTGATGGCAAAATAAATCTTACTGTCATGAAAGTAGTGAAACTCTCCGTGAATAAGGATAATAAAGAGGCTGGGGTGTTTGCAAATGCTGAGCCGTCTTGAGGGGTGCAGCAATTTGCATTAGTGGTGCTTGCCCTGCATGAACCATGTGGTGAAAGCGTAGTGCCTAAACCACTTACCTAACTGAGCATAACTTGCATTGACATTTTTAATTCATCAAGTACTGTAATTTCAAGCTCCCAAGTTGAAGTTTCTTAATGTTTTAAACAAAAAGATTTCTAACAAACTGTTCCCCATGCTATGGTACTTTATAGCATCTTTGTCTTTTTCTATCATTAAGGAAAGTGTTTCTGTAATGTTAATTAGCTGGTAACTGCTGTTTTCAGTGTGCTTTAATTACCGTATGTTGCTTGATTATATGTTATGAAATAAACTTAAAGTTATTCTAGATTGTTAAATGGTGAGCTAATATGTAACTACTGTGCTTAAGATGAAGTTGCCCAGATATGGTGGTGGGGATACTGAGAAGAGGAAAACCTAAAAATGCAGTCCTATTCTTAGTACATGAAGACAATTTTAAGTTTTTAAAATTGCTATTTCTGAAAAATATCTGGAAAATACCATGAAAATACTTTGAATCGTAACTGTGTGTAATCATAGAATAGATTGTAAAGATGTAACTCTCAGATGATTTGTGTATGTATTACTAATAGGCATCCTTTGCTGACAGTCTAATTGTACAATGCAAAATACTTATAATTTGCTATCACTTCAGAATTTTCAAAATATGCTTCTGCTCAAATTCCGTTTAGTAATAGCTGCATTACCACATAGGTAGTTCTGTCTGCGCATGTAAGTGTTGCTGCAGTGACAGTTGTACTTTCTAATTAGGAAGATGCTTAAATAATTTGGTGCTTGTGGGCAGTTTTATATTCAGTTTTGATAGAACAATGCTAAGTAAAAGGTTGTACTTAATGGTTAAGTTGTGTTTGGTCAACAGACAAAAAATAAAAGTAAGCTAAGCTTTATAGATGAGTTAAAACTTACCATAAATACATTTAATTACCTTCCATATTAAAGTTAAAAAGTTGATTTTTGAAGCAAAACTTTTGAGTATCATAAAATGTATCCTGTAACTTCTTTGTCTCCTTAGGAAGATATTTCCAGTAGTTTTATATTGGTTATTGACGTAGCTGATCTAACAGTGGAAACCACTAAGAATGTTAATATTGTTCATGTGTAATTGCTTTAATCTCTGGTCTTTGCAGGAGGTAGTGCTTTAAATACTCAAGAGATATATTTTTTTTTCCCCATGGTATTTCTGTATTTCTCCCTCAGATTCTAGAACAAAATTCGTGTTTATTTCAGTTGATTGTGCATAGAAATGAACAGTTTACATGTTCAGGTGATGCATAACTTTTCCATTTGCATTACTATATCTTAAACTCTACCTTCATCCCTAGTTAAATTTTGTGGTTGTATTCACATACACCCCCTCAGATCTTCAAGAAGTTCAATGTAAGCAGCTGTATAGCTCTGTTCATGAGCTAACTTTGCAAGCGGTGCAAAATCTGTGAAGATAGGTCTGTATTGTGCTAGTTTATTCCCCTCAGAGATTTTCATCATAATTCCTTTTGCAGAAATGTTTTCAAAATGACTTCACCAAAAATACTAACTCTCAATAAACCACCAATCAGTACATCGTTATAGTCAAGATCTTTTAGTTTTGTGGGGTTTTTTAGTAAGTTTCTCTTTTTAAAGAGTTTCTCTTTGAAGTAGAGTCAGAGTATGGCTCAACAGTGTCGGTACCAAGGAGGGTAAGGTCAACTGTGGGGGTGGGTTGATTGTTTTTCCCTGTAGCCTAATAAAATGTGGCATTTTAAGTGCTGTAGAAAGGGTCTCAATTGTGGCCACTCTCGCAGTGAAGAAACTGTTTAGGGACGCTGAAGACGCATTTTCATTCAAAGAAAATAAAACAATTAAGTGTTCCTGCCTCTACAAATGTTATAAAATGTAACAAACCCGTTAATTTTCTTTATTTCACTATTTGTAGTGGAAAACGGGGCTTTGGTACAGGTGGGTCGTTGTTTCTTTTAAGTTAGGTATATTTCACAGCAGTTGTTTTAAGTATCAAAATCTCACTGTCAGGTCACCAAATGGTAATATTTTTTTCTCTGTTTTCCCCCTGCCTTTTTTTTTTTTTTTTTCCCCAGTTTTTTAGTAAACTGCTGATCCTGCTAAATACTTATTGGAAGCATTTTTGTATGGAAAGTTGCAAGTCTTCTGGATTCTTTAGTACTAGATAACTTGTATTTGTGTAGCTAGCAATTATTCACTACTGCGTTTTGATGCTTTGTGCTTTGAAAATGTCGTAACAAGAATAAGGTATGGGGAAGAGTATTCTTCCCTTTTTCCCTTTTTTTAGGAGGGTGGGAATTTGATGAACCACTTTTATTAATAGAGTAGGCAGTGTACAACTGAGATCTTAAAACATTTGAATTTAACTTGTACTTAAGGTTGATTAAAAATATGAATGAATCAACCTGGCCTTTAGGTGAAAAGATTCTGTGGCCCCGATGGGGTTGTTTCAGTGGTTGGCTGAAACATTTAAGAGAAGGAAAATGTTTTTTTAACTCTAAACAGGGGGAACTGAGGTGGGAATTGGGAACAGAGGGGAAAAGGAACTTGAAACCCCTTCTCTGATGATGATTATCATGAAACTGAGCTTTGCTCTGAGATTTTAACCAATGCTATATTTTTATAATTTAATTGGTATTTATTTTCTCAGATGTAACTGATTTGGATTTCTTGGATGATGCCTATAACAAACTGGATCCATCAATAAGTAACTCACAGCTTTATTTTACTCAATCATGCGAAGTTTAATTGCAGTTTTCTTCCATCATTTTTCTTGACAGCTGTTGAAAAATACTGTGGTAGAATTGGATTTATACTGATTTTTAGGAAGCAGATATTTGTTCAAAAGCTGTCAGGGAGTGCAAAGATCCATGCCAATATTCAGAATTCATATTTCCCTTGAATGGAAGGTTGTGATAAAATGGTACATGGTGTGTTTTCATTGCCTGTTGAAAGACTTTCATGCAGTTAAAATAAGCATTTTGATGGTGGTTGAATTAAGAGTTTTTGTCAGTCTCTTCTCATCATGGATGATTAGACTAAAACGTCTGCTTGTCTTGACTTGAGATCACCACAGCTTCAGATAACATGCTTTGTGATTGAAGGTCGAAATATTTTGAATTCTAATAGGCTGCCAGATGAATTGCTTGAAATAGACTGTAAAATTTCAAGGCTTCCTTTTCCATCTGCTGTGAAAAGAACCATTGGGAATGGTTGAGCTTGATGATCATAGAATTACGGGATGGTGATTCTAAAACCCTCAAAGGGAAGTTGCTATGGAGATCTAGTTCCAAACTGTGAAATGATTCACCTCTGAAAGGCTTCAGGGTCTGAGAAGCTGAACACATCATTGTTCAGGTGGTCATTGGTTAGGAAATTGCTGGTGCCTGTGTAATCAGCACTCCTGTGGTAGTTAACGATCTAAAAAGGTTTGTTCTGAATGATGTGGGACAACAGCAATGTGCATAAGATGGCTTCTCTCAATCATAGTTTGCTCAGCCTGGTGCTTGTAAAAATACAGTGAGCTAAATGGCAGAGAAATGAACTGCTTCATTGAGGAAGTCTTTTAGAAACAAAATTATTTTCTATGATGGATTTGACATCTAAAGTAAAAGGAGAAGAACTGTTTCAGCTTAAAAAGCTGTGGTTAGATGTTGCGAAAGTATCACATTTATATATTTATTTTGCAAGGAGCAGAATGGTAGGGCTGTGTATTTGTATTTGCTTGCAGGCTAAAGAAGTAGAATTGTTAAGAAACTAAGATTTCTACCCAGCCACACATCGGGAACATAATGAAGTAGCCTCAATATGTTTGTATTGCTGCCACCTTGCCTTCTTTCCCAGTTTTAGGGACTGTGAGACACTCTGCTTTGACAGTTGTGGAAAAACCCACCCTGTATATCCAGGATTCAAGTTAATCAAAGCACATGTTTTCTCTCTTAGTTTCTAACTTGCATGTTTTTAGGATAGGGGAAGGGAATAAATGGAAAATGTTTGCATAAATGCATAAAGAAAACACATTCTGTCAACTATTGTTAAAATTTGCCAGTAGATTCTTAAATTCTTTCTTGGAAACTTCAACACCCCCACAAATATCTAATGTATCTTTTCAAGGAAGGCAGAAGGCATTTACTTAGTGTACAAGTAGTTACTGACTGTAACTGTATTTTATTGAACATAAACCATTTTCTTGACCATATGAAACTCAGATAAAGAAGCTTGTGTTGTTATTTCTTGCGTGTCTGTTGAGTATCTCCCTTGTCACAATCTTTTAACATAATCTATTAATGGGATTTAGTAAGGAAAACGGCAATGGCTACTAGATGGTGCCAGATAGTTACAGAACATAACTGACATGTAGTTACGATTGAAATATAATGTTACTAGTAAGGAAAACAAACCCCTGAGTTTAGGGATTACTTCACTGCTAAAATGTACAAAATAATCAGTTCTCTACTTACAATGTAATTGGTCAGCCAATCTGTAGCAAGTAATATGCTCAGTTTTCTGTTGGGATGCTGGTTTGAGTTTTATAAGGAAGAAGGGACTAACATCCAAAGTAAAATTGTTACATTAAGATTTGAATATCGAACAGGAAACATTCCAAACCCTTTTTATCTGGTCTAGCATCTCAAATAAGATGCAAATCATACATTACCTTTTGTTTTCAGTATTTCAGGTGCTATTCTAAAAAGATCATTTGATATGTCTTGCAATTCCAAGCCTGTACCATTACGTGGGGTCCTAAGAACTATGGTATCACCTTAAATTTGTTGAAAATTAATCACTGCGTGTGAAAAATCGTGTATGAAGAGCAAACTGTCTCTTAACCAGCTAATGATTAACATTTTTAAATTATTATTAACAGGATTTCTGTTAATAGAAACCAATAGGCAGCACTCTTGTAAAATGTGAATTGATTTGCAAACAAAAAATCTGGATGAACTGTATTGCTGTTTATGCGTTAAGTTTATGTAATACATTAGGAATGTTGGCCAGATTGTCCAGAGGGAAGGTTGTATGATGAAGCATGTTTGTATAAGGTAAATTTACTGAGAGACTTTCTGCTTTTGTTTTTAAAAATATTTTATTCACTCAGCAACACAGCACTTCATTATAAACTTATGCAGGGCATATGTGTACATAATGGCACTAATCAAATAATCTTTGCTTAAACCTTTATCAGCTCTCATTTTTATTATGTGTTGTCTGGTCCTTCCTCTAATATGTTTACTCCTCTTCTCCATTGTGCAATGAAATAGATCCTCAGAGGAGAAACGTTCAGATATGGAGAATAAGGTTCTTTGTTAAACATGATAAGCTGCATTTACAACTCGCCTTAAATACCCTTCTTCCAAAAACTTGTTTGCTGTCTTTGTAAACAATGACTGATTTGTAAACTTCTTTTCCACTCTGCAAATTCCATGATCCATTTTTATCACATTTTTGTAAGGCACTGCAAGAAGTTTGATGATATTGTAGAGCTCTTGTTTTATTGTTACAATGATCTATTTTAAATTTCAGAATATTTGGGAACTGCTTAGATACCTTAACCTCTTGTAGCTGAAAACTTGTCATTACTGATTTTTGTCTAGGCACTTGTATAGCTTAAGACGTTGCTTTAAATGTTTCTGAAGAGAAGATGCCTTATTGAAACAATTTTACACCTTTTGTTGTGGGTTCCAGGAGGATTATGGTCTTGCATTCTGTGCTGAGCTGAACTATTCATTCTGTGTTTGCTATTTTACGAGGACTAATAACTCTCCAAGGTCTTGAAGAATGCGGAAAAGAGCGTTGAGCTGGCTCTGCACAGGAGCCAAGTTGGGCTCAGCAGAATTTAGTGGCTTGGATTTTGTTTCAGCGTTAGGTATCTAAAGTGGTTCTGTAAGAGTACAGTAACGGTAACTACTATGCAATGCTATGCCAGACCCAATAAAATACCAGGGCTCAAGTGGGGTGTTCTTATATTTCTCCATCTTTGGTATAGTCAGTCTGTGACCCAGTGCTGTTGTTTGCCCCAGCTGGCAAGTGTGTACCACACAGCCACTCGCTCACACCCCCACCCACCCCAATAGGATATGAAGGAGAACTGGCAAAAAGGTAGATACCTGTGGGTTGAGATAAGAACAGTTTAATAATCAAAACAAAGTAAAATACAATAATAGTAATAATAGGAAAAAAAGAAAGAGGAATAAATCTCCTCAAAAACCCACAAGTGATGCACAATACAATTGCTCACCACCCGCTAATACCCAGCCCAACCCAGGCAGTAATCAGCCCCTTCTGGCAATGCCCCTGGTTTATATACTGGGCATGACGTGCTGTGCTTCGGCTAGTTTGTCTTGTCTCTGTTTCCTCCTGGCTTCTTGTGCCTCTCCTCACTGGCAGAGCATGGGAAACTGAGTCCTTGACTTAGGGTAAGAACTACTTAGCAACAACTAAAACATGAGCATATTGTCAACATTATTCTTGGGCTAAATCCAAAGCAGAGCACTGCACCAGGTACTAGGATGAAAATTAACTCTATCCCAGTGGAAACCAGGGCACACAAATAAATTGTCTATGAATAATTAAAATATATCTGTATATTTGGTCATTTAAGGACAAACAGAATTTCCTTATGGGTCCTGCTGATGGCTGCTAGTTGCTATTCCTGATCTGTGTAGATATATTGTCTTAGAAACATAGTAATTGTTAGCAGTTATGTTTTTTTTAGGGTGAGACTCAGAGATTCCAGTTAAAACTGAACACCCTAGAGCTTGGCAGTGAGTATTCCTAAAGAGAAGACCTTGATGATTGACTTCCAGAAAGAAGGGGTAAAAAACACCACAGAGGTAGTGGAAATAATATAAATGCACAGTTAGATATATAGCCGTATTTCTACTTTCCAAATGGTTTGTGCTTAGGAACCACGTTTTTGTACACTGTAGACACCATCAGATTGGAAATACCTGCGATTCAGTCTACTTTTGAATGGGAACATTGTCTTCTGTGAACAGCTGGATATGTGGTACACCGAGGCGTGTTAAAAGTTACCCACTGATGTTTGTGCCAGACCTTCCTGCATGTGCTATCCTCCATGCAGGCAGTGCTGCCATGGGAGCGCTCACCAGGGAGGGTGGTACTGTGAAGGCTTTCCCTTGTTCCTGTTTGCTTTTCCTTTCATGAGTTCAACTCGCAAAGGAAGGTTTGCAGTCATTGGAACAGAAAGTAACATGAAGCAGTGCATGGCTGAGCTCAGGTTGACAAGAGCACTTGTCTCTGATGTAGGTGTTTGTATTCTTCAACCTTTTTGGCTTTTGGACATCTTGCAGTAGTCCAGGCTACGTTCCAAATGCCCCTTCTTCCACAGAACACAATTGTGGTTTAGAAAAATCTGAATAAAGAGGCTAGTTTTTCCTAGGGTGGTCTTATTTTAAACAATTTAAGTGGTATGTCAGCCATATCAATGTTTTACATCGGGTACTGCCCTTCCTAGTGTCTTCTGATAGTCCATATGAATTACCATGTGCTGTGATCCTGGGTAAAGTTTGTTGCAAGAAGAGTAACCAAGGAGTTTGTCCTAAGTATTATTTGGTAGGCAGTGCAGTGATAGCATTTCAAATATATGATCAAGGGCAGTCAGAGCAAGCCCTCTGCAAACAGAGGCATGAAGGGCTCAAAGATTTATTCCTTCAGCTGTCAAATAATGTCCTTTACCTAGTGTGACCAACTTGATAGCAAATCTCAGCAGGTAGAAGGTTTTGCCTGCAGAGTGTTGACTACATCCCAGTGGTGCTAGGATGAAAGAGCAATGGCAAGTAAACACATTTTACATCTGAAATAAATCGCTAATATTTGTCAGACAGACTCAAGGGTAAGGGCTCTGGAACAGGATTTTACAGATAAGCTCATTGAAGCGACTGTCTTGGTAACAACTTTTCTCTGTTAAAACTGCTTCCCCCAGGAACAGAATCATGGTTTCTTCTGCCGACTGATGTGTCCTGAAGTGAATGCTTTGCCTCACTGTTTCCCGGGAAGGTTATAATTCTCATCTCTGACCTTGTATGGTACTCGCTTGATGAGTACTTTTATGCAAATGTAAATTCTTTGTATGCTCAAGAAGTTGATACTACAGTCATTTAAAATCCTGTATTGCTGCTACATGCTCTCATTGTGTGTCTGCCGGTGCAGAAATAGACTTGCCCTTTTTTGTCAAATACTCCCAATAGATTTGATATTGAAAGGACTGCCATTCAGCTGCTATTTCAGACTTTTGGGGAGGGGTGCTTGATTTGTGCTGTCTTGACTGGTGCGGTATTAGGGCGCAGCAGGGTAAATGTAGCTGCTTATCTTTTATATAGGAAAGTAATGAATTTGAGTCCTAACACCGCACCAGTCAGGAGAGCCCAAAGCAGCTGCTTGTACCATCCTGTGTCTGTATAGCCATATGGTACGCATAAACTGTAACGTTGTGTTCAAAGTAATTAATGCTGCAACTAATATTCCAAACTGTTTTTCTGTTGCTAAAAATCAGCTGAACTTGAGAATAAAAACAAGTGTGTTTAATGGGAATTAAAACCTTTTCTTACATTTCTACGATGCAGGTAAAATAAAATAATTATTGCCACAGTAACTGCTTGCATTTTAAATAAATTTATACATATTATTTTTAAAAAAATCTAGTTAACTTTAAAATATGTAAGTTTTCTTGTCATTTAGGGTTCTGTGAAGCTGATCATCAAGAGGGTTGCAAATCATTGGCGGTTTCTATTTTCAGAGTTCCACATCCCAGAGTAATTTGCTTTAATTTCACCCAATTTAACCCATACTTCACACCATCACCATTCAGCTTTAATAGCTATGTTCTATGCATAAGAAAAGCAGATAAATGTCCACAATTAGACTGTGAGTGATTACAACTAGTTAGGGCTTTATGAAGACAAAACTTAAAGGGCTGTAGCACAAAACAAAGCCACAAAAGATGTCTGAAAAAATTCTTTCTTTAGAAGTCAAGGTTTACTGCAGCGTTTTATTTAATGTTTTTTGTACTTGATTTTGCTTATGTTGAAGATGTAGGCAGGTGCACCTTCTTCAACCGAAAATTACTCTGCTTAAAGAATATTAGGTTTGTGTTACAGGTGATTAATTTCACTTGAAATTAGCTTGCAAGGGAAAACATGCTAAACCTAGTTTATTTGTTGGTTCTCTGTTAACACGTGCTACATTGAAGAAGCTGTAAAATGTTGACTCTGACAATATTCTTTTGCCCTGCTAGTCATGAGTATGCGTAGTAAAATGTACCATTGTCAAAGTTTAATACATTCTATAATGTTAAATATACTTGTACCTCAGTCAGAAATAGCAGTATCTTTTACCGTTTAAATCTTTATAATACTGATGATAGCATGTCAAGCCAGTCTAAGTGCAGATATTATTTATAATTTAATGTGTTTTTGACACTTGTAGTCTTGTTCCTTTTGATAGCTGAAGGAAATTCCCTGCTTCGAGCCCCCCACCCAGGATACCCTATTTTATTTCATTTTGTTCTCTTCCCCATTCTCACCCCAGTAAGTGGCCAGATAGGTATTATTACTCATTTATTTCAACGCTTATAACAGGGTGCATGTGTGTATGTGTACTGTGATGTGCCATATCAGTCTGTGATGAGCAGCTGTTTTTGATAATAGTCGTTGAACGTGTGCTGGAGAGGAAGTGCAAGTATCAATTATTCTCTGGGTCTGGGTTTTGGTGGTGTTATTAAACATTCTCTTATAGCTTATTGACAAAAAAGGCTGGTCATTACCCTAAATACTGATGGGAGTTTCAGCATGTGATGTGGTTCAGATTCTGATGAAATTGTAAATGTCCCTCTTAATTACAGCATAACAATACCAATGCAGTTGCTTACCTTTTGTAAATGAATCCAAGATGCAGAAATGCTGTTATGAGGAGCTTAATATTAGCCAAATATTTGGTTCTGTTTCACTTTAAGAATAAGGAAAACAAAGAAATGAAGCAACTGAAATATCAAATATAAATTAATCTTGAAGATATTAATTAATTTCCAAAACTGCAATTAGGAGCAGAATAAGATAAATCTAGTAGTAGTAGTAGTTTGGTTTGGTTTTTACATCTCAGTGGCGTCTTGGAGCAGCTAGAAGGCAAAATTTAGGCTATAGGAAGCTTCGTTTTTGTGTCAAACTAGTTTTACATGCTATATCATAAAACTTTCAGTCCAATCAGCAACTACATTTAAATACTGCAAATTGTGGCAGCAAAACAATAATTCTGCTGATTAGCCCCTTTCCATTTCTTGTAAGTGAACTGTTTATGCTGTTGAGTACCTTTTGAAAAAAGAAAAAGCCAAAACAGCCTTGATTAGTCAAGGAGTAATTGGATGACTTGATTTTAGCAAGAGAATGAATTGGTTGATGATAGCCTGTAACTAAGTGTAGTGGTTCTGTTCGGATGAATACATAACATACAGTCATCAGATCTTGACAGGTATAACATAAGCAATGCAAAAATTTCTGGAGGCTGAGAGGTAAATTTTGTCAAAGAATTTTGAAGCTGATTCTTAAAAGAAATGGAAAGAAATGTGCATGCCATTAGATGATGCTTAAAATGTGGTATTTGTTACTGCAGTGCTGTATACATATTTATGTGCTATTACTTTTGCATGTGAAGAAAAGATGTAGTCTGTGTGTCCTGGCTGCCATCAAGACCTGACAAATAGACAGTTCCTGCTCTTCCTCAGGGGAAAAAAAAGAACCAGGTTTCACATCTTTTCCAGCCAGTCGTGCAGTCTTCTGGATCCTTTTCATCTAGTATCACTTGAAAGCGAAGTGCAGAACCAGCCATCACTGTGTTACTTCTTCATTGCTGTGTTTAAAATACTTCTGGGCCCACCATGCTTGGATCCAAACAGCCCAGATAAAGTGCTCAGCTGAAGATAAATGCTTCCCTGAAACTGAAGAATCTTTTAGGTTTGAGCCCACTGGCAGTGGAAGAGGGAGCTGGATGTGGCAGTGATCGTTTTCAAGCTCCTCATTTCTAGTAACTACAAGTTAAGTCATTACTTTTGGTGCTGTTCGATGGCAAAATGAATTCTGCTGCTGTGTTATGCCTTACTATTTTCCTTTCTAAATGCTTGGCTTGTTTTAATGGCAGTATCTGTGTGCCACTTAAACATTATGGTAATTTACCACAGTAGATTTATTTACTTACAGCAAACTTGATGTTTCTAACTCTGTAGTCTTTGTTCTTTTACACTAAAGAAAGTAGCAGGGGTGTTTCTTTCAAGCTAGAGTGCAAATCCATCAGCATTTTCTGGGAGACTGTTTAGAAAAAGGATTGTAGCTCTGATACTTAAAACATAAAGAGGTAGATTCTGTTCGACTTCCTTTTGAATAATTTCTGATAAAATATACCTCTGGTGGGATACATGGGACACCAAAGAAGTCATAATCAGTCGGGGTTTTTTAATAATGAAATTACTGGTTAGTGTTTCCCAGTTGACCTTCCTGTATTGCTGTATGCTTAGCTTAGTTGTTGCCAAACATGCTTCTTTGGGAAGATCCTGAGTAAGCCTATTTTATGTATACAGTTTTTCCTTCCCATATAGGAAACTGATTCCTTTTTCTCCTCTTACAGTAGTATGCTGTAGTTTCCTATAGTAGATGGAGGGCAGTTTTGGAGCACAAACAGTATAACTTTAGGAAGCAGCCAAAAGGAAGGTACTGTGGTTTGGCGTAATGTTTGAAAAATGCCTAATTCTTCTGTTCTAAAAGCAAATGCAGTTGATGAAGACATGGGATTTTCATTACATTCATTAGAGAATATTATTGTCCATCGGTTATACTATCTTGAGAATGCAGTGGTATGGCTAGTTTTGGAGAAATTAATATAAAATAGATTATTTTTTTCCCCTGGAAGTAATAAGTAAATAAATAAACTGGCAAAGTTAGATGTTTATTGTTTGAAATTCCACAATATCAAAACATCTTTTTCTTTTATTTTTAGACAAATTTTTTAGCACATTTTGGAAAAAAAAAAAAAAAAAAAAAAAAGATTATTTTAGATGAAAACTTTGGAAGCTAGATCACAGAGCTCAGCGGCCAGGAGCCTGGTGGGTAAATATGCTGCAGAGGATAGTGTGTAAACAAATTTCTGACCTTGGAAAGGTCCCTTATCTTTACAGAAGTTGAACTCTCATTATGTGTACAAGACAGACACATTGTGTTTGAAGTTCACCATATTTAAACACAGCTCATAATCAGATTGGGGTTTACCTCTGATAGTCTCTCTCCCTCTTCCTTTCCTCTTTCCTTGAGTTTTGTCTCACTTTGGGCTAGGCTGTCAGTCAGAGGCTGATCTGTTTTAGGTTAGAGACTTAAGTCGGCATTGACAAACCCTGAACAAGAGATTCACAAATAAAGCTCAATTCCTGTTGCTTATCAAGAAGAGTCTCTCAATTTATGCTAAAATCTGGACATTAACGTCAGTTCGGCCTTTTGTGTATATAAAATCTTATACCTACCACTTCCTTGTGGACTGTGACTGTCTCAGTGGGAAGAGGTTTAAATTTCTCTCGTCTAAGTGTTCCTGATAATGTAAGGAAAAAAAAAAGTGCCATGATTAAATTGATGTGATGGATTTCCTATCTATTTAAAAGGGAATTGTGAAACCTTTCTCAGCACACCTGTTGATAGGTTTTGTTCTTTCCAAGATACAAAATGCACTTTTCCTCTAAATGGAGAATTGAAAATTTAAGCTCAAAATCTAGTGTTTTAATGGAATGTGTAACTAGTGTGCATTTCTTCTATGAGAAGAGTCAAGCAACGCAGTGGGGAAGAGAGAGGGCTAGATTGTTACCTTGAATGGGAAATCATCAGCACAGCAGAGGGCCTGTTTACCTGACCAAGCAACTACCTGTTGCCAGACATGGGTCTCTGTCATTGATGTTGTCTAAATGAGCTGCAGGATGGCTGCTGATACAGGGATGGGGACAGCTGATGGAAGGAGGAGACTGGAAGAAAACTCTGACAGCACATTGAAAGTATTCATGGGTTAAAACATTTAATGGACTTGAGAACAAAGGTGAAATGTGTCGATACAGTTTTACAGGGGTAGAATTGCACTGAATTGGTTTTGGATGAATAAAGGACTGGATTTTTTTTTGTAAAAAGGAATGGGAAGATGTGAAGAAATTAAGATAATTGCTGGAGAAGTGTTTTACTGTTGCTGAAGAAAATGGAAAAATATAACAAGTATATAAGCTTCATATAAGCTTGTTGTTATTACGGATTCACCTTACACTTTTTCAGGAAAACCTTCCTTCTTCCTTAAGACCAAAACTTTTTGCTTTTTATTTTTATATTCTAAATGTAAGATCCTTATAGTCATGCAGCTTTTCTTCTGGCTTTAATGGTGGGGTTTCTTCTTATTATTTTTTAACCTGTGGACACTAAATGCTGGAGGAAGATATAAACAACTTGAGAATGTATTATTTAGATGGTAATGGACCATTTTTCCTTGATACAAGGAAGAAAGTTCAACTTACTTTTTTAGCTGCCTAAATCCTACTCATCTGTACTCATTTGAGAAGGCTGGACAAGGTAGACTTTTCTTTAATCTGTGTGATGATATCTTCCTACTTCTTCCCTTCCCCCCCTTTTATTCAGTATTTTCCTTGTAAATCAGAGCAGAGCTGCTGAATTATATTTTCTAGTATTTGTTCGTCTGAACAGCCCATGTTCCATTGAGTCAGGTGCGCTGACTCAGTGATACGGATTTGTGGAAGGCAAATGCTACAGCATCTCTTCATTAATTGCCTGGCACTGGTATGGGTTAGTGCAGTGAGTTTCCATTTGACAGAGCAGCCTGCTCTCCCGTCACAGCCAGCACCAGAATTGGATCAATTGCTGAGATGGTTTTTCCTTGTACCAAGGGAGCTCATTGATGATCTTTGGAGAGAGACAACTGATGGGAGAAGAGGGAGCATCTGGTAACCACTGTTTTAAAGGCTTTTCATAAGTTTATGTGAAAATTATTTTGACATTTGGCTGTCAACATGATTTTAAACCTGTTTACCCTGTGTTTTGATGTAAAACTTTTATTGCTAAGCCCACTGTTTTCCTTAAGTTAAAGGGAAAGACGAAGTTTTCAGATGTGCATGACAACAAAGAACCACAACTTTCTGCATATCAGTTAAGAAATTGTTTGTAGTTTACCCTGTTTCCTATCTTACATTTTGTATAAAAACAGTTGAATTTTATTTTGGTAATATTAAGGTAAAATTATTTTCGTGGTTGATTTCTCAGGCATATCTTTAATGTTACAGGAGAGGCATACAAATAGTCTGCAAATTGATCCAGGAACAAGTAACAAGCTGGTTTTAATTGTTAATATATTTATTTTTTAAATACGTATTTATTTTTTGGGTGGAATTTTATTAGGTGATGCTGCTTATCTGATTATTTAAATCCTAGTTGAATTATGTTGCCAGATTGTCTTTAGAAGGGCATGAAGTCAGCACACATGCTTCAGTAATATCTGGTTGTTTTAACCTTATGTTTCCAGTTGGCAATTTGAAATTATGGCTTCAACTGCACTTTAAATATGTGATAATAGCATGTGTTTCTAATAAGGGCCAGCACCATTTTGTTCAGATAGTGTGAATGGTTGTCACTCATATATGACAAATGCACCTTCATCTGCTTCTTTGATGGCCCCCTAAAAACCATACCCTCAAATCAGGCCGATGAAATTAGCTGCTGTGTAAATTGTGTGTCTGAGTGGTTCATTATCTAATCACCGTCAGAACCACAGTGATAAAGTAGATTGAAACAGGGACGAGGTCTGCCAGATGATTTCAGGCCTTTTCTTTTTTTTTTCTGCTGAGCCCTGTTTCCCTTGGAAACACCAAGAGTCATTCAGAACTTCAGAATGCTTTGTCTAGAACTTCTTCTTTGCTTAATGCATAAAATTGGCCAGCCAGTGAGGGCTGCCAGGGTGATTTGTAAGGTTTTCTTTCCATGAGTCATTACTGTGTGTATTAAAATGTCCTGAGATGTTCAATTTAGCTACTATGTTTGCTATTGCTGGGTTAGGTACTGCTAAATACAGTGGTACCTATTTTCAAGACAATTCTCTAGTGTGTTCCTATTTAGAAGCAATTCTTAAGGATGTTTTATGTGCTCTGCTGAAGTGGCAAAGTGCTATACTTTGTATCTGTCTGCATAAAGCTTTAGATTCTGACTGAAACGGTATGATGTAAAACCTTTGAGTTCTGGAGTTGGTAGGTAAAATAACAGACTGAAACAGTATGATATAAAATATTACAGTGACACTTGTGTACCTACTGGGCAGTATGACAGACCTACTGATTTACTTTTTATCTGAAACTCTTGCGACTCTTCACAGTATGTTGTAAATACACTTTTCTTGTCTCTTTAGCTTAATACGTAAATTGTATTCTGTTTTAGGAGCATTTGAAGATGATGATATCACTCATGTTGAAGGAAGTGTAGATCCTGTTCGTGACATTGAAATAATACATGAGGAACTGAGACTTAAAGATGAGGAGCTGATCATGCAGAGTATAGACAAGCTTGAAAAAGTAGCTGTAAGAGGAGGAGACAAGAAATTGAAACCTGAATATGTAAGTATATGACCTGTAAAACTAGGTCATTAAGTAGTGTCTGTGCTGAATTGAAGTTTTTGTATTGTTGGGTTTAGTTATTAAGTCTCCCACATGTATAATATGATACACTACTACTATTTTTATTTTAAACTTACTTTTTTAAACTAATCATTATTATGAGTTGATTAGAATGGGTTATTTGACGTGCTGACAGTGTAAAATTTCACTGTTAAAGCTAATTGTAATTTTTTAAATTAACCTGTTGTTTCCTTGCTGACACAGCTTTATATAAGAATTGCCATTCTTCATCAAAGTTACATGATTGTTTAGCTGTAATTCAAAGTCCATCAGTCCCTTCTGAATTATTACTGGTGTTAAGTTCTAGTCTGATGTTGATACTAGCATTCCTGTAGCCACCAAGTGAATATATTTTCTTGGTGTAGGTGCACTTTGTGTCTTTTAGTACACGTTAAATAAAGAGTGTTAGTTGAAATTAATTTTAGAATGTTGTTGTGGAAAGCTGCTTAAATGAGCTCAATTATCACAGGGTAGTAGTGGTGTTTCTTTGTGAATTAGAAATGTATAATAATTATCAACTTCCAAGTATATTTTTGTAAATAATTATTTTACTGCCACTTGACTTTTGAGTCTGCTGTACTTTGCCAGTAGTGTAGTTATTAATTTTTCATCATTAATCTTGCATAAATATTTCAGGTGGTATATAAAGCACATTCACTAATTATTACAGCAGTGTATCAGTGTGGAAATAAACTATTTATGTTTAACATTTAAGTAGTAAAAACAGTGTTTTCTCCCATGGCTTTTTAGGTAGCAAGCACTAAGAAAAACAATGTCACATTAGTGCTGGTGTTAGTTTATCAGTGTAATGTTTGGGAGTGAGTAGGAACTGAAAGTGAACATCCCTGTCCAAAGTGTTCACCTTCATGATTCTGTGTTAAAAATCACTTCTTGGTAGCTTCTGTTGGTGAAGAGCTAGTCTTCATCTGGCTTGAAAAGTACTTTATTCCTTGATTGGTCTGAGCCAATAAAAGTAACTATTGTTGGATGATTTGAAGGCTTTCACGTAAGCCCAGAGAGAAGAGGTATGAGGACCTTCATTTAAGGTCTTACCTGATGTGTCAACCCAGCCTCAGGTATATGTGGGCAGTGATTTTTACTGTTCCTACAGTTTCAAATAAGATTTCACCTTTTAATTAATCTTAAAGAAGGGGGCAAGTAGAAATCCTGTCCATAGAGAATTAAAAATTCTAAGGCTGAATTTTATATTGGTATGAAATGATGAAAATTATTTCAGTGCTAAGGTACAGTTACTGTTGCATGACAGAATTGTTCTTAACTCATTTTTTAACTACAGGAAGTTGGTGTGTATTTGAAAACAAAAAATGTCAGATTATTCTCAAATCAGGTGAGACAGTAAATAAAATCCTCAAATCTAGAAACACTAATTAACTAAAGAAAACTTTAAAATCTGCATTATTAGTCTGTAATTACCCAGCTTTATTTTCTCATCCTTGTCCTTTCAGTCTCCTGTTAATCTGTAGTTCACCCATTCAAAATGACTTTGTCATATTGTGTTTGTAACTTGCGCGCTTCCCATCATTCTTTGGGGTTTTTTAATCCTTTTTTTATGAACACATGCACAAAACCCACCAAGTTCTTGAAGTCATGTTGCTCTGCCAGTTCTGTTCTCAGTAACAGCTCCACTTGACCAGTTTCAGCTGAGTTTGTCAACAACAATAGAGGTTTCAAAGGCATTAAATTCCTTTGTTTCATGGAAAGGGGTGGCCAAACAGAATGGGGAGGCACAAATTAATGCTCCCTGTGAGACAAAGGCTGCACACGGGAACTACAGTCACTAGGGAATCTCTTCAGGGAAGTGCTGTGGGGCGTAACATCTGTGAGCCCTGCTGATCTTGGATGTTCTTGCTTGTCTTCCTTTGTGGCTTGTATGCTTGAATTGCAAGGTAGACAGTAGATCTCAGTGAAATGGACCTTTTTAATGGTAAAGGCCTGTGAAAGCTCTGCCTGGTTGCTTTTGATAGTAAATCGTTCCTTAGGCCTAGTTTTCCAGCTTCTACAGATAGATATGTGTAGTTGTAAGATTGTAACAGCAATTCTTGGGCTTTTCCAGTGACTAGATGGGTTTGTTTATATAATCAGCCACTGGGTTGTGAGGGTCTCCTGCACAGTTTGCTTTGCCTCTTGCCCTTTAACATTCTGCGTTACAGAGAAGGCCTGCAGTTGCATTTATATTGTATATTGTGTGATTAACTGTGTGGTAAATGGCTAATGGTACTAGGAGAGAAACCATAGGAGACTGGTGAAAAAATAAATTAAAGATTATGCCTCCCTAAAGCAGTAGCCAAATCTTAGGAGTGTTCTGGCTGTTTGATCATTCTGCACTTCCCAGATCTGTTGCATTTTGCAGTTAGCTTGTTTGAGTTTGGCACTGAGATAATTCCCTGTCCATCACAATTTGTAGTGTTGTTTCCATGCAGCTTGCGGCTGCTGTTCAAGGCTTCCTCTTTCCGGGGCAGAAGAGTAATTAAGAGACAGTACAGACTGGAATTAATACTTTTTTCCAAACAGGTTTTCTTCAGAAAAGGGGAAGGGGCAGGGTAGAAGGGAAGGGCTGTGAGAAAACTTACCAGGATTTGCCTGTTAAAGTTATTTACCAGTATAATACATAGCCATTGCTAATACTCTCTTCTTTCCATAGCAGAGGTGCACAACAAACGGCTCTTCTCTGTACTCTGAGTGTTCCCAGTCATTTTCTCTAGGAAATCTAGGCAATTACAAGGGAAAAAAACCTTAGCATTTGTAGGTTGTTTTGTTTTTGAGGCACAGTGTTAATGTTTTAGTCTCTTTCATTGTTTTCCTTTTGCTATCATTTTAGCAGTCATTTAAGGTAAAGACAAGAATTTCTTAAGTTTTAACTGAGAGTTGTGAAAGTTCTGTGTTAATTCAGAGAAAGATATTGCAAGCTTTCTTACCTGTATCACTTTCAGACTTTTCATTGTCTTGCATGCTCCTGCTGAACAAAAACATCAAGCACTTGAATTGCCTCTTTTGTTTCTTTACACATTTTTGAGAGCACTTTGAGATCTATTGAAGAACAACACTATATAAGCTTAGAGAAAGAAGAAGAAGAAGGTGAGAAAAGGAAAGGGAAAATATTGATCTTGGTCAAGTATGGTTTTCCTTTGGTAGTTTGCTGAATATAACAAATAACCTTAATATATGAAAGCTAAGGGAAAGTTGCTGATTTCAGAGAGGGTATAATCTCCATGTGACCTGTGTGAAATTGTTTTTGTCATCAAAGAGGATTTCACTGTGTGTTTCATGGAACTTAATTGAAAGTAGAAGTTATTCTTCTTATTTCATAAGTAGTAATTGTCTGCTTTAGAGGATTCTCTCTGTCAGTAAGTCTCCACAACTGCTACTTCATAGTCTGAAATCTCCAAAAGATTTAGGAGGAGAAAAAAAGGAAAACTGTCAGTCTGTATCAGTCACCTGTTCTGAAATCTGAGATTTGTATTTGATTGTCTGCCTACTTGCACCTGTGTTCTGACATGTTAATTATCATTTTTCTTTCGCATAAGCCCACACTGCACACAGTTGCTAAGTTCACCTTTGTGCAGTGACCTGGCTTTGCAGTTGAATACAGTGTTAACTGTTCATCCTGTCTCTCTGAGAATTGATTTCTCAGTCCCCTGTCAGCACAAATAAAATAGCCAACGGCTGTTAAGGGCCATCAATGAAATAATTTTCAAGTTCTACTTAAAAATCAATGACACAATATGGTCCAAGATCAGCAACATGAAATGTTGACACAGGTTTAGAATAGCTTCCTTCAAGTATATATTTTTGTCTGTTTTGCAAGTGTTCTCACTGCCTTCTTAGAAATTACTGTCTGCTTTTACTAAGGGTACTGTTCTTTCAGACTCAGTATACCTTTAAATATTATTTTGGCTATAACCTTCCAAAGAGATGATATAGAATAAAAATACCCCTGATTTGCATGTATTAAACCAGTGTGAATATAATCTCAAAAAGCAATCAGAGTAATTTTGATTTTATATTTTAAATTTGTCTGGTGCTGGTATCTGCAGAGACATGAGAAAGATACTGAGTTAAACTTCATTATTATCTTATTATTCATCTGTCATTTTGGGTAGCAGGAGATTTCAAAGTAAAATTCAAATATGTATGAATTTATAGATCACAATGTACAAATTTTTAAACTTGTTTTAAAAAAAATACATTTATGAATTTATAGGATTTTCATTCCTGGAGACAGAAGTCCTCAAGTTAATACAATATAATACAGTTAAGTGAACATTATTGCAGGATTCTTTTCCATTATCCTTCCCATGTGATTCAGTTCTAGTCCTTAGAGACTGACCCTCTGCAACAGATAGCTGTTACTTTAGCCCTTTGTTAGTGCACTGAATCTTGAATTCCAGCACAAAATAATTCCTAGTGATAATGTTATTGTGCTTTATATATCTGACCACAAGAATACCATTTGTAGTTGAGTTCACATAGGTTATTGATGTTAGTGATATGAAGACAAAGTATCAACGTCCACAGTGTTTGAGCTTCCAATTTTCAGTTAAAAGGCTTTTTTGCAGGTCAGGATCAATGTTCACTGCATTTGAACTTCCACTTTTCAGTTGAAAGGGGTTCTTTTACAAATCCTGTAATATATCTAAATCCCATTGTGAAAGTCTGTCAATTTTAAAATAAGATTAGTTTTTCAAATTAAACATATAAGTGCAAAAGTAATTACAGTTCTGAAAAGAACAGTTAAAGACTCTTTTTAGTGTAATGGTACCAGAACCATCTGGTGCATATTTAACCTGGGAGAAAGGCATCGAGTTTTGTTTTGTTACTGCGATGGGCAGTGAACTAATAATTAATACAATGGCCATAGGCATAGAGTATAAGTATCTGTTGGTATATAGGTACTATAAGCAGTAAAGAAAAATCTTCTTAATGATGTTTTAAGTAGCTTTAATCCCTTCCTTCCTCCTCCGTTCCATTCAACATCTTGGTCCTGTCCTGATAATACAGTAACTATTTGAAACATGGTCTCTTTTTTAATTTAAAATGACCGATACAGTGTGAGAGATACAAACAGCAGAGAGCTGGTAGATTCTGTTTCTTCTCGTTACCAGTATATTCTAGGTGAAAACAGGGTGAAAATCTTTCTTCGCACAATATTCTGATGAATGGGATGGTGCAGAGCAGAATTTGCTGACCTCGTGCTGCAAGCGCTCACCAGAGTTCTCACGGATGGATGAACTGTTATTTCCTCTAACTGATGATGTCAGTTGGGAATTTTCACCTTTCTTCCATTCCAGGTTGAAGATAAATACAGCGATGAATTGTATTTCCCCCCTCCCAGTTTCTTTGGTCTCTTTTCACGAGGAGAGTTTGAGAGGCCAGTTTGTTCTACTGGAGATAGAAGGAAAGGAGCAGCGTATGCGTACATGTTGACATACTTTCTGCCGATGGCTGTTACAATTAGTAACTTAAATGTTAAATCATAGGGAATCGAGAAAATATTTATATTCTTAATGCGTATAATTATGCCTAAAATCTTTAGTGGACCATTTACTGTGCTTAATGTGGTATTTAGAGGAAATTAAAGTTCATTCTGGAGAACATTCTGAATGTAACTGGAAAATATTCATGGCAGATGTTTGTGAATTAATTGCTAGTAAAGCCTGACTTAAAAGTACATAATGTGTAACTACACATTTGGATTTTTTTGGTGTTATCTGTAGACAAAGCTGATCTTTCCTGTTTAGATTTGAACAGTGACTTAAAGTAATTACTTTTGTAAATGATGTCTGTCTTGGCATGTCTAGATCAAGCTATGGTATAATTTTTAAATAGTATATACACATGCCAGAGTAACTCCATAATAATTCACATCTAGAACAAATGCATTCACGCATGGGATTTATTTGGAATTAAGCATGTGTAGACTAATGCAGTAAGGAAAGTTTAGTGGAACTCTATGGGAGATGTTTCATTTTACTTTTCAGTGCAGTTTGCCTGTTCTGAATTTCTGAATGCTAGAAATAATCGCCTGTAGACAGACTGCCTTCTGTATTCTTGCTTGCTTTTTTCTTTGAGAAGCTACTGGTGGTAATACTGTTTTATGTATAATGCCTTAGAACCCAACCCCAAGGAATGACCCACACAAAAGAATTTGGGGATTATTGACATGGACTACGTTGCCTGAAATGCTTGTAGGATGTTTTGGATGGAAGTACTTGCTGTGGTTCATAAACATTATTGGCATCTAGCTCTGAGTAAATCTTATATCATGTACAGCTTGTACTGGCTCTGTTAGAAGGTATTGAATAGAAGAAAGAATAATACACTTGTTCTAAATCCATTACTTTTCCCATTGTATTTTTATTAACGTCAGTGGGCAAGGGAATTGCAAGAGATTAGACATTGTTTTGTACCACAGAGGAGCTCATTGTCACTCCAGTTGATGCAGTACCTGACTTGTTCTCTTCCTTGCATCCAGCTGCTACAGCTTATTTAAGCACTTAACACAGCTGAAAACCATGACTTAGCCTTCTATTTTTTTTTAACTGCAAAATTTGTCTTAATTGCCCTTTAAAAAAACCCACTGTCTCAAAACATTGTTTTTAGAATAAATTCTTACTTTGTTACTTCAGCCTCACTCTTTTAAAACACCAGAAACCTCCAGGAAATGCAGAGAGCTGAAGCTGTGCTAAATGGAAGTGAAGAAGGTTTCCAAGGAAAGTGGTGGATGGCAGGACAATGGGCACGGTGCACACCATACACCTTCCGTTAACAAGGAAATTGGTGTGCACACAATGAATTGTTTTTGGTCCAGCACAGTTGATCTAGTTACGAGTACTCTTTATCTCAAATAGCAGAGCTCTCTATATGTATCTGGAAAGCCATCATAGCCATTTTGAAGGCCAGACAGAATACTAATTATTACCTAGTTTGATCTCTTGCATATCCAAGTTTAATTCTCACAACTGTAGTAAAAATAGAATGCATCGGGGGGGGGGAATTAACCTTTAGTTAAATATTTTTAGCTAGAGATAAATTTATGCATAAGCTCTGCCAGTGATTACTTATCTTTACTGTTAGAAATAAGGCACAGCTTTGGTTTGTCAAGCTTCAACTTTTAGCCAGTTCATTTCTGTATTCTAGTGTGAAAAGCCCTGTACTAAGTGAGATTTTTGTTAATTGTATATATGTCTGAAATGCAATAAGAATAAAAGCATGATATTTAAGCTGTCTTCATATTTAAGCACTTTTTCAAAATATCTCTCCAGTTTTTCAGTATTTCAGCAGAGACAAGTGTAGAATTAATCAAATTGGACATTAGACATCAAAGACTGTATTAGTCTTTTAATTACAGTACAGTTCATTTGCTTGTGACCCTCAAGTCTTCTCAGTCACTCTCAAAAAGGGCACCTGGTAAATACCATGTCCACGCTTCCGTGTCTCCCACCCAGCAAATGTATGAACGTGAATTTTTTTGTATTGGCAAACATTGTTTACTTTCACTGTCTGTCCAGTAGTTCTGGTGACTAGGTGCATGATTCATGTTCTTAGCAATTTACTATTCTCAAGTCTGTGTCATTAACACAGCCTTTTTTTAGGCTGTTGATGAAAGATGATAACTAGTGAAATGCAAATAATTTGTCTGGACGATACCAGAAACACACTCATTGGATGTTCTATTTACACTTACGTTCCAAGACCTACGGGTTAGGTGGTGTTCACTCCATTTAGTGTGTGCAGTGTTTTTTGAATTAAATACCTTATGTCATTGAGTCAGATTTCTTAGGGAAGTCTGAATATATTAATTACACACTACTACTTTCATTATTGGTATGCCATGGCATGGACTTCCATATGAAAAGTGAGAAGCTAAGAGCTAGGGGCTCCTTATAGCTGTTCTGAGGAGCAGAGCAGTGAAAATGGTAGAATTTTTGTCAATTGAAATATTTTAATAAAGAATATCCAACTGCTTTTGATGTGTTTATAGGGAGCAAGTAATTTATTACAGCTTGGAAGTTTTGAAGGGAATGAGTAAGGTGCTGAGAAACACTCCATACTTCCCCTCCACCACAGGAGGTGTTTCTGGGGAGAAAGCCTACTGTACTCACAGTTGCTCTCTGTAGTAGCGGAGACTTTTGCACTGCCTGCAGGATCACAGAGAATTCACTTGCACTTTGAAGTGTGAAGTGATAATCCTCACAACTGCTTACTTCTTTATTAAATTTGCAGAAGTTAATTACATGCCCTGCTAATTTACAACAAAAACCTCACAATTCTCTGATGCCAAGTAGGCAAGTGAGTTTTCCAAGCTTCAGTTTAGTCCCTCATGCTGTAAGCAGAATTTGGCATTGGCACACATTATTACTATCATCCATCCAGAGAGTATATTAATGTATGCACATTTTCCTACACAGTAGTGTCTCATGAGCATGTCGTGATAAATCTCCTAAATGCAATTTAAATGTATTTCTTTAGAGTTATTTTATACTGTTGGGACTTACTGTTAAGTCCTGCTTAGCATTTGTGGGTTGACTACTTGCCGCCTTTGGAAAATGAGAGCAGGACATAAATGAAAATCACTGTATTGCATATGGCTAAATTACTGAGTTTTCACATGTGCTAAATATATTGCCAAGGATATAGTCAAAAGTTAACTGATGTTTAAAACAATGGTATTTGATATTCATGAAGTTTGCTGTATTTCGTATGTCTTGACAACTGTAAGTAAATTGGATTTTGGAGGTGGTTTTGGTGGCTTTTTAAATGGTTCTTGCTATAATGTTGCTGGCTGAAAAACAGAACAAGAATACCTCTCTCATCAAACAAGGAGAAGTGGATCATTCTGCTGGTGACAGATTGACCTCAATGTGTTATACTGGGGAGGCCAGATCTAATGAAACAAAGTGGATCATTGCTCTGCATTCTGTTATTAAGCATCTCGGAGTTAACTAGATAGTGATTAAATGTGTTTAAATTACTGTTACAGTAATAGTGAAGATAAAAAGGTCAGTTGATACTCTTTCATCAGGCCCAAACAGAAGTAATTAATAAAACTGAAAATGGTGCTGTATGAGATAGAGCCTTAAAATGTGCTTTTTGCTTTTTTGGTGTTCGTTTGGAATATTGGGGCAGCTGAGTGAAAAAGAAATATGTGGAAATAGTTGCCTTTCTTCATGTCGTCATTAGTATTTAATTTTTAAGAGGTCACATTAAATCCCATTTAAATGGAGCTCCATGATTGATGCAGGGGAATTTGTCCCGTTCTTTTTTTTCATTTCTAAACTGTCTGCCTTACCTTCTGCATAGTATGCCTACCCAGATAGTCTATCAGAGAAATTCTTTGTGTCACTGCCCCACCAGCTTCAGACATAGGTGCTGTATTTGCCTTTACGTTTCTGTCGTTTTAGCTAAAGAATGTTTTCCAATACTTTGCCACCTTCTCTGTAAATCCAACAAGTATTCAGCTGTCAGTTCTCCTCAACATAATCAGTTGTTGGTCGGCCTTTCCTGACAAAGTTAGCCATGTTATTGCTCCTTTAGGACAGCAGTTTCAAACAGCATCAAGTCAGGTACCTAAATGAGAACTCTGAGAAATCAGGTCTGTGCCAGAATGTGTTTAGCTGTGTCGCTGTAGCAGGTGAATGAATGTGGAGGAGAAATTCTGATGGGCAGCTAACTGCTTAGCTAGGCTTTAGAAAGAGCAAACTTTATTTGCTGCATCGATGCTTGAAATTTATGGAGGTTCTGCATTATGTAGCTAGCCTTGCAGTGTAATTAAAAAACATTTCCTTGTTGCTTAAACCTAAAAGATTGGCTTTGATAACTTTTATGTGGGTTTTTTAGTATCAGTGTTTTATCGACTTCAATTTATGTGCAATAGTATGTTGCTGTTGGGGGAGAACTGTTATGCTGAAAGCCACGTGGCAGGTGCCTGCAGAATTGGTTTAAAACCTGAAATAGTGTGTAATTGAAATTCCTCCAGTGCTGAACAGGAATCTTGAAGGTTGCGTTGATTTTTACCTATCTATTTAAACAAAAGCAGAGGATAAAGATCTTCAATGAAAAGTACCTGTTGGTAGAATTGCTTCCCTTATCTTGTTTGTACTGATTAATTAAAAAATAAAAAGCACATAGGGTTAAAGATAAGATGTTACCACTGTTTTCTTCCTTGTGTGTAATCTTGTTGCATGTCTCTACATAAGCTGTTCTGGCCACTCATCATAGTAACCAGCTGGGCCATTTCACCTGCTGGAGCCATTAAAGAGGACTCTCTCCCCCTAGATTAATCCCCTCCGACATTAGTTTTTTGCTCTGACAACTGGAGCAGGCATTCAGAATTTGCAGGTGGCCAGTGTGACGCACATAATTGCCTACAATTTTAGGCAATGAATAAAAATGGTCTACATTACTTGTCAAAGGTTGTATATGCAGTGCCAAGTGAGATCTATGGGAAGCCTTTTAGGGTTTAAAGAACAGTTAATAGCAAAGCTGCACAGTGCTTTTTTAATCATAATGCATTTGTAATATAGCACTTTGATCTTCTCCTTGTAGGAAATGGTGTTATATTAGCCACTTTTAAACATTTATGAGTGAAATTCAGTTATAGGAGAGTAAAAGTGATTATTCTTAGGCAGAGCATGTTAGATTTCATTAAAAGTTTTAGCTTGCCCCTTCCTTGTTAAAATCTGTGGGGAGTCCTGTTCCTGGAGGGTTTCAAATCAGGATCTGAAGATTTAGAAGAGCTTTTTCTTTTTTTTTTTTTTGACTTTTCTTTTTTTTTTCTTCTTCTTTACTAAAGCAATTGCAAGACTAGAAAAGACTTTAGTAAATACTGATGTTATTTGTGGTTGTTTATAAATGTACTTCAACCACACAGTGTTAAGCGCAAAAAATATTGTTCTCTCAATGGCTTAGGGAATGTTTCCTTGTATTTTAAGGATCTTAATTCTCAGTTGCATCAATTATAACCTGACAAATGCATTATTTAAAGCATGATCATAAATTATCTACAACAAAAAATAGGCAACTCTAAAATGTACTAGTCCTAGAAGAGCCGAGTTTGACCTTTCAGACCCAAGAGCCTTTTATTAACACCTGCCTGTAAGGAGAACCGTGCCACACGCAGCTTTCGGATTCACGACCACAAAACTGATGAGGAAAGGCTTGAAGGGTTCAGTTTGTGTCACTTGCTGTTTGCCGTTTCCATTTCACAGATGATTAATCTTTCTGTGAAGAAAGGCCAGAGAAACAAAGCACATTGGGCTCTTCCTGCAGTTACTCCTTCTGAATGCACACTAGCTTGCTAACTAAAAGGCCTTTAGATTTCCTGCCGAGAGAGATGTTCTGAAAGTGAATGCAGCTGGTTGGAGGTCACCAGTGCAAGGCTCTTGCCATTGTGTAATGGAGGCTTTGGCAGGTTTCATTTTGGGGGGGAGGGAGAAGGTGTTGGCGAAAAATTAATGTGGAATAAAAAGGGCTTTGGCCATTTGAATTAATTTCTTGAAGGGTGGATCATCAATAATAGGCTCAATTTCTTTTGCTCACAATTTAAAAAAAAAGATATTTGCTGTGTTTTTTCCCACCTATTCCCTTTTCTTAATGGCATGTTTATATTGTCCGTGGTCTCTCCCGCTGGATGCTGAAATGTCGCGTCTTACTGAGTTTGAAAAGCAATCTAAAATGTACTGATTTTTACATAGATTTTATGAGCTCTGCTAATTTTTGTGATGGCAAGAGATGATCCTTGAGCGTTGTGCATTTGACTTCCTAATTGTAGGATTTATGTCACTTTTAATAATCGATATTGCTCTTTAGAGACATAAAGCAGCAATTTCTATTTTCCTGGGAGAGTAAACATTTGTTTTTAAAAGGTATATCCTTATTTTAAACTTGTGTGTGTGTTTTCATTCTTAATATATACATGCCTTATATATGGAAGAGAATGGCCTGATATCCAGCAGAGTTTTTGACTTTGTTTTTTCTTGATCTTGCATAGGATGTAATGTGCAAAATCAGGACATGGGTAATAGATGAAAAGAAAGCTGTCCGCTTCTATCATGATTGGAATGACAAAGAGGTAGGCTGTAAATATTATCCCATGCATTGACTAATTTTGCTACCTGTTACTGTCTTTTAAAAAGTTGTTTTGTTTTTTTTAAATTTCATATTCATAGTACAGTGAATGTTAAATTTGTCAGCTGATTCTGTGTTTGTCAGTGGTCTATAGATTATGCTTTAATTCTGTTGCCTTTTCAGACATGCTGTGAGGAAAATGGTCATAAAATTAATTCAAGTTGGTACAACTTATTCTTAAAATTCTCCTCCTATGTTTTCACTTCTAGATTGATGTTTTGAACAAACATTTGTTTTTCACATCAAAACCTATGATCTACTTGGTTAACCTCTCCGAAAAAGACTACATAAGGAAGAAAAACAAGTGGTGAGTGTGTTCAGGTTATATATCTAAATTTATGTTTCTATTTCACATTTTTTCAATGGTGAGTGATTCCTTGCAATTAAAATCACCAAGGATATTAATTAAAATGGGAATGAAAACTAATGTTGCACTTTTGTTACTTTTTGTGCTCCCACTGGCATGGTGCTTAAGTGCAATGCGAAACCCCGAATGGAAGTGCAGAATAGAAAAGAATATGCTTTCCTTCCTTACGTTTTTGCATGCATCCATTAACTGTGAAGAAAATAGATTTGATTTAGAAGTACTGGTTTAAATAAACATATGGCTTTACCATATTATGTAATGCTGATTATCTGAACAGCATCTCTTTCATTCCAAAGGAATGAATTGAATGCCAAAGAACTAAAGCTATGCAAGCCGCAGAGAGATCTTTCAAACTGTGGCAACATTGCACATTTTAACAGTACTCGTCTGTTTGCAGTTGGGTGCCTGGCTTCCTTGCCACTGCTTGCACTTTACTTATGGTTTACAGGCCTGTTTTGATGGGCTTTAATGCCATGAACAGCACAGGTTTTAGTCAAGTACTTCTGACATCAATATTATGACTTAAGTACATGATGGTTACAAAATCAACCTATCAGACATTCAGCGAACTGGATGAAGATCCAGTCCCAACATGGTAGACATATGGTGGGAATCCGCTGTTGAGAAGTACAGCATTTAGCTTGTCACTGGAAACTCTAGATGGTACAAGTATTTGATTTGTGGAGGAGGGAACAGATTAGTGTATGATGAAGAAGAGTCTAGAGCCATGCATTTAGTTAAACAAAAAACAAACAAAAAACCAACAAGAAAACAACATACCTTTTCTTAGTATTCAGATCTTTAAGCACTGTACTTGTGAGATACTTTGAAAATGTATAAATGTATGTTTGTGAACAGATATATGCGTGTAACTCATCCAAACAAATCAAAAGTATCTAAAGCGGAATATCTGAATTCTCCTAAAGTACACCCTCTGTTTCTCCCTGTACTTCATTAAGTACTTAGATGCACATGGTTTCAATTTTCCATTAAAAATTCTCATTTCCATATGATATCAAAGAGTGAGAAGGCTTTAAACTGAAAAATAAACATTCATAGACTGGAAGCCAAAACAATAATTAATGTCAGATGGTTAACTCCAATAAATCATTAGAATAAATTCTGTGAAATTACTGCAACTAAAACTGTCCTTTTGATACTCCAAGACATTTTGTGTTAGTATTAAAGAACAAAATTTAACCTATTTAATAGCAAACCCTCTCAGCCTAAAACACAGACGTTGAAATAAACTTGATCATCAGTGTAATAATGTAAGTTTTTCATATTTAGCCAAATTGTATAATTTTAAATAAATTTGCTCCATCTTTGAATATTTTTTGGGTAGGATGATTTAAACATTGAAAGTGGTTCTACCCAAGAAAAGTCTTTAAAATCAGGACAGTAGTATTTGCTGTTATTGTCAGGTGGTATTTTTTTCCAAGTACAAATCTTGAGGTTTCCTAAGGTTTGCTATAACACGACAACTACAGACAAGGAAGTTTATGTGAAAATGGATGAGTCGGTTTCCCTGTCCAAAAAAAGGATCCTCGCACCTGTATTTTGATGATTACAGGTAGAGTTCACTGGCTCTAATTGTACAGTAAATACCATTTCCCAGACCCTAATGGTAGACAGACTACTTAGGAGACGCCAGTCTGTGATTTAGCTGTCGCCAGTCACCCCATGTTTTTTGTGAGACTAGTTGTAATGATGACATAGTTAAACCCAATTGAAAGCAAATCTTTGTTTAAATTGCAATTTTTAATTTGTAGAAAATCAGATGTTTGAGTTGAGAAGTCATATAGTGAAATGGTTTAACTGTTTCTATTACAATTAATGATTTAGTTTTTAAAAAGTATACCCAGATCTCATGGATATGAGTGTAATTGTAGCTGAAAGATCAAAGCCTGGGTAGCTGAGTGATGTTCCAGAAGAGAATTTACCACATAGCCATTTTCAGTACAGTTTCTGCCTCCTGCTGTTCCTATTTTCCCTCAAGCTAGCCATTGACTACCCCCTGTGCATCCCTGCTCGTAAAAAATGATTGAGGAAGTATTTGTCATGTATTTATGAGTGGGAAACATTGTGTGATGGGGAAAGGCATCTACTAGAACCAGAAAGATTGCCATTTTCTTTCATTCAGCCACTCTGCCACAGCTTTAAATCCTCTGTTTATGCAACATAGCTTTTATATTTAAGAGCAGAATAAATGTTTTCTATGAAGGATGCTAACGGTAGGCTTTTGTCATTTGTGTGGTGCAAGCAGATGTAAATGATTAGAATATATTTTACTGTTAGATGCCACTTACTTTGTGATTTTTGTTATTATTTTGAGGGGTAGAGGTTCATATTTGAAATGCAAGCCACATTTAAACTAGTCATTCAAGTTGAAGAAGTTTATTTCTGAGCTTAATTCTTAATATTGCTATAACAAAAGTAAGGTTAATGCAGGAAACGCTCAGCAGTAAAATGTTTTCATAAGACTTCTATAACTATAGAAGTGTTTAAAGCAGCAAAGGAGAGGAGGGGCTTTTTGATTGCATGTAGAGAAGAAAACTAAAATTGTCTTTGTTTTACTGGGTCACTCTTTTCAGAATTAATGAACATTTTAATTGTTAGTTAAAACACACTTACATTTAAGTGCTAACATGTTATTTTTCAATCCAAGAAAAGAAGAAAACACTGTGAAAGATAGGACTATTGTGTGTTTGAGTAGGTGTATTGACCTTTTGAAAGATGTAAAAACTGGAATGGCTCCAAGCAGTTACTTGCTGGTTTTAACAATGTTGAATTAGTCATTCAGTTGATTTATGATTAAGACCTAGCCCCTGAAGAGAAGCTGACATGGCAGCTGTGTTAGTCGCACTTGTGTTATGATCAGATGACAGTAATCATGATGTTGTATGGGGGAATCCACTGAAACCATTCTTACTGCATATTGCTGTGCTCTAAATGAATACTTAAGCCCTTCTTTTAATAATTCCTAATGGTTTTTATATGGATCTAATACCTTAACATGGTATACATGTGTTTGAGTTTTACCATGAAAGTATTCTAAATAAGCCTATTAATTTTCTGTTAAAACTGCTTTCTGAGTCACAGGATGTCAGATAAATCCAGGACATGAGATTTATCAGCCCTTCACCTAACTAGAGGTTTACATTTTGGTCTTGCTAGAGAGGGTGCTTTTAGCAGGTCATAATATGGATTCCAATTATGAAATATATTGAGCTAATTAAAGAGCAAATGTAGTGGACTATGCTTGGCATAGTTTGGTTCAGTATCTTGGACTTACTCTTGGCAGTGAGCATCAGGAATACTGAATGTATCAAAACTACATAGGTTGATCTTTTAACTCAGCTTCTCAGGTCTAAAGTAGTGAATGTTTTCATCCTATGCAGACTGTCATTCAAAGAGCTGATTATGCTGCTAAAGTTTTTCTAGTATCTGTAAGATCATAACTAAGTTGTCTGAAACTTGTTACAGTTTTTTTAAGCATTGTTTTCTCCAATATAACTCAGGCTTTTTGAGTACCCAAATGTGTGTGAACATTACTTTCAAAGGGGTTGTTTCTCAAAATGTTATGGTAGACATTCTGTTAACAAAAATAAGTTGAGTGTTGATGGGACAGGGTACCTTTTGAAGTATCTTACTCCTGTGTATTTAAAAATGTGGCATGTATGCTATAATAAGTAACCTTTTCCCTGTTAATTTTTATAGCATTTTCTAACAGAAGAGGCATAATTAGGTCAGATGAAAGGTCTGTCTTTTCTGGTATCATGTTTCTGACAGGCCACTAACAGATGTCCAGGGAAGATTATAGGAACAGATTACGCAAAGAGAGCGTATGCATCCAGCTTCTTGCAATCTGTTATTGTAGAACTGACTATGCTAGATACAATATACTTGTGGTTAATAATTTTTGACTGATTTTTATTCTATGAATTTAGCCATTGACCTTTTGAACCCAAGTATACTTTTGGCATCCCAATATCCTGGAGCCGTGATTTCCATAGTTTAACTATGTGCTATATGGAGAAGTACTTCCTTATGCTTGTTTTGGGTCTGCCACATCATAATTTCATTTGATGCTCCTTAGATCTTGTAGTATGAGGGGGAATAATCCTTTTCTAGTCATCTTTTCCATATTGCTTCAGATGTTCCAAATATTAAAAAAAAAAAAAAAAAAAAAAGGGAGGTGGGGGGGAAATTTGACATGAAGAAAGAAATATCAAGGGTAAAGTACAAGGAAGACTCAATAGGCTTGAGTATGAATTAATCTGCTTCACTCAGTCTTTCACTTTAGTTAGGAAAGTAAGTTATTATCTGGTGTTCTTGGTTGTATTTCTGTAGGTACATGCCCAGTGGTAAAATAGATCTAGCAGTTGTGTGTTTACCGTCTGAGCAAAAGACCAAGGCGATGCCATGTGCTGTTAGAACAAGAGGATGGTAAGAGAATATCCTCTATCCAGAAGGTTTTCATGGCTTCAGTTCACCAAAAAGCTCAACAGCAAAAAGCCCCTCTGCTTCCAAACCTCTCCTTCCACCCTTAATTTATTTCTGATTTTAGAAAAGTCCTGGAGATACTATTTTTGTGCAGACTCTTCTTAAATTGGTTCGCAATACATATTTCATCTCTATTTAAGAAAAAACAAAAAAGATTGGAAGTTCTTCCTTACATTTTACCTGCATTTTGGTTTGAGAACTTTTAAGAAAACATTTTAAAAGCAAAGGTTAATGGAAATGCTAATATGAATTTAATACACCTTGAAGCAAAAGATGACTTAACAAGTAGTATAAGGAGATGTGTATTTAAGAATCATAGTAAATAAAATCACAGGAAATAAGTGAAGGAACAGCTGCAGGCCAGATACATCTCAATTACAACTAGAAATACAGTGACTCAATGAAAGTGTGAAACATCTCCATCTTAGTCGCACAGAAACACAGCTCCTTGCATTGTCCAAGTTTCAGCCCTTTTCAGATGCTGTCTGAAATAGATGAACTTTGCAAATTTTGCTAAAACAAAAAAATCCTTATTTGGACCAAATACCTAAAAGTCACCCCTCTTCTAAAAAGAGGGATGCTGCTGTTAATGGACCTCTGCAGAGACACAGAATTACATCACTTAGAGCAAACAAGTTATTTGCAAATACAGGGTATTAGTCATGTAGCAAGATACCTACGTGAGAGCAGAATGCAGCTTATGAATTACATTTATTTTCTGAATTACATTAAGTGTATATTTAAGTATACTATGGGTCACACAGCCATTGGATATTTAGGCAGATAAATTTTGTAAATATATTTGAGAGTGTATTTGATGTAGGATTCTTTAAATCATAATTATAAGTTGTAATGCCATTGTGGTATTGAGATGTTTTCTTGACATAGCTGCTTAATGATTTTAATGCTGTCTTCCATGCTGACAGATTTGGAAAATTATATTTTTTAAAATATGTTGTGTTTCTTGCCGCTGCCTTACAACTGAAATGTTTTTAATAAATATTAAAATATATTATCTGTGTATAAACAGAATTTTGCACGAACAAGTTGTGAAGTCAGATACTCAAAGTTAACAAGATCCAGAATTCAGGCTTCCTATGGCATCATAAGCCTGATTGAGGGTACTGTACAGTTCAGGTTGTTTTAACTAGAGGATGGCATATGTTTTCCATAGAGAACTTACCTACTGTAGTAGGGGATAGTGCACGCTATTTAATAAACAGTTATTGTGTCTTATACAAATTAATGAATGCAAATTAATTTATCATCTATCAACCTAATAGCAGTCTCTTTTCTTTCCAGTACCTTTGTCTGACATTGCCAGTTGGCTTCATGTAGTACTCTGTCTTAACCAATTCCAGTGATTTTCATTCAGTTGTGTCTATCCCAAACTTTCTTCTCCACCTTTTTCCTAGCTGATGTGTTCTCCGTGAGTCTTTTCCAAATTGTCTCTCTCTTATCCCTGGTTTTATCCCATTCTTGCTGGCTTAGTTCCAGTCCAGACCTTCGATCTGGATGATTTCTTTCACCAGACTTCCTGCTTTGCTTTGCTTTCTTTTGCCTCCCCTTCTGGAGTCCCCCATCTGTTTGAATGTGAATGCATATTGTTTGGGTAACAGCAGGTGTGGAGGACATGTCTCTAAGCATGGGGAAGATGGGATCTTGCTTTCAGCTGTGGTATGTAACCTCATCCCAGAGACAAAAATACCTTCCAGGAGAAGCCCAGCTTCACTCCAGTGCTCCACATGCACACGGGTGCTGTGGATTATAGAAAGAGAGTAAATTGCTGAGACTCTTCAGTGTTAAATTTAAGCAGTTTTGCTGCTGAGGACATGAATTTCTCATTTGCATGGGCTTGCACACAGGTATCTCTGATACTGAATTCGCTTTGTGCCAAATGTGAAGTCTTGGCTCCTAAGCATTACAAGGATAAAAGTTTTCAAATACATATAGCAGTGCTATATAGTGAAGCTGTTTTTAAAAGATTCAGTCCACCTGGTTGCAACATGGCACTTAAAAATAGCTAAAGTGTAGGGTACGAAGGCAGGAAATAAAGCCTCAGTAATTTACCTACTGAGTCCTGAAACTGGTAAAAAGGGGGATGGTGGTAGAAGGGAACCTCCTGGTTTTGGGAAGGCCTGTCCTGGGCAGATAAAGATAGCTCCAAGCTATTCTTACAACTCATCAAAGCCTGCAGACTGTAGAGAGCAGAATGATGAAAGTAATGAGGAACAGTTTCTGCAGTGTTGTGAGTGATACATGACAGCCCAGCATACCACAACACCAAGCACCAGCCCAACACAGCTATACCCCAGCGAGCCTCTTATGTTCTCTGAGAGCATCCATGTGCATCAAGCTGATTATACTATCAGAGTAACGCAAAAGAGCTATGTAGTAACACTTCGTATCAGTAAAGCTGTGCTGAGTGAAAGCAGCTATAAGTAACTTTTGAGCTTCATTGCTGTGTGTATGATCCCTGTCTTACCAGCTGCATGTCATACCAAACCCCCTTTTGAACAACTCAGTTTTGCTTCCTATCTTCTGTTCCTTTTCTTCGTCTCTCTCCAGATGCTCTTCTTGGTGTTTTTATTTTTTTTTTGGCTGTCATCACCATAATTTCTGGGCTGTTTATACACAATTCTGTGGGTGCAGTTGTAGCACTGAACAACCGCAGCTTTGAGTTCAGATGCTCCACCACTTTTATAGCTGGCTTGTGTAGTTTTATGAATTGCTATCTGTTAGCAATACTTTATTTTAGTCTGCCATGGCAGTTTGGAGAATCAAGCAATTTGTGTGGTATTTTATTTAGACACTTGGATTCTCACAGGCAAAATCTAAACCAGTAGATGCTAGCTTTCAAAAAGCAAAGATGTAACTACTTACAAAGTTACTCAAACCTGTGCCAGGGTAAGAAGGGGGTTCTTTGGTTGTATGTATTGTCTGAACACTTCAGAAACTTTATTTCTTACTGATCTTCATTGGAATTGGGACTTCTCAATAAATATTGTTGGCACCTTTATGAGCACATGCTACTTAAGACATATAGTACTGGGGAAAGAATAATGTGTCACTAGATTTCAGATCAGTTACACAACTTTGATGCATTCAGTGTATAGATAACAGGAGAGGCACTTCCACAGAAAAATGGTCAAAAACAGTGATGTAAACTTTGTTGCAGAATCATTACGTTGTGACATGTTCCTGACTCTGTGAGGTACAACATCCTTTTCAAACCTCATAAACCAGAAGAATGCTTAAACTGCACAGAAACCTGAGATGCAGAGATAGGTCTCAGTGTAGATTTTGTTACTACGTGGTGGATATGGAGACAGCAGACAGCAGACACTATGCTCTTCTTTCTTCCCAGTATGGTGTGTAAAGGGCTTACTTCAATTTTCTGCTACTTAGTTTCCACTCTTGGGAAGCTTATGCTTTGTGCCTCAGTTTTCCTTAACTATTTCCCTAAAAATGTTGGTGCTGGTGAAATCATAGACAAAATCTCTTTGGGAAATGTTCTCTACTTTAAAATCAAGTTACCCAATATAATATTGATAATCATCTGGAAAGAAACTATGTATTCTGTCAGTCCTCTTTTTCAAAGGCTTTCCAAATCTGCTTGAAGTGATATGTAAGTGTATGTTGTATGTAGTTGTGATCCTTCACTGAATGCTGCTCTTGCAGACTTAGCTGGCTCAGCAATGTGCTGCTTGCTTGCCTGAATGCAGATTTCTAGTTCTTTGAATTAATTCTTTACAATGCTTCCCTCTTGTTTACTGTATGTCAGAGCATAGCTTTTGACAATGTCTAGTTTTATGTAGCTTTACTGGCAGTGAGTTTGGGAATTTTCAGTAGTTTGATATCTTTTTTGATACTCTGAAATGAGATTTTTAGCTTCAGAGTTTCTCACCTTGCTTTTTATGGCTTATGTTTTTAGATTCAGTCTAACTTCTATTTAGGAGAATAAGCATCTCTGATAGTACTCTGAGTCAGTTAAGTCTTAAACATGGAAGTGGAAAAAGTGAAGGAGAAACATTTATCTCGCTTGTCTTTGTCACAGAACAGAAGAAAGGGGAAGGCTAAGCAACTTAAGAACCCAGCTTTTATACTAAGGACCAGGTTCTGCGATTTGCAGTGTTCCATTCATAGAATTCATAGAATGGTTTGGGTTGGAAGTGACCTTAAAGATCATCTACTTCCAACCCCCCCTGCCACGGCCTAGGGTTGTTAGTTCTGAGCATCATCAGTGCAACCACATCAACAGGTCCACAGGGATTTTGCAAGAGACCAGGGTACTAACCACCATACCAGTCCTGTCGTCTCTCTGCAATATAATTACCTCAAATGCAGATTTAAAATCCTTCTTCCAGTGACAAATAGTTCAGTAGTACTTTCTTGCTTGTTTTAGAGTAAAGCAGTTTGACTGTGCATGTAAGCCTGTAGATATTCATGTCAAAATCTCTTTCATAATTTGAGTCCCTGATGAGAAACATCATTGCTAATGAAGAAGTAGAACACTTATTTCCTTACTCTTTTGTGTTGTGCATATTACAGGCACAGCCACCCTCTGCAGTGATTTTTGGATGTAATAATGTTGTTGAGAGAAAGGAAATAAGGTGAAATAGTCTAAATAGTCTACTCAGATTTCCCAGGGATAAAGATTATTCTTTGATTGAAAATGAGTGTCTAAATCTACTTGGAGAAGATGAGTTGTGCTGCTTTTTCCGTTTACTGTTGACTTATAAAAATATTTTGTATCTCCTTTGTGATGCAAGTTACAGAGGTCCAGTTACGCTTCCCTCATTGCAGTTAAAATGCTATCTGCTAAATGCTGTGACTGAATCAAGTTACCTTTTTCTGCATATTTGAACCTCAGGAGAAATTTGACAGGGAAAGAGAAGTAGAGACTAATCTGCATATGGCAAAGTTTGGTTTATGAGCTTAAAGAATAGCCTGAATTTTTTCCATTGATGAGTAGGTCTTACCCTCAAAAGTAGGTTTATTATAAATATTTTTTTTAATAAAGGGGGGTTTTGCCCTTTTTTGCTTTACAAATCAGGTAATGGAGAATCATGCAAGATGTTGTTTTTAATAGTAGTTATTTATTAAGTTATTGTATATTGAGTTATTATTACTTCTGAAATTATTAAGATCTGTACTTTTCAGAATGAATGAGCGTTGTTAGCCTGTTTTTCTCAGCTAGACAACATGGAAACAGAAGTTGTGCATAGCCCATAAAGCAAGTAATTTACTTTTTTAAATCAAGAGGAAAATAGGGATTACGGGTATGTGTCCCCAGCTTTCAACATCTCTTGGGTCATTATTATATCTAACATGGCTGTTGAAAACCACCAGTTATTTTTGTGTGAGTCCTATTGAGAATTTAGAAGATGGAGAGGAAGGCTGTTGAATGACTTTAGAGAGGTGAGTGGCTGTGGTCTCACTTGGTGCAATGCCAGCAATGTGCGTAGCTCCTTCTCTGTGTTAGGATCTGATGCCTCCTTGCTGCTTGTAACTGGTAGTTTTTGAGAGGAAAGACAGTCTTTCATTCTTACGGTAGACACCTCAGCGCAAGAGCTGTCAGATGAGCTTTCATTTTGGGGTTGGTTCGGGGTTTTTTTGAGCAAAACCCCTCTAATAATACTGAGTTTTATTCTGAAATAACAAGAGAATTACTTGTATTGCTTTTGCAAAAACATCTGTATGCAGAAATTTGGATTGGACATTGCAATCAGTATCACTATAACAGTACCTTTTAAACATTGTCCAAATTAGTAGGTATCTTTCCTTCCATAACCTGTTAGTACTGGTGTATCTGATTTGCAAACAAGTATATGTATGTACCTGAAAAATTCTGCTTATTGAATTTGTCTGTCTAGATCCTGTCTTGAAGTATTTCTTGCTATCACATGCTGTGGAGTTCTGTTAATCTCTTTACGTTCTCATAGTTGAAGTTAATTTTATTTCATCTATCATTCTTTATCTCACTGCAGTTTGTATTTGAGATATTTATGGGGTCTGGGAACAATTGTTATATTGAAATTGTTCATGAATGGTCTGCAGCATCTCCATTCTGTGAGGGAATATTTTATGGATTATTGTTCTGTTTCTTATGAATGGGGGGTAAATGGGAACATCAACCAATAGGAAAATCATTTGTTATGAACAGAAAAATAATGTTTAAGAAGGAAGATTCTTTTTTGTAATTGGAAATATAGACTGCTATGGCTTGGGCACCCATTTTTTCAAGTTTACTTTTGCTCTGAAGTAAATTCTTTGTTTCATAATTGACAGACGTTTTTTCATTGATTATTTTGTAAATCTGATGCATGTTATTTTTTCTTTTATTTTTGTGGTTATTTACAGCTCAATTTTATGTATTAAGTATACAGAAATATGTTTTCATTTAACTGCTTGTTTTGCCCAAGAAGGATTAGATTATGCTCTAAAGTTTTGGCAGAGTATTTTATTTTCGCAACTTGAGTTTCTTCTAATGACTAATACTAATGACTAATGTTCAAATGTTGATAGTAACTAGTTTTACAATGCGTAGAACTATGTATCCTTATTTTGAAACCAGGAATAGGTGCTTCTTCATATTTAAATTAGAGAGAAAAGTCCCTAGGTTATGTATGTTTAATGGAAGAACTGTCAAATGGGATGTTTGGTGTGGGTATCTTCTTATCCTTCATTACCAATGCTTGACCCTTAATTATTGTTAATTTGGAGAGAAGTTGAATAAAACAATGTTTGGGATTTACTATGCTCTGGCAGTAGTTTCTAAAGCCTTAAGAGATGTTTAGAAGATAAATATTTGAAAGAGAGCAAGTGTGTGTGCTGATTTTGTACTTCATTGACTTGAACAATGAAAATACATCAATCAGATTCACTGTATATCATAAAGTCTCACTCTTGTCTTCATGCATTGGCACAGTGTTACAATTCTGAAGTGAAGATGTATTTAAATCCAAACAAATGGCTTTTATTGAAAAGAGAGAAGAAAATCTTGCACCTAATACATTGAAAACATGCACAATGTTGTCAATCTAAAACATGTGATGGTTCTTCCAGCTTATGTTTTATTTCAGAGGCTCATTAAATCCATACCTGTTTTCATTTAATAAAATCTTTGTGTCCCAGGATATTCAGATGAATGAAGTGTGCGTGCATGTGCATGCATGTTCAGTTTCCCTGAGGATTTTTTAAATTATAATTATTATTATTTAAAAATAACTTTATGGAGGGTAAATGTTTGTCTTTGGCTCCCTCTATCTGCCTGTCTCTACTTGTCTTTGTGAATTAATGCATTTTCATAACTTGATCCATCAGATGGATTGGAATCAGCAGATAATGATGTCTGCAAGCATTCTTTCTGGGCATTTGGTAAAATAATAAATAAAATATGGTAAAGAGACATGGAGGACTAGCAAGGAATTTAGCTATTTAAGCTTAAAACCCAAGGTTAATATCTTTGTGCTTACACAGTATATTTCTGAAATATTTTCCATTATGGTCAAAGGCTGATTTCTGTATTTGGTTTTCCTTGAAGATACAGCTATATGCTCAGTGTATTAAACAGAAATGTGGTTTTAGCTGCCTGTGTTGCAGTGGTGTGTGGTTGTGTGATAGCCCTTTGTTCATGATTTTTAGTTATGTTAGTACCCTATTGACATAGACGGTAGCTGGATTTTCTGTTAGTGATTTCTGACAAACAGAAATGATTTGATATGCTAAAGGTATTTCTGACAGAAGATACAAAGTTTTGACAAACATGCATGGCACAGCAAGTGTCCAATTCTAAAGAGCAAAATAAATGCAAACCACCATTATGGGGAACACAAACAGCCTGAAAGCAAGTTATCAGTAAGCAAATAATTGTTGAACTGTTATGAATGGAATAGGATGTTGAAATAGGGCATGATTGGCTGATGTTACATATGTCCTTGATTACCTTCCTTGTGCTTTTATCCTAATAAGTGACATTCTTTGTATTCCCTTGGATGGCTAGACAGTCTGACACTGAAGAAGAATAAATATTGCATGTGGTACACATTAAGCTGTCATCTAGGACAGCATTTATAAAAAGTAACTAGAAAAATTCATAAGAAATTCTGCAGTGCTACAGTTTCCTGGCTCCAGTCATAATTGTCAAAGTTCTTGACACATTCAGGTCTTCTGAAATGATTTGGGTTTACAGTTACTTGGTGTATGAATAATTATTAAGGATTCATTTTCTCTGATGATGCAGACTGTTAATGTTAGTTCTCAAAGTGTTGCATTTTCATTAAAGGACATGTAGTAATAAAAAGAAGTAAAAAAAAAAATACAAGTGTATGTAGCTAGTCCTCTTGCCGAAGTCAGAACCAGGAGATGTATGTGTATAAAATGAAAATAACTGATAAAATTTAAAAGCTCTTTTTCAAATTCTGTCTTTGAATTTTGGTTGAAAATCCATTATGGACATGCATTGTTATTATTACCCTACCTTGGAAATAGACCTAATTTTTTTGTGTAAAATATCAGTCTTCTGTTTTTCTTCACTGACTTGAAATTAAGACTCAGAAGCAATATAGCAGGATATCATCATCTCTGCAAGGGCAATGAAGAAAAAGCCTTTTGGGCTGTATAAGCTGATGAGTTAGTGTTTGAATGGTAATTATTTTAATCTTTAATTTTGAGAATAGGGAAGTGTAGTTATATTTTTCCATCTCTTAAATCTCTGAATTTGTATGTTGACCAAAAAATACTCAATTGGCTCCTTTGTCTTTCCACATATTTGTCTATTGCCTCACATAATACCATGATACTCTCTGGTGTTTAACACAAAATTTCACTGTAGATATTTTAAAGTATTCTTACAGCTTGATCACTGAGCATGTCTGTGGAACTTCCTCACTGTATGCTGGGTTCATAGCATAATCTGGTTTTGTGGCATGTGAAAATGCAGCCTTCTTCCATTTGCGTGTATGTGTCTCTCCATTTGTGATAGTATAGTGTAACTTGTGGGGTTTTTTATTATTATTATTTTACTGAATTAAGAATACCGTGTAAGGAAAAGTAGCCTATTACCAGCCTGCCAAATTTCTTGAGGACTAACATAATTTTATAGGTGACATTGTGCTTATTCTCATCCTTCTTCCAAGTAGCCTATAACTTACAAGACCTCATTGTGAGTAGCATGGAATGTGAGAAAAGAGCCATTGGCTCTTTCATATGTTTGCCTTTAATACTAATTGAAAAGCCTTAGAATAGTTCCTAGGACAGGGTTGAAAAAAAATGTGTATTCATGGGAACAGATAAAGCAGAAACACCTGTGCAGGTTGAAGAAAGTTTTCTCCAAGTATAACACTGCTCAAATGTTACAGGTAACTGTTAACTCTGTAGACCACTACAGAGCACAAAATATTTGCCCAACTGGTAAATTGAACTGTAAGCCCCACTGTGGGAAATTGCTTTGCTGTGCTCCAAACAGCAGTTATCTTAGTAATTGTACCTGAATTCTTTTGTGTCTAATAGACAGTTGATGTCCTTCTTACCATGATAGAATTATTTTATTGCAGTACTATTAATTGTAAAAATTTCAGGTAAGATGTCTCCGTGTAGTTCAAGGTGGGCTGAGCATGATTTTTAATTGATGTTGCGAGAGTGCTGGTTTTTGAGTTGAGAATGTGCATAACATCCCGCATTTCACATTCTAAACTGGCGCTCACAACAAGGAGCTTATCAGAGCAAATTGTCTAGTCCATCCCCTTCCTCACTCAAAACCTAATGACCCTTTATCATCATGGTTTAGATTGCTGGACACAGATGTGAGAAAATACAAGTAATCTACAGGTAACTACAGTAGCTGCACTGATGTTCTCAGAGAACTGACTGCTGGGAAGATAAAAAGCTTCCCACAGAGCCTGTGACTTTCCAGCAGCAAAGCACATCATGAGCTCATACATGAAGTCTTATTTGCTGAAGATTCACAATAAGATGCATTAGGACATTCAGCAGGGTCCCTTCTTAGATGAGCACAAGAATTCAGTGAGGTTGTTAGTTGATGCACTAGTGCATGGCTTTACACTAAAACTAGAAAGTCCAGCAATACAAGTAATGTTTCTTTTTGAGAACATCACAAACTACAGGTGTAATATGATATTGGTGTTGATGTAGTTTGTGCCTTGACAGTAAATGATCTAATGATGTTGGATTTTTTTTGTTTGTTTGTATGTTTTCTTGTTATGGAAGGTTTTCAGGCAGGAAGCAAATAGTCGTCTTAGAACAAAAAGCTGCTGGTTGTTGAAATACAGAGTTAGCAGTACATGCTAGATACGAAGGTAGAAGTAGAATCTTATATGAAAAGACTTGTGTATGATTAATCACCATCTTTTTTCTCAGCATTTTTTGTTATAATCATGAAGTAGATCTAAAATTTCTGTATATGTGATTGGATACTTTTCCAAGGAATGGGAGGGAAATAAAATATTTTTCAGATAAATTTCATGTACCTCAAGGTTAAGAAGGCAATGATCTTGTTAACTGTTTTTTAAAATGGTTTTTGTAATTCAAGAAGCTGCTGTAATACAGTTTTTATTTTTAGTGATTCAGTAAGGTTGAAATGTATCTATTAAACCAGATGGGATTGATCAATGTGAATCAGTCTGTCTGCAGTTTTATTCTCTTCTAAAGTAACTTAAGTACAAGCACAGTTACTTAGTAGAAAAATAAATTTGGACGCTGAAATGCCTTTTTTTTCCTATTTCCTCTTTTTTTTTTTTTTTTTTTTTAATCATCTGTATATTTTGGGTTTGTGAGGGCAGAGGTAACATGACATGAGAGGTACAGGTCCTCCAGAAATGAGGATTCACAGGGGGTGGTAGTAATTATTAAGCAGGCAGTAAGCATTAGAGTGGTGGTCTTTACAGAAAATACTATTTCTGCAAAAACCCAAACCAAAACTTCTGACCAGCCTTCTCCAACCCAGATAGAAACAAAATGTAAATCCCACAAACAACATCCTCTGCTCTTCTGATAGTGCGAATGAGACAAACTTACATCGCTTTTTATAATTTTAAGTCCTTCCAGCCTCTTTGATCACTCTCAAGGTTTCTGTGTTCTCTGTAACTGATGCTAGAGAGTTGCTCCATTGGGATTCAGTGCTGCTGTTGGTGCAAACCTTTGAGCAAGAGCAGGCAGGGCTGGCTGTAAGGCAATGGCTCTCAACCTGAGAGCAGCAGCAGTCTCCTTAATTTTCTGTTCTATTGTTGATCGTCCATGAGAAGAAATGCAAACCACTGTGAAAACTATATACTGTTTGCTCTTCATCATGGCACTTTGCCTCTGTTCCACTTTAATGCCCATTTTCCAGCTTACCCCAAGCTAACTGGTAACAAGCAGAACTCCGTATTGCTGAGCCAGATAGACACTTTCTAAGAAATTATGTTCAGTGATTGCACATACCTTTTGGTTCATGGTAAAGACAGGCTGAAACATTTTTTCACTAGTAAATGCGACCTACAGGAAAAGAAATACTCTCTTTTTGTATTTTGACTTTTGATTGAGGAAAACTAAAGAAGTAAAGGTGTATACATATTTTAAGATTGATGCCCCCCTTTTAATCTTGATATTAATTATAATGAAATCCATGTACAAGTTGCAGAAAACACTTGGTATATGCTTTTTATGATACACTGTCTCATATGCTGTAGTGATTTTTTTAATTCTCAACTACAGTAGACATACGGAAAAGCAGAAAAAACGTTGGCTGTTACAAAGTTTTGTTTGAGCTTTTTAAACTGAGTGATTAGCAGAAATAATGACCCTGTCAGCCTTAATCACATTAAAATGTGGTTAACATCATTTAATTTTTTCCACTTAATATGCGAAAATTTCCAGTAGATTTGCAGTGAAGGCCATTGAAATTCCATTAGAACAAGAATAAAAATTTCAGGCATCATTTATTCAGAGAGGGAATAAAGGTCTCGACTGAAAACTGCTGAATCTTTCTATTAGGAAAACTATGAATCATTGCGTTGAGCAGTACCTTCAGCTTCTATAGTACTGAAGCTGGGTTGCTTCTGAATGAATGGAATGCATTTGTAGTGTGGTGCTTTTCTGAAAATTGAACTATATAAATTTTGCACAAATTCAGTAAGTGCTTTCTCCAGGAAGGATTATTATGTAGTATTTTATAACTGCTGTAGATCTGGGAAAATACTTCTAGTTTAGGCATCTCATTACTCTGAAGTTTGAGACTTTGCATTATTTTCATTAAGACATTAAATATTGACTCTCTTTCTGATTTATATGTAATGTGCAGTTGTGTTTTCTTTGTGATAAATAGCAACATGAGCAGCTATGTCTGGAATATTAAGTCATATTAAGTCTCCTGCATTCTTGGCATTTCTTGTTGCATGCTCCACAAGTATGTACCAGAAGTACAGCATACAATAACTATATGAATGCACTAGAGAAACTATCAGCTGCATCTTTTTCCGAGAGAAGTTTCTGTTTCTAAGAAAGATGCTGTGTTTGTCTGGTCTATTTAGGTTCTCATTTTTTCTCTTTTGCCTTTGTAAATAAAAAATATCACCTAGTAAGTGGAGACACTAGAAATACAATTCTATGTTCTGTGCTTTTCTAGACTCTAACAAAGGACTTGAATATTTCTTTGAAACAGATATTACACTATGCATCTGATAAGATATATTACCTTTATTGAATTGTTTTTGTCTCTGGTACTTCAGTAACTATACAGTGAATTAGGTTTTTTTCATTTTTGGTTTTTAAACCACATTTTGTTTCTGAGCCTGTTTCATTTCAGCCTGTTACATAGTTACTTTATTGTGTTTCTAGTGGGAAGCATCAATAAAATGCATTAGATCTTTTGCACAACACAAATTTTAATATTGCAATATTTGTATGATTTATTTTTTAAACAAAATGTAAGAAAATGCAGTGGTAAATTTGTAATGTAGTGCTAAATACTGTGAGACACATAGCAGCTAAAGAATTTTTCTTTGAAATAGCTGTTACTAAACTTAGGAATTGAGCAGACCTAACAGGAATTTTGAAGTGCCACTGATCCAAATGTGTCTGCCTCTGTATGTTGAAGAATGAATAAAACTGAATAGGAAGTGGGTGCCTGGCCAGGGCCAGGTTGTGTTAACCCTGCAAGTGAGATAAAAGGAAGCAGGAGTGTGGGAGTGACCAAAAGCCAAGGTAGGAGGGAGGTGTGAATTGAATCACGAGGTGGGAGGTTTGCATTTGGAAGCATCTTGCTAAAAAGCTGTTGGACCAGGATGGAAAGCTTTGAAGACTGGAGAATGACATTGGGAAAAGAAACCGGACTGAGCAGAATGCAAAGAACTGTTGGAAGGGATGGGCAAGTGGCCGTATTTTAGGAAGAAAGGTCAGAAGAGACTGTACTCACTAGATTTTTCTCCTTACCAAAGCATGGTATGAAATGCAGAGGTACTATGTCTCTTTGTTTCTCTGCTCTTAGCAAGTATCTGTGACTTCTTATAACAGAACACCTTACCTCTTCCCAGCTTCTTGTCTGTTAAAGAGTGAATACTCATTGTAGATCCATTAGCTGAAAGATAGGTTTGTGTAATGGGTATGTATTTGAGTACATTCAGTTCAGAATTTGGTATGTTTATTGATTGCTTTTTTTTGGAAGTTGGAAATTATGTATAGCTATATTAAGTATCTTAATGTTGTAAGAGGAAACAATTTGAAGTCAGAAAATGTCAGAATGAAGGTTGACAATGCATTTCAGAATCCATGTCCTGCCCCAAAGGGTTGTCTACTCATGGCTGTACCAAACGGCTCCCTTTCCTTTACAGCCAATCTTGTCTTGCTCCATGCAAAGTACAGGGTAGCTCTTGAAGATGAAAAAAAAGACTTTTGATGATGGGATTCCCTTCCTCTGGAGCAATTCTTGATACTGATGAACTGGAGGAGGACAAGGGATGGCTTTATGTTAAAGGCATTTTACATGCCTGGAGATTTGGTGATTTTACCTCTGTCTCTTTTAGATTCTGTTTGTGATGCCCAGTAAGAAAATTCCATTAAAATTTTCACACCATTTTTAAGTAACCATGTTCTTAACTCTCTTCATTTGACCAATTAGGATATTGAAGTCCAGTGTTCTCATTAGTGATATTTTAAAAATGTGTACCTTGCCCAAATTTTGAAGTGACTTACTGCCAAGCTGTGGTACAAGTACTGTAGCTTTGCCCATGGGTGATACTGGTACATGCTATTATGGGCTACTTTTTACCTTTATTTCATTGATTACATTTTATTTTGGAAGAGCAAAACTCATGGAGTTTTCCAAAAAGTTGAGTTCTGAAGTCTAGTTTTTCAAGAGTTTGAGTCTTGTTTCCTTACAACAGTGATTCCCTATTTGCATGCATCGTTTAAAAAGCACTGAGTGATGCGCTAAGCAGCAGGTACCGTATTTTGTGTCTTGGGAGGACTTTTTACATAATGGTCAATCTACTAGTTTGTTGCTGCTGGTCAGCTGGCTAGCTCCAGCCAAGTGGAATATATGGTGTTTGAGTTCTTCATGCCTTTTGCCAGTGGAGGCATTGGTTTGTACAAAACATGTAGAAACTTGATTTGTATGAATTTGCGACCTTTTTGTCCCCCTTTTGCATTTCTGTATAGCCTTTATGTCCTTCTGAATTCACAAAGTGTAGTGCTTCCTTGTAACTATATGGTAATCCCTAAATTACTGTAATCCCTTGTCTGCATTCAGTACAGAACCAGTTATTGTTGGTAGCTACACAGTATAATGACTTTCATAAATAAATTAATTTATTTTTTTTTTAGCAGTAGCTGATTGTTTTGTACTTAGTACTGGGAGGCTGTTCACAGCACCTTGCTGCTGCCTTGGCTTGAAAATATTCTGCTTATTTCCAGCCTATGTTTTTCCATGGCTGTCTTATTTCATTGGTGGTTCTAGCAGCTTTGTCCTGTAGATTAAACGGTATATTATCTGATTGGTGTTTACCTCCAGTACTTATTTAAAGCAGGCATTACCAATTTTCTCTCCATATCTGTCACTTACATGAGGTTCTCATTCCTCTGATAATCTTAGACCTGTTCTGAATTTAGCTGACCACAGCTGCACATAGTATTCCACATGCTTTAAGAATACCTTATATGCAGACGTATTGCATCCTATTAAATTAAGGGAGGCATTTCCAGTAGTATCTGTAGTTTACATTTGTCTTTTCCTTGGTGCATTGTCTTGGTGGCTTACCGTTGCCCTGAAGAATACTAACCCATAGCAATCCCCTTCTCTGTCACTTCCAATTGGTTGTAGTGATGGTGATTTTCCTTGAGGAAGATGTCTTCTGCTCTTGCATTGAACGTAAACTTTGCATGCAAGTAATTCTTGTGCCAAGGTCATTAACTTATCTAAACAAGATTAGTTGTAAGTTTGATCCTTGTGAAACTTGATTAATGATCTCTTTAAATACCAGTTCGTTCTCCTGTTATTCCCTCATATTATCTTATGTTCTCTGTGCATTTCTCAGTACACGGTCTGTACAAATCCACTTCCCCCTCTTCTCTAGCTGAATAAGTAGTTTGACACAGTACACTATCAAATACCTTATAGATGTATTTCTCCTGCATAGAAAATCATATGTCATATCAATGAGAGAATAAATTTATCAAGCCATGCTTTATTTTTTCCTTTAAACCAAATTACTTGTGTTTACCAAAGTTATTTTCTGTGATCATTTCTTCTTTGATGGTGTCATTGCTCAAACAAAGTAAAACTAAAATGGTACTATATCTGTTGATTAAATGATTCTTTGGTGGAGGAATGGATAGCCTATCTTGTCTCAGAATAACTGCCCACTATGATTTGTTAGAATTTTTCTTTGGCTGGCTCTGCTTTTAACCATATATTACTTACTAGGGCTCTTGCCCTAGTTGTTGAGGTTGAGGTCTGTTGAGCAGACCTTTTCCGAACTTAATTCTATGGCACTTCTAAAATAGAAGAAGAATCCATTTGAGCATTAAAATAGGAACGGTGCTTTTCATTGGTAACCAAAACTTTTCTTACAATTTATGTGCTAGAAGAGTATGAGTGCTTTAAGCAAATGAAGTGTTTCTAATGGTAAGAAAACATCTGGATGCAACTTGAATAATTCACATTTTCATTATTGCTTTGGGTGTATGTATTGTTTGAGTCTTCTGTTGCATGATTGGGTGAAGTGTTTTCGACTGCTCTTTTGGATAGAAAGGATGAATATACAGAAGGTAGAAAGGCTGTTAGAAGTCTAGATTTTCTTTTTTTACTTGGGAGCTAATTAATGTTTTAAGTTAATTTTTAATGACAATGCACATTTATGTCTTAGGTTTTTTCTTTTTCAGAGTAATTGTAGATCAGACCACATCCTTTATAGTATATCCTGTGCATATTTGAACTACTTTGAAAAGTGAAATGATGTGATGTTTAGCTACGGAGAAATGTCAAAAACAATGCATTTATATGATATGAAGGATTTGCAAGAGTAAGCTAGCAATTGATAGTAATATTATAATTAGCTCTTTATACAGCCTGTTTTTTATTCATGAACATTTTCATTTATGTTGACAACTATCATGTATGCCACCACACATGCAGCCTGTTCTTTACTCGGAAGACACTGAACATGAATTAGTAAGTTTTGGGGCTTGCGTTCTGACTTTCTATTGAAAGATGGTTTCTAGTCCAAGTCATAAAAATTAAAGTATATTGCATTTTAGCTTTATTTTTTGATCCCATTGTTGTTAGCGCTAGGGTTTGTAAGGGTAAAACATACCATGGAGCACTTCAAGGTGGAACTTTTTAGTCAAATGATTTTTTTGTTACTAAAATTTCTGGGGCCATTGAGAGTATCCTAATTCCATAATGCATAAGGAAATGAAGATTAGTTAGGTAAACCAGTAGTTTTATAATAAACCAAATACTCTTATTCTATGGGTGGGTCTGTACAAAACTTTTATTTGCAAACACAAAACTAAAATTTATTTCTGACAGAAATTTACTTTGTCGTTCCATTTCAGCCATAAAAATCCTTGAATCTAACAGATCCTTTACAGTCTGTCAGATAAATTGAGCGTAATTTCAGACACTGATCCAGATACTTATTTCTGCTTCTGAAAAAAAACCAAAGTGTTCCCTTGGGACAAGTGTGTTTTAGTAGATGATTCAGATACAGTTGGTTTTTGTTTGGTTTTCTTTTATTTCACCATAGTTAACAGACTGTGTCTGTAGAATTGAACATTTTTATGACAGCTTTTCACATTAGTGAAGTGCATTTCATACAAGGCATCTCTGCACACTGTGAAAATCTCTAACTCATTTAGTGTTTTTCTTGGACATGGACACATTCATATGACAGTACAGAGTATGCTGTTGTATTTGTTAGCATTTTGGGGAAATGTATCAGCAGGAGATAAGACTGAGGCACACCACATAATTTTATGTAAGCATCTTAGGCACGTAAGGTAAGGGTTAGTTTCTGAAGCAGCCTATGAAAAAGAGAGAGGGAAGATGCTTTGAGAAAAGTGAGAACAGAAGCACTAATTTAAGTGGACTCCCCCCAGAAGAACCTCCTGCTTCATTAACTGTATAGGGAGCAGAGCGAGATTAGGTATCTAAATCAGGTGGATAAATCTAAACCATTCAACTAAATAACTCTTTCATTGTTATACCAAGAGCTTGGATGATGATCTTTCTCTGGATAAATATCAAAGTTAATTTCTAATTTATTGAGTATCATATTCCAGCCTAATAGCAAGTTTGGTCTTTTCCTCATTAAAATCCCCGTAACTTAGCCCAGTATCACCACTTTTTTGATTCTTATTACTAGTCTCATTAAAGTAGTTCCTTAAAATGTCACTCATAGTCTCATGTCATCACAAATTGTTAGTACTTGGTAATGATCCAAGGAGGCAGGGGAAATAAACAGTGTTTATTATTTTAAATCTAATGCTCTTATTGTGGTAATATTTGACTCTTGCAATTTTAATACTTACATAGATTTTAACAACTGATAGAGGGAGGAAGAGCAGTCATGAAGTTTGTGGTCTGGAGAGGCTCCACAATTAAAATCACACAGACTAATTCTGGAGAACCAAGAGAGGTGTCTCCTATCATGTGTGAGCAGGAGAGGATGTTTCATTAAGAGAACTGGGGAAGACTATTCTGATCCAGTTTGCTTAGGTTTCATTAAGTTGTTGTGTGACATTGGCAAAAGCCAAAATAAACATATGTTGTAGTCTGCATTTGTGTTACTCATTGCAGGATTTTTAATTAGCACTAGTAGAATATATTCCAAATTATTCTTTATAGTGTCTTATTTGAAGTGTTAGTATATATTTATTTCATTACACAAGTGATTTACATTGATCGTATTGTTTGCAGGGAGTGTGGCCTTGTATTTGCTTGTGTACACACAGTACATAGAAGAATCAAAGAATATAAATTTTAAATGGTGTTTTCCATTGTCCATTTCATGTAAAGTTTCTCATGTTAGGGCATCAGTTTTTTAAAAAATCAAATATTCTATGTATGCATGGTTTATTATTTTTTTTATTATATATTTGAGACTTTGCTATCATAGTATTGATACTAATTGTCCCACTTTTTTTGTTCAGGATCCTTAAGAATACAGTTTTCCGTGTGACATAGGAAGCCCTGTTAAGAGACAAAAGTTAAAATTCTCATGCCATAATGTAAACCTGACTATGGAATGGGGATTCTTCCTGCAGTAGTATCTCAATAATAATAATTTTGCACATAAGACTTGTTATAGAGATTTGTTCCTTCGTCTGTATTTTATGAATGAGCATTTGTTAAATTATTTTGTTTCAGATAACCTTGCAAAACACTGCATTTTATAAATGATAGCAGAAAGAACAAGATGTGACTTTCCCAAGGCTTCTTTTTGTCCAAAGTATAAGTGCTGGAAGGGGAGCCTGTTATGCCTGTAACTGTGAAATGTAATGTGCACAATTTGTTGCAGTCTGCATTGTTATGCAGTTTCATCAGTAGTTCAGTCTTGACGGTGCTCGATCCTTGCTGACAGCAACAGCCATGTCTTTTTTTGTCTCTCTTTTTTTGACTTAAGGCAGAATTAGTTTTCACAATTGGCAGACCAAGGAGGACTGGAGACTGTAAGGCTTTCACATACCAGCAGGTGCTACAGCAGCAGTGTAGTACCATTTTCGTTATTGTTTAAGTCATAATTGGTTTTGATCACTGTAATGGGGACCATAGTTTGGGTAAAGGGATATTACTGAAGTCTTGAAAATTAGATCAGAAACAAATGTTTTAAAAATGGACTTCAAGATCTTTCTTCTTCGTAAATGATGCTTCTTACAAATGTTTAAAATAGGGTTACCATGACTGACCTTTTGTTAGATGGTATTTGCTATATAATTTGTTCAAAAAATCTTTTCTTACTGGAGCTGTGTATCGATAAGCAGAAAAACTCATTCTGGATTAGTTTACTTCTTTCTCTCTGTCTTTCTACCATCTTGATATTTTGAATTCAGCTTGGTTGTAGGTCATCAACTTGATTTTTCCTTTATGTATGCTTAATTTCTCTTAGTTATAGAAGTATTTTGTCCATTAACTACTGTCTGTACTTGATTCACAGGTAATATCATGTTCAGGGGGTTTATTTCTTTCACAGTTCCAACATTGCAAACCCAAATAGCTAAACAAGTTTCATATCAGTTAAGCCAAATCTTTATCTGAAGTAAGTTCAAAAAGTAGTCAGTAGTAGAAAGTTGTAAGTCAAGTATAATGTCCTTATGTGTGTTTGTCATACCATTAAACATCACGTATCTCCAGGTAGCTTTCTAGACTAGATAAACTGAGAACTGTATCATAGTACCATATTATCTTAGCCAATTTGTTAACAGACTTATCTCTGGAGGGTATGAAGAGCTTTCATATGAATTTTTGGAATATTGCCTTGATTCCCCCCCCCCCCCCCCCCCCCGTCACCTAATATTGTTTTCTGCCTATTTTTAAGTTATCTCATACAGGACAATTTTTGCTCAGGAGTCATGCCATATACAAGCATTCTCCAATAATAAACACCAAAGTTCCTGATTGAGTTTGGCTTCCTGGCATTGCTGGGTTTTGGATGGTAGGCTAATTTAAGGCACTCCTGTTCTTAACAGTCTTCAGCTGGTCCTGCAGCACCCTTCCTTCAGATACATTGGCACAACCACTTGTAAGGATACATGAGAAGGTAAATCAATCCACCTTAAAAGAAGGATTGAAAGAGGAGGTATGACCGAAATACTCCTTCCCAAAACTGCTCTTTGCCAGATTATTTTTGTTGGTGAACAGTTTGAATATGCCTACAGGAAGTGCTGGTCGCTGCTCTGTATGCAGCTGGTAGCAGAAAAGTAAGTGTAGTATCTGGATGGATAAGGAATGGGATGAGAAGCTCATGTCTGGAGTATGAAAATACTTAGAATCTGGGATGCAATATGACCTAAATTAGTAGGTGCAATACTGATCACCCCATCTTACAAATAATTTTGCAGAATTACGGGGGATTTAAGATAATGGCCATGATAAAGATCAAGGCCCTGGTAAAACTTGCTTTGACACACATGAGGCAGAGAGCCTGGGGATTACTTACATTTCAAAAGAGAATGCTAAATAAAATTATAAACCCATCTATAATAAATGACAAATGACAGTGTTGATCAGGAACTTCTATTCTTCTTTTGATAAGTTATCAGTTGAAATTGTAATGAAGTTAAGAAGTGTGAACCCCAGATCTGGTAGAATTAAATACTTTATACACCTATTCTGTCGTAAGATTCCTGAGATCATGAGGTGTGTCACAAGTCCCTGAAAATGTTGTGTGTTGTGGTTTAAGCCCAGTCGGTAACTCAGAACCACACAGCCACTCGCTCACTCCCCCCGCCATTCCTTCCCCCACTCCCAGAGGGATGGGGACGAGAATCAAAAGAATGTAGCTCCCATGGGTTGAGATAAGAACAGTCCAGTAACTAAGGTGTAACACAAATCACTACTGCTACCAACAATAATGATAAGGGAAATAATAACGGAAGAGAATACAACCGCTCACCATCTGCCGACTGATACCCAGCCCTGCCCAAGCAGTGATCTCCCCCTTCCGGGTAACTGCCCCCAGTTTATATACTGGGCATGACGTGCCGTGGTATGGAATACCTCTTTGGCTAGTTTGGGTCAGGTGTCCTGTCTCTGCTTCCTCCCGGCTTCCCCTCCTCCCTGGCAGAGCATGAGACTCAGAAAGTCCTTGGTCAGACTAAACATTTGAGCAGTAACTAAAAACCTCAGTGTTATCAGCGCTGTTCCCAGGCTGAAAGTCAAAACCACAGCACTGCACCAGCTACTAAGGAGAAAAATGACTGCTACTGCTGAACCCAGGCCATTGTGGTAAAGAATTTTAAGGACTATTATGCTGCATGTTCAAGGCTCAAGTAAATCTTGTGCTGGGAGCTGAGGGCATCTAACACATGGGATAAGGTTCTTCACATTGTTCTTTTGTAAGGTTCATCTGAATGCAGTGACTGAATACTGGAGGGGACACGGACATCAGACTCTAGGAAGGTATTGAAGAACTTAACACATTTAGGATACTAAGGATAAATGAAGTTCTGAGTTCCTAAAACTCTTGTTCTGAGGGGCTGAAAGAAGACTCCTAACCAGGGAGCGGCCTAGTGTGTGGAGGCAGTAGTTTTTTTATGAAATGTTACTAGAAAGTATTTGCAGGCAAGGGGTGGAGGTTAGGAAAGAGCCAATCTTAAGGATTCCTGCATTCCTCCTGGCCATCTGGGAACAGAGAATTAAAAAATAAGCTTGTAAATGTCACTGATGATTTGAAACGGGATTGCCTTGGTCAGTAAAAGGTACTCCCAAACCACCTGTAGGTTTGTTGTCTTCATAAGCAGCAAACTGTCATGGTGGGGAAGCGCACACCTTTATATTCTTTAATGTTTTTCTGTTTAGTCTTCCTTTCTCTTTGTGTAGTGCAAGAAGAAAGGTATACCCTAAAAAAGGCAGGTAGCAATAAAGAGGGCGTCTTAATCTGTTAGGGTATCACCTGTGCTTTCTGTTTCCTGTTCTTAAGTTCTGGCACTGACATTTTTGGGGTATACTTTGATTTCATCATTTTCATCATTCCATTCTTCCTTGATTACATAAATTTGGAATTAGTGAGGGTGTGAATGTTTCTTATTTATATAAAACTACATATTCATATATATATGTACAGCACTGAGGACAGCGTGATCTGATCTTTGTGGAGTCTGTGCATGCTAACAGAACAGAAGGGAAAGATCTGTGTTATGTAGTATTGGTGCTTAGGTAAATTAAATCTTCCTCTTCCATCCCACCAAATCAACTAAACCTAATAGTATTTATAGTAGAATGTTTTGGGACATGGCAAACCCCAATAATTGTTGTCTAATTCATCGTCGTTTTAGATAACTTGTGAATAATGGGTGAGGTTTCAAAAGACAAAAGAAAGCCACAAAGAGGAAAGAAGAAACAAAACATTTTGAAGTCAGTGAATTTTCCTTTAATTTCAAGAAAAATATTGGAACAATTCAACTGTTTTTAACCACCTAGAAGCAACCCAGTTGTCTTCACAAATTTGTTTTGGCTATTTATTACTTGTCTAAATTGTCAGATGACTAATACTTTGTTTGTGATAAATTTAATGGTCTTGCATGTAGTGAAGAAAATCTGCTTTACTACATATTGGTATTTTTATTAAGCCTTTAAAGGTTTCAGTGCCTTACAACAATCTCATAAACAAGAAAGAAAAAATGGCTAGATGAAAACTACTGACAGTTGAGTGTGCAAGACTGGTTAGAAGATAATACATGGAGCATAGTTATCAATGGTTCACTTTCCAAATGGAAGAATATCTCATTATGACATCTGCAGAAGCGGCTTCTAGTTGAATACTGTTATGTATTTCCATTAATGAGCTGGATGATGAGCATTCTTGTTAAATCTGTAGATGACCCCAAAAACTAGGTGATGTCCAGGTATGTATAGAACAAAATTGAAATTTAAGAGCATCTCAAGAAATGGAAAAATCATTAGGGAAAAAAAGAGCTAGGGTGCAACTTCTAAAAAGGATTTTATGTAGGAATAATAAACTATGCAAATACAGTATTACAAATAGCAAGTGAAGCAGGGTCATACAGTAAGTTATAAACTGAACATGAGATAATGTTGCTGTCACAAAAAAAAAAGGCAAATAGTATATTGGGGTTTATAAACAGGAAAATCACCTGAAAAATGTGTGAGTTAATTCTCTAGCTATTTTTAATGCTTGTAAGACTTTATTGTTGAGATCTTCTAGGAACTTTTAGACCAGTTGGAGAGATTCCAGAAGAAGGTTCAAAGTTTAGAAGTAATACTTGGCTTACAAGGAAAGCTCAAAATAAAAAAACCCCAGAACCTCAAGTTTTAAGTATGTAAAATGCTGCTGTATAGAAATAGGGAGTGTGTGTTCCCAGACCAGTGCATTTAAATTAAAATAAAGGTGGCTTAGGCTACACATATGGAAAACTTTTCAACAGTGGGGAACAAAGCACTGAAAAGATTGCCTTTGGAAGGTTTGAAAAATCCAGGATTGCCCAAAAATGCCATCAGGAAGAGCCTGTTGGAATTGCTATGTCCTCTTGTTCTCATTCCTATCTGTAGGTCTTTTTTTTAGTCTTTTGTATATTTTGATCACTTAGCTTGATCTTATCTCATTATCTGCATTTGTTTCTTTCCTTTTTTCATTGCTGCCTGGTATTCTCTTCTCCCCTGCCATGTTGGTTTGTTTCTGCTGGTTTCCACTCATAGTTAGGTGTAGAACAGAAAAACAATTGTTTCCTTTCCATGAGGTAGATGGTTTTTTTTTTTTCTTGCTTGTACAAAAGCATCCTCTCTCAGGAGTCACCTTTCTTCTCAGGGGTTAGTTTTTCAGATCATCTTGTCTTGCAGGTGTCCACTGAGCTTACGTTCTCTCTGCAGTTTCTCTCTTCCATCACTACTTCTGATTTCCATCTGAACTCTGTCTCTGCTCCCAGCTGGATCTCTCATGTGAAACTCTGTCAAATATCGATTTGGAGTTAATGTACATTCTGCAACTTTTGTACCCCTTTATTTCAGTTGTCTGCAGGTTTTTGTTTCTTCTGCCTCAGGAACAATCCTCATTTTAAAGTGAAGGCATTCCCTTCTGCACAACTCTCCTTTCTGATGCTCTTTGCTTATTGACTTTCTTAGTGAGTGTCCTCATTTTCAAACCTTTCTCCAAGGTCTGTTCTACATCCTGATTAAAGTATCAGGAGCTAACTCTGGTAGTTGTCCTGATCCTTTGCACCTGAAGTCATTGGCTTCTTCCGTTTACTTTTTCCTTGTCAGGCTGATGCAGAGTTAAAAACTGGAATGCCCTGAAATGACAACTTTGTCAGATTTTGGAATCTAGTAGTGACAAGAAAACATCTTGGTCTTCATAGCTTTTTCGAGTTAGCAGTAGATATGCTGACATGCATTTGTCTTTCTTTATGTCCTCATGAGCCAACAGTAACAGTGTTAGGTGCAGGTGAGCATCTTAATTTCTTTTGGCTATTTTCCTTGGTCATAATTTTGAGTACTGCCTTTGCATGCAAGTTGTTCACATCTGGTTTTGTTCTTGTCTCTGTCTTGTTCTTGTGTCAAGTTTTTACGCAGTTGTCTTTTTGAGTTTTCAATTCAGCTTTTACTTAGGATTTTATTTTTGCCATCTCAGAATGAATGATTGTCTTGCTGTCTCTTGGGTATATATATATATATGTATATATGTATATTTTAGGAAGGGTATTTTGTCCATTTTTTGGCAAATAGAATAAAATTTCAGTTCAGGAACCCTCTGCTGTTGCTGTTGACACACTCCTCTCACAGAGCCACCTGGAGGAAAGAACCAAGACACCCTGATAGGGGAAGGCTGTTGGATGTCCAGAAGTGCTCCAAGAGATCCCTCACTATTATGACTGAGTAGTATTAGAATAAGCCTTTCTTCTTTTTGCTTTGTGTTTTATAAACAATTTAGTTTTAACTCTCCTAATAATGTCAGTTTTAGAAACCTGATGAAGAAAGAGGATATTTTAAATTGCTTTTAGTGTGTACACTGTTTTCAAATAGTTCCCAGTTTACTTGCACTATTACTTGATTGATTATTAGCCAAGCATTTTGCTTTGGAGAAAATGTCATTTAGAAACATATCATTATTTATATCTGAGTAATTACTTTTTTGTTTGTTTTCTTTTTTTTGATGACAATTAGGGGAATTCCTTGGTACTTTTCAGTAATTCCTATGACACTGAAAGTCACAAAAGTGAAAGACACAGGCAGAGAACCTGACTGTACAGAGTGGGATGCAGTACCTTATTTTTTTAGTGAGGCTGTAGCAGGTCTGATGTCAGTCACTTCAGAGACCTTTAGACCTCAGTGCTCATTTATTGCTAAAATGTACCAGCTCTGCTCCTGCATTATGAAGATCATCTGTCAACACTTTGAGATATTCTCCTTTGTTATTAAGCTTGTGATGCTCTACACTGTCAGGTTTTTTGCCAATTATAGTTAAGGTACAATGGTGTATTCACTGGATCAAAGTCTCACACTGGCGGTAGAGGAATGATTTGTAAGTCTTTATTCATCTGAATCGTACAATAGAATACCTGAGGAATGCAAATAATCCCTCTAAGGACTCAATAGAAAAGCTGTTAAAATGACAGTCTAAGACTATTATTATTCTGAATTGGTGTTTTAGCCAAAGTAATTATTTCTTATCTTGTTGTTCCACAGTAGTTCTTAGTTTGTTAGTTAGGATGACCATATTTACCAAACAGAATCTGAATCCAATTTTTGACATTACCTTTATGCTGATTTCACTTTTTCAAATTTGTGTGTTTCGTTCTCTCTTTCACTTGGTATGTTATTTAATTAGTCCAGAGACCAATGTTAGATACTTTCTTTTAAAAATACAAATAAAAATGGCGTATGCACAGATGTTGAAGTACATTTATGAATAGCAGATCCATTTCTAGATACATTTTCTGTAAAAGGTTCATGTTTTTAAACTCTGAACTTTGATGTCCCATTTGTTAGCCAAAACCAATTAGTTAACTACAAATGCTGGGTTTAGAAGTGCTGTTAATATCACATGTCACATTCAGAAACATACCTTAATTGTCATTTTTTTGGTTCAGATGTTTCTGAAGGCAATAGTGTTTCAGTATCAGTCCTGGATACCAGACTGTATTTTCATTGGGTGAGGGCAGCACAAAAAGATTAGTATAATGAGGATTGAAAACCACTGATGGGTTATTTACATAAGTAAATGATAGAAGACCAGCCTTATATAACAAACGTGTGAAAACTGTTGAGTGAACTTTTATATTCTTTGTCCCATCTAAAACCCTACTCAGTGGGCCATGCACTTAATCTCATAATAGCCCTGATCCCCTGCTATTTTCTTTGACAAATGTGTGTTGATGAACTTGTGGTTCAGTTCATTTTTTTCTGAAGTGACATTTGCATTAGTTATTTAAAGGTTTGCAGGCCACAGTTTCAAAGCACTTTAGTATAATAGCAGTTAAAACCTTAGTCTAAATCTTGGAGATTAGCAGGACTAAGAAAAAGAGCTCAGCAAGCATAAAATCCTGCGCTGTATGGTGGGTGCTTCAGGTCTGAAACACCTACAGCACCCAAGGTACTGTATTTTGTACTTTGATTCTTAGTGTACAGGGAGTATTCCCATGCCTCTCGTGTTTTTTTGCTGAGCATACAGACTTGTCATTAATACCATTCACACCTGTTCAGAAATAGTGCCCTATAAATAACATTGAACTCCTTACAGGTAATTTATGAATGTCTCAAATTTAAAGTAAATAGTACTTGCAGTCATGAATGTGATGCCTGTGTTTAAAGATTGTTTAAACATCAGCTATTGCTGCAAAAGTTTTCTTGATTCTAGTAGGATATTGAACATTGAAAAACTTAACACCATACATCTGTAGCTCTAAATTTGTAGTTTCATTCAACTAAAAAAATGTATTAGCTGTACAGCAAACTTTTACTGATGCTGCCAATTATTGAGGATGAAAAGAAATTGGCAATTTTACTCTTTATTTAAAAGAATAGTAATAGTATGGTATCTAGAATCTTTGACCTGGGGAGAGTAGACAAGTGGGAGAAACAAGTAGAAACACAGCTCTATATTCATTAACTACAGTATTCTCCAAGACCAATAGCCAGAAAAATCAGGGTGCAGTTTGCTCTCTAGGAGTTTATAGGGTCTGGTGTTCTTTTCTGTCTGCTACTATCAGCTGCCTTAGCCACGGAGATGCTTAGCTGGGGGGAAGGAAGTCAGAGGGAAAATTGAAGACACCCCAGCTTTACTGCATTTGATAAATATCACTCTTGGAAATCTCAGGAAAATGTACATCCACAGATCTACAAAGTTTTATTCAGTTAACGTTTTAGATTGCAAGTATTTAACCTCTACCAAAAACCTGGTTATGTCTCAAATTATGCCTGTTTCTGATAGATTAAATGCCAAACAGAAACCAAGAAACAGTGAAATGTTAATGGAGTACACCTGAAGCAATTGCTGCCTGTTAATGCCTTGACCTTGGAAAGCAATACACAAAAAGATGGCATCATAAATCCGTGCAATTCTTATGAATATGTATGTGCTACTTGATAATAATGAATGTGGTACAGCCATGCATGCACTACAAGATAATGTTGTGCCCTTTGTTGTCTACAGGTTGATAAAAATTAAAGAGTGGGTGGACAAGCACGACCCGGGTGCTTTGGTCATTCCTTTTAGTGGGGCCTTGGAACTCAAGTTGCAAGATATGAGTGCTGAGGAGAAACAGAAGTATCTCGAAGAGAACATGACACAAAGGTTAATTAGCATTCATTTTCCCTACACTTTATTATCAACTATTTCCTTGCAGTAATTTAATTGCTTGCGCTGATAGAATAATAAATGACAGAGTAATTACCATTATAAAGAGAGAATCTTCTCCTTTCTTTACCATGAGACAGAGTGAAAAGATTTATTTTAAATTAAGTTTTTAACTGTCATCTGTCATCTCTGTACAGTGTTTTAATTATAACATAGGTATTAGTTATGTATATTTTTGAGAAGGAATGATCACCAAAACTGTTTCGTCATCCATGGGGAATAGGGACGGTGGAGAAAATTTTGCCATAATTTTTCTGAAGAACCATAATAAATTGTTTCAATATTGAATTTCAGTCAAACAGTTACGCTTTCATGACCTGGAGTCCTGAAAATTGCATGAAACCAAAAGTGCTGCCAGATAGTGATTTGAATTTATCCCGTATTTCTGTAGTGTGCAGAATAAACAACTCAAAATACCATCTTCATGATTCTGCAGTAAAAAAGTAGTTTTTCTGAAGAGAGTTCAAAGAAAAAAAAGCTCCTGTGATTATTGCTGTGTTTAAAAGTAGACCCAGTGTCGTCAAAATATCTGATGTCTTTCCATGTAAATTGATTACTTGGGGCATTTAGCTGTTTTATGTGTGTATGTTGAATGAATTGGATTCTTTTTTTTCCTCTCAGTGCTTTAGCAAAGATCATTAAGGCTGGATATGCAGCACTCCAACTAGAATACTTTTTCACTGCAGGCCCAGATGAAGTGCGTGCATGGACCATCAGGGTAAGATTCATACTTATTCATCAGCTATATCCAGTTCCACACTATTGAATTCAGATTGATATCACTGACTTTGAAGTTTGTCATGGTGGCGGTTAGCTAGTCATTACAGATGAGGTTTTTGTCCAGGATAACTTTAATTATTTGTGAGCTGCTGAACAGTGAAAGTGGAGCTGCATTGATTGAGGCAGGTAACAATTGATTCTGCCTATTACATAGTCTGAATTTCTTCATCCTGTAGAATCTGTCTACCCTCCTCCTGTGGTCAGAGATAAGACGTACCAGTATTGTGCTTGCTTAATCTGTGTGACTGGGTTTGTCTGCAGTGAAATTGATGTTGCTTTTCATTTTGTATTCACTAAGTTTGTTTGGGTTGTGGATGGTTCATTCCTTCTTTGCTTTGCTCGGATTACATTTTCAGCAATAAAAGCAATATAACATCATTATATTCCTCATGGATACACAGTTGGGTTCAAAAACCTAAAATCAGTGTGCAGTAATTCAGGTCTTTTACTGACTTTAATATTTAGACCTAGTTTATTTTGGTAGTTTTATATGTTTATCCAGGAACTTTGGTAATGCCTAAAATTTATATCATGTATTTTAAATATTGATGTAGAGTGATTATAGCCATAGAGATTGACTAATTTATTCCCAGAGGACAGTAAGAGCTGAGCTGTAGTGGTTTGCCTTTGAATGTAAATTGTTATAATATAAAGATTAGTACTGAAAAATATTTTGAAATGCACATAGTTACAAAATCTATCTTAAAAATTACAAAAATGTCAACTTTTGGAGGTGCAAATCTGTTCATTGAGCTTTTATTTTTTGCATCAGTGTATTTAGTGCTGTGCAGTGAATTTCAGTGCTGTATTTAATTTCAGTCAATGGAATTAATTTGTTTTCATTAACATAATTTCCAGTAAATTTATATTTTTATTAATACTGCTACAGATGTTTGTGTATATGTTTTAGCACGTTAAACTTCTTTTCCTAAAAGCATGTTTATTTTTTTAGCCTTTTCATCTCATCTCCTTTTGCGTGACTGCTAGCTGAAGTCCCTGCAATAGCTACAGAATAATATAAAGGCAGAAGTTCTGTTGTTCTGATTCTTGCCATAGTTTTTAAAAGCACATTCTGAAACTCCACTGTATTCAGTAGGAGAAATGCTTGCTCTTTATTAGAAAATTTGAAAGCTGGTTTATCTTAAGACTGATTGTAAGTATCTTTGATTTAATGTGCAAAGATATTTAGTCAGGTAAGCATCAGTGAGTAGCCATATTAACCCAATACATCTTTTATTGTAAAAACTGTGCTTTACAGTGTCAGACTCCTTAGCACTTTAACATGCTTTATTAAGCAGCCTTTAGGTCACCATTATTTCTCAAATTTCTCTCCATGGTTGTATGTGCATAGAATGTATGTCCCTGTAATTTAAAGCATGCAGTGATAATGCGTTCCCCTGTATTGCATAAACTTAAATTATCTTATAATAGTTGCCAGTGATTTTTAATTTTTTGTGATCTGGTTGTTGAAATTTTGGTAGGAACAGTCATTTTGTTCTATATTAGTCTTACTAAAATTATTCTGAAATAAATATAAGCTGACATGTAGGGCTTGAGATCCATAAATCATTTTTTATTACAAATGTGGTTTGCCAATGAATGTTATAATTTAATTGAAATTATTTGGATGTAAGTAAAAGACTTGAGTAAGTCAGATTTTTAAGTTATTTAAAAATCTGTATTTTCCTCACTTTCTGTGTGGAGAGGTAGGGGTCGAAGTGAATCTCACAGCAAAACACAATCATAGCTTCTAAAATCAATACTGCTGTTGATACCTATTAGGAAAAACAAAGCTGCCCTTCTTTAGTACCAGTTGGTTTATCTGAGACGAAGGCATCTATCTGTATATCCCAATATAGAGAATGACCTAGCTGTATGCGTGACGTTTTTACTGATAGGAAACAAAGTTTCAGCAGATCCTGAAAGCCTATCAAAAAGGAGAAACCTCTTTCCTGCAATCAGTCTTCTTAAATGCAATTAATTTTCTTCTGGTCTTTCCTTTGACAGAAAGGGACGAAGGCTCCTCAGGCAGCAGGGAAGATTCACACAGATTTTGAAAAGGGATTCATTATGGCTGAAGTAATGAAATATGAAGATTTTAAAGAAGGGGGTTCAGAAGCTGCTGTGAAGGTGAGCTCCCCATCTTTTTCTTCTCCCTTCCTCCATATGTGCCATTTTTCCATTTCGAGTCTGTTTTTCACTGGGAAGAAGTTCTTGATGCTGAGTGAATTTTAGCAGCCCCTCTAGCAATAGGCCAATATCTGTTTTCATCTTTTGCTTAAGAAAGAGTTCAGATGCTCCAACTTACTGAATAGGAATGCAGCTATTCCAGTATTCAAGATATGACAGTTTATGGACTAAATATCAGCAATAAGACCAAATGCTATGGTTTTTTTTCCTCTGTTTACATGTTAGTGTTCAGAATTTAATAAGCTTTAAAATTAACTTGGTTTTGAAAAATCAAAATTTTAACCTGAGATAGCAGATTTTCAAATCACCTCTAAAAAGGAAATGCAAGAAACAGAAAATCTGTTTCTTCAAATAATGCATCATCTCGTTTTGGGTTTGCAGTGAAAGTATTGTAAATATCAGGTGGAAATGGTTAATACAATATTATATTATAAAAATATACCTATCCCCCCCAGGATTAGTGGATTGCACTCCTAGGCTCTGATAGGCATAGTTAGAATCTTTAAATTTACCCTTTCAGTATTTAATTCAATTGCCCTTTTATGTCTTATTCAAAAATGCCATGCCTTGCTTTGATTGCTCAGGGTGCCAGTAATAGTAGTGTGTAGTCCACAAAAATATATTACAGTAGATGAAGTTTCCTAACTACCATCTACTGAATAGGCAGTGCAGATATTTAATGAGAAACTTTTTTCTTGAGCTCACGCTTCTTTGTAGTGACACTTCTATTAAGAAGAATTTTATCTGCTTTCTCAACACTAGAGGGCAGAGACTGATTGGGTGCCCAAAGTTGTGCCCTTACAGCTGACAAATTACATCTGATTTGAAGTTACTAGATATGAAATGAACTTGTACATGGCAAATAAATGCTGTAAGAAAAACTGTTCTTCTCTGCATTGCTATCACATTATTTCCTCCGTCTTTAAGCAGAGAAGCTTGCCTTTATTTCATACACATTTGATTTCTCATTTAGCAGTTTTGATATCTTAAGATTTGTATTTTATAAAATTGCAATTACAAAGCACATTAGTTTGATTTAATCAGTTGCAGTACTTGAAGGTTTCAACACACTATAATGTGTTAAAGAATGTAAAAGATTCAGCTTTATTGTTTGCTATTTGATAGCTTGAAAGGTATGCAAAACCGTGATTTCAAATTCAGCTTATTCTCAGTGGTGTCACTAAGGAAGATCATACTGAGCAGCGGGACTTTAATAGGTTTGTTTGAACCCCAGGAAGTGAGGGGAAAAAAATCCCAGTATAATTGGTTCATTGCGGCATG